>NC_142615.1:12760245-13081979 GCF_059453375.1 Lepisosteus platostomus | reverse complement strand
CAATCAAAGAAGGAATGTGTTTAAATCCACCATAACCATTTTTTGTCTTCATGCAATGAAACAGGTACTCTCCATGCACAGTTCCAGATGCCATCATCATCCAAGACTTTCTGAAGCTCACCTTTCACTAAACAATACTTAGACAACCATGTCAAAACATCTTCCTTCATCACCATCTCATTAAACATGCGAACAATCACAGTCCTATTAATTAATAATAATTGCTTACACTTATACAGCGCTTTTCTGGACACTCCACTCAAAGCGCTTTACAGGTAATGGGGACTCCCCTCCACCACCACCAATGTGCAGCATCCACCTGGATGATGCGACGGCAGCCATAGTGCGCCAGAATGCTCACCACACATCAGCTCTCAGTGGGGAGGAAAGCAGAGTAATGTAGCCAATTCATAGGGGGGGATTATTAGGAGGCCATGATTGGTGAGGGCCAATTGGAAATTTGGCCAGGACACCGGGGTTACACCCCTACTCTTTTCGAGAAACGCCCTGGGATTTTTAATGACCACAGAGAGTCAGGACCTCGGTTTTACATCTCATCCGAAGGACGGCGCCTGTTTACAGTATAGTGTCCCCGTCACTATACTGGGGCATTAGGACCCACACAGACCACAGGGCTGGCCCCACTAACACCTCTTCCAGCAGCAACCTTGGTTTTTCCCAGGAGGTCTCCCATCCAGGTACTGACCAGGCTCACACCACATTAGAAAGATCCATCAGCTTCTGCCATTCAAACATTCTAATCAGGCCCACATCTTTTTTTCTACTCTATTTTTATCCAAAATTGTTCCAGTAACTTCGCCGATTGAAACTAATGTCAAAACCAATTCCCTTCAGCAAAGTGATTAAGCATTTGACATCTAATGCCTTAATCCTTTCTGTAACACCTTCCTTGAAAAGTCCAACCGTGAAATATCACCCGAGTGAGCCGAACCCTCACCACCCTTATACACCAAAAGTGAGCAAAAGTAACGGTGCATGCCGACTCTACAGGCCGCCATGGCCGTTACAAATGTGTCAAAAGCAAACTTAACCTAAACCGAAACCTCTGCTGTGCACCAAACCCACCAAAACCCTATTCCCTTAATCTTACACTTATACAAAAACTCCACTCTCGACTTCTGGGTTTAACCCTTTACATCTCAAACACTGGTTAGAGACTCAGTGTGTCCCAGGCTCAGCGGTTATATAGGACAGGACTTGGCGAGCTGCAGGTGAAACTTGTTGTTCTGCGCTCCCCGTGCGGAATGCTCGTCTCCTCCCTCCAGACTCATCAAACCGCCTTCATACTCTACAGCGGGAAAAAAAAACTCCCTTTACTGTCTTCATACAGTACATCCCTCTTAAATCCCAGAAACACAGAAACTCCGGGGCGTTTCTGTGAGTCAGTACTAGGTTTCTCTGTTCGAGGTTACAAGCAGAAACAATAAAAGCGCTGAAAGCAGGAAGTTATTTCTGCTCGTAGGCATAAATGTGTAAAAATAAATGTTCTGATTCCTAAAACCTAATAAAATCCATGTAAGTCTCCTTTTCGTCCCCAATGCATATAACTGAATATAAACCAGTCACGTTCAGCTACTTTTCTGATGTATATGAATACACTAGTTCTGGTGCAGCTCTTACAACAAAGATACTTAAGAACTTTTTTTTCATACGAGCTCTTGCCGTTTTTAAATTGAATATTTTTTCATTTCAGTAAATCACACGAAACACCAGCAACACTCATTGTAAGCATCTGACCAATCACATTCCTGAATTTTAAACCCTTTTAGTATTTATTTTTAACTTGTTTTATTTTTTTAAAATTTTAAAACCTGTTTTAAGTATTCTTGCCATTTTTAGCATATTGTAAGTGGATTTTTTCAAATATTTTATTTTTTAAATCATATCAACCCATTGTAAGTTCCCATTGATAATTCCTGAGCTTTATAACTGTGTATTATTTCTTTTTACCTTTTTTAATTTTTTTATTATTTTACAGAGCTTTTTAATATATTGTGAGCATTTTAGTGTAATTTTAAAATAGGACTATCAATGCTCCTGACTTTTAAACCTGTATTTATTCTGATATTATTCTCTCCACCTGCAAATGAGGGAGGTATTTGATTTTAAATTTGTTGATTTGGGGGGAAAATGTACATTCATTTCCTTGTATGTATCACCAGTGGGAAACTTTTTTTGGATGAATTGCATTTTTGGATGAATTGCAATCTTTACTTCAAGGCCTTCAGGCTGATATAGAAATGACGGGAGATTTAAATGACACATTTGATAAATCAGACAGGAACAGCATAACATCTAAAATGGCAGAACCCTCTAAAGTACTGAAAAAATTCCGGCACATTCATAATAAATACAATTTATTTAATTTAAAGCATAAAATTTGCTTTAAAAAGAAAACCACAATTTGTACGATATCATATTTCAATATCGACATTCAGATGAAGAATTTGAGGATTTGAATATCATTGAAAAGTACATCGATTTTGGGACAATGTTTGCATCTGAATAATCCTTCCTCCTGGAAAGAAGGAAAAAAAAGTTTTGAGTCTCAGTCTTCAGGACCCCCCCCAAAAAACATGCACATTTGTTTCTGATGTATTTTGGATAAAGATATAACTCTCATAGAAGATACATTTTATCAGTTGAATGCAGTCGATACTTTCGACTTTTTATATGATGATAGGACCTACTGTACATTTAGGCCTCAGTACTGATAACACTGCTTCTATTGATGGAGTAGAAATAAGTGATGTACTGGCAGTTTTTTTTCTGAGGTAAGAGGTCCTAGAACACCTCCTATAAAAATGTTAAGATTCAGAGCAAGAAATATTTTTCCACCTCACCTAATGCTATTGCATTAACGAGGCTTAAGTTGGTTTCTTATTCGCCAGCTGCTGCTTTGTGTTTTTCGTTCCATCTTAAATGCTACTGCTGTGATGTTATGTCGTCTTTCGCCTGTAGATGGCTCTCTACAGTCATTTTTAAAAATACTTATCCGGATGTATTATTGTACATTTCCTCAGTAAAGGGGAATATGTAAGTAGAGACTGTCCAAATTGCATTTTTGTATGAAACACATTTCAGAAACACAACTCACAATAAAACAAACTGGCATGTTATACCACGAGTAAATAAGACAAAGGCAAAACGTAAATTCACTGGCACTTCCTGCATATTTTCCACGACCTTGCCTTCTGATCATAAAAAGTCTCAAACTCTTGCATTTTACAAGACATTTTAATATAGCAGTTTTAAATGGGACATTTAGAACATGGCATATGAGACTATATGGTTAACTGAGGATGAGCAGAGGGTGATCGAACCTACCTCCTGGTTATAAAAATGTCTAAAAATTCTGACACAGATGTGTGAGAGACAATGGAAAAGACTATCAAAATCCTGAACTTCAGGACATTGTACTGTACCGTTTTTTTTAAATACGACCCTCTGAACATGGCACGAGAGAATACATTGTCAAATGGTAAATGCAATGTTTGCTATATTTCTAGGGCCCTCCCTCCTGATTTTAAAATCATCTCATATTTCTGACATCAAGGTGTGAGACACAATATAACAGACTGTCAAAATCCTGAACTTCAGGACATTTTATGATACCATTTTAAAAATATGACCCTCTGAGCATGGCATGTGAGAAAATGGCATGTGAGAATGCATTGGGAAAAGGTGAATGCAATTTCTGCTGAATTGCTATTGCCCTCCCTCCTGATTACATACTCGTCTCACAATTCTGACACTGAGGTGTGAGACACAATGTAACAGACACTATTAAATTGTGAAGTACAAGAGATTATACTGTTACGTTTTTTTTAATATTGACCCTCTGGCATGTGAGGACTTGTAGTCAACAAAATAGCACACATTCTGCCAATTTGCTTTGTCCCTCCTTCCTCGTTACCAAAACATCTTAGTATACCGACACTAAGGTAAATGTCTCTAAATCCAGAAGTTAAGTTGTCAAAGTATATCAGAGTCAACCAATACTGATCAGGTTCTGCTGCTGCTGAGCCCGCAGCCTTCACCATAAGGTCCAATTCCCCAAGCCTGTACCCTTCAGAAATTGCAGTATAGAATGAAAAAAAACTCTAATAGATATCGGCCACTGTTGGCGATTTTCCTTTAAGAGAGATAGATAATACTTTATTAATCCCGTAGGGAAACTGACAAATGATTCTCCAGAAATTTTACGGAGTGTATCACTTTCACTGAGACCGAGGAGTGTTAAGCTGTACATGAGTCTTTGTGGCTCGGTTGTTAACAAAAAGGGTGGTGGTTTGAGCCTTCCCAGGGACGCTATGAGCCTTTTAATGTACACACCCGTCTCACTTTACCTCCACGGCCGGTCTTGTACCGCAATCAAATACAGAGCCCGCAGGGGGCAGTAGGCTCGCAAATATAGCTCACTGTGTATATAATGAAGAAGCGGAGGTTAGTTTCTCATCTGCATGTTGCAGAGCCTTATGCAACTCGCAACAACAGTTGGGGTTTGATCCCTGCACGGGCTATTAGTTGAAAGACCATTGTAAATGACGTGTAACAGATTTATCCAGCTGGCTTTTATGTTTCATACTAAATTGCTATCTTGAAACCAAAATAATTAGAAATATGGAACACAACTGTTGTTCCCCATGAAGGAAAGCTGTTTTACACTGACGTCACTCCTTTTTATTTAATCCAGATTTTAAAAACAACTCCGCCCTATCAAAGGAAAATGTTACACAAAAGTTGGAAAGCACACTCTGAATCCATCTGTATATTTGATTTCCGCAATCCGTTCAAGGCTGCCTATGTTAATCGTAAGTGTATAGATTAAACATTTAATATATTGTTCAGTTTAAATCAAAATGCTTTACTACTACAAGAGAGAAGTATAGTATGGAGGATGCGACAAATGTGTGATTTCTAGGAAGAAAACTACTTTTCTTTGCGTTCGAAATTAATTCGAAACAATTGACACACAAACCCTTTGTCTTTTTTAAAGAGATTATATCTTTAAACAGACAAATGTATAAAATGTGTTTTTTTTACCTAGAGATTTTGGACAGGGGCGATGTATTACTAGTAGAGGCTGCTGACTAACACTGTACTGTCTGGAGATCAGCTCCATTTGCAATAAAAAAACATGCGTAACAAAGCTGGAGAGCAGCTGAACTTGTGCTCAGTAGTCAGTATGGTGCTGAGGGTTCAATACTGGTGTTGTTGTATTAGCACAAGCTGCACAGGCTCTGAATCAGACCATTTCAATTAGTCTGATCAGTGCAGGACAAGTTTGCCCATGTCACCCAGCTCTGATTCAAGATCGAGTTGCATCTTCAACATTTTGTTTTTGTTTCTGATCATAATTTTCTTTAGTTATGATCGATATTGAATTTTTTCTAAGTAAAACAAAACTAATCAAACATGCAGGCAGATTTTTGAAAAGTATTAGGAGTTGACAGGGCGCTCCTTCGGAATAGTCGTCAGAAAATGTGAGAAAAGGAAAGTTACGTAAACTCTCACACACAGCATTAAAGACTGGAATCTGGACATTAAAAAAACTAGCTGTCTCCCCGTCGGTAATCAAACCCCGGTTTCCCGCGTGACAGGCAGGGACACAAACAACTTTACTAACTAGGAGCGCTTGCTAGCTATTAGGAGGCATTTACTCTTAAATATGTTACTGTTTTGGTTTTCGACTTTAATTTTCCCGATACCAGTTTTTTTACAAAAGTAAAGGCACACGGCACATGTGTGGCACATCACGTCCGAGTTTAGTGACAACTACCTCAGAGATTGTAAGCTGGGTAGTTTCAGATCACTTTTTTTTAAAGGTTCAAGCAAACCCGAATACCTTTGTGTAATCGTTTTTCATAAAGTGTAATTGTATTATAGCATGTGCCCTTGATGGTTTTCTTGATACGTTATATGTGCTCTTGTTTGTATTGTATGTAGTTTTGTTGTTCAAATAAAACGTAAAAGACACAACTTTCCAGATGCGGCTGCTGTAAAAATAAAATGACATCAAGGGTGCTGTACGCAGAGGTCTGAAACCTGCTCCACAGAAGATCTTTATCCAGAGGTGTTAAAGAAGTTGAGATCTCGCCATGAGAGGGGAAGCATCTCAGAAAAAGCAGGTGCAGTCAGTTCCACGGTCATAACGCCACTAAGTCAGGCGACAAGAGCAAAACCCACCCGGCTTCCTCCAGGCAAGTAATGAGACAAAGAGACAGCACGCAGCGGGTCATGTGGCTGAGCGGTCTAAGGCACTGGATTAAGGCTCCAGTCTCTTCAGGGGCGTGGGTTCAAATCCCACCGCTTCCAGGTGCTTCTGTCGAGACCCCCTTTCAGCTGGCTTCAGACGGAAGGGAGAAAACTGCTTTTTGGCAGTCTCTCGAGAAACTAAGCAAAGTGTTTAAAGATACTTTCTCAGCTTGACATCAAGGCACAAAACAAAAACCTTCTTGTGTCCTCTCAACCCAAAAGCGCTTTGCCACTTTTTGCGTTATGCAGGGAACGACGTCTGCCCAGATCACTTTTGTGTCAATGCAAATCGTAGTGTGCCCTCCGTTTTAATGTTGGCTGTGCTGGCGTGCTGCTTCTGTCTGTGAAACTTGAATGTTCTTCACAACAAATCGTCGGCGGGGGTTGAGCTTGTTAAATCTTTGCGCATAGCGCTCCTTTGGAAGTACTTTGTCCAAGTTCAAAAGCGATCGTGGGATTTACTTCATGCGTGCAAAAAGCATGCCTCGCACGACACCTCTACATACCCGACCACCACTGCATCACACAGCTGCCAGCGCACCTCACCGTGCCACACAGCTGCAAGCGCACCTCACCGTGCCAGGCCACCACTGCATCATACAGCTGCCAGGGCACCTCACCGTGTCAGGCCACCACTGCGTCACACATATTTCAGCGCCATATATTTCATGGATATTATGGAATATAATGGATGGATATCTTAGTTATCTTTCTAGTTCACAGGTTTGCATGCATAATTTAATTTTGAAAGCCACTGAGACATCAGGTACTACTGTTGTATTTATGAAAAAGAAACAAAACAAAAAACATACTAACAACTGTGCCATCCTACTCCTTAGTTAATACATTTTATTATTCATCAACAGTTAACATTGTTAGCAAAATATTTTGAATTATATTTAACCCTATTTTTTCTTTAGTTTTGTATTTAACTTATTATATGATAGTCAGACTTAATGTATATTTGAACAATGAAAATATATTTTTACAAGATTTTACATTAAGCACTTAAAATTAATATGGTTAATAATAGTAAACTGTAAAATGCTGTAACAAGATCGGTTAAACTGCAAAGAAAATGCTTTCAGAGAAAATGTTTCAGGTGTGAAGAACATAGATCTCCAATGCAATTTCAACCAAACCTGTTCCCACACACCCTGCCCCCACTACCATTAGAAAATACACAAACATTTTAGCGTTTCATTCTGAGCAGAAGACCTTCACACCTGAAGAGTGCTGGCTGTGATGAATTAAACCGGTTTTACAGGTTTCAATCACAGACCATGTGACATGGGAGTCAGGAAACTAACACACAGCGCCACTGGATTTGATAACGCTATAAAAACGCTATAAAATAATGTGACTTTAACAGAACAAGTTTACAGCACAGTACAAAAATAAATGCTGACCATGACTTTAGAAGCATAAATTGCCTTACACTCAATTTAAACACAAGCTGTCTTTAGCCCTCTAAGCTGGTTCATACAGAAATGTAGAGATCCAGGCTCAGAACACACAGCTTCATTAGCGAATACATATGCAGGACAACTAGAGAAGACGTTTTACAGAGGATGGATTTTTAGAAACATCCCATCAGTGACATCACTGAAGTCAACTCCTAGGTACTGTAACTGTAGTGTGGATAGTTTCACAAGAATCAGACAAAGGTTTAAGCATCACTTGTTCTAGATAAAACTGCAAAAAAAAAAACAACAACCAATAATGTACTTCTTTGCGGCTCTGTTTGCCCAAATCATATATTCACAACGTGAAATCTAGAAAATAATATTACGTAACCAAAATCCGCAATATGGAAACAGAACCTGTGTAATTGTTGATAGATGATGTACTCGTAACATTTTTTCAAGACGAACTACAACATTTAAAAAATGACTTGTATGTACTTGATATCTCTAATCAATCCACAGGTCCCAGCACAAAACGAAACTAAAACACATACCGTTTCGCGCTTCTTATTAGTTGCTCAAAAAGTAATTTGACCGTATGAAATGCATAATATAAACCTAGAAACATATACGTGAGCAGTACTTAAGCACTGTAGTATCGGTGTTAAGACATACCTTTCAAATACTGTAAATCAAGTTAAAAATATCTCAAGACCGATTCTGGTCATAATGAAACCATGTTTCGTGTATGTTTTCTTTTTCATCTTGAAATAACTCATTTCTAAATACCTTTTTCACTGTTAACATCTTGCAGCAACTCTGCAACAAAATATACACTCTGACAGTTCATCCTGCTACCAACATTAAATAAAACAAATCTTAAGATTTCTATATTTATGTCTTTATTTAGTGGTTTCATTAGTGACAAAGGCTAAACTTTCTTGGAAAAATGTATTTTATATGTTGCGGAAAAAACTGACTTGCTTTAACAAAATATGTTTACAAATCCTTTCACCTGGCATTTTCGAAGTTAGAAATTATGGAACGCTCTGTTAAAAGCAAGGGAGTTTTTATGTCCGTTGCAGTTCTTTTGCAACATGAATATAATTATATCGTTATTAATTTCTTGAGATACGCAATTCCATATTATATTTCCTTTTAATCAAATTCTAAAAGTATGCTTGTTGACTCCGGTATCGCGTTAGTTAAAGACTTCGAAGCTTACAATGTTTAGGAAGAAATGGAATACTGGTGTGTATTTTTTTCTTTAAAGTACGGAGACCAGCCATATACTGTCTGTTTATGTTCCAAAATTAATATCGTTTATGGCCTTCACACGCGTTACAGTATGCTCCTATTCTTTTTATGCTCAGAAGAGCCCACACACTCAGCTCTTAACCCCAGTGTGCAGAAAGGGTCAAAACGTGTTTCTCAGCAGAAATAAACATGTTTCTGCAAGTTTGGTCAACCCCATGTAAGTTATGGGGCAGTAACAGCACACTTTTCAAAACGTGTTTTTCAGCCCGAAATAAACGCGTTTTTTCAGACAACTGAATCCCCATGTAATAATATTTCCCTTCAGTGGTAAATTAGATATGAATATTCAATACTTAAATGGGCACAGTTAAGACATTAAATATACATATTCATACTGTATACAGTACAGTTTGCATACGGTAATATGTTTATGTTACGCGATTAAAAAATAAATAAATAAAAATGAAAAGTCCAGCACCAGCTGGATTTGAACACACAACCTGCCAGTTGGTAGTCACGCACCTAGACCAGTGGGCTACAAGACAGCTCGCATGAACACGTAGGCGAAACAGCCCTACAGAGCCCTGTCGCAGTACATGGATATAATCATACCGTTATTAAATTCTTGAGATACGCGATTCCATATTATATTCCCTTTTAATCAAATTCTAAAAGTATGCTTGTTGACTCCGGTATCACGTTAGTTAAAGACTTCGAAGTTTACAATGTTTAGGGAGAAATGGAATACTGGTGTGTATTTTTTTCTTTAAAGTACCAAGACCAGCTATATACTGTATGTTTATGTTCCAAAATTAATATCGTTTATGGCCTTCACACGCGTTACAGTAAGCTCCTATTCTTTTTATGCTCAGCTACTAAGATTTCCCTTCAGTGGTAAAATTCAATATCTACAACGGGCACAGTAAAGACGTTTACAGTAAGTCTTTCTACGACAGACCAACGGACCACGAGTGCCCCTGTCGGTCAACCAATCACGCACCGCGGTATTTTGCGTCATCGCGCGTCACGATGCACGACGCCGTAGCCAATTACCTCCGGTACGTGTCTGTACCGCGCACTTTGAATGGCTGCATCTGTAAGGAGATTGGAAAATATAAGAGCGTCTGAAACGTATAAGTACAGTACAGGTGGACGTAAAAGTAGTTAGATAAACAGTTTTTGTATTTTTATACAATTAGTTGCAATAGTGGAAACAATTTGGATTTTTTCGAATGTCTCAAAACCAGACATGCTGAAACGCTGTAGGTTTAGAATCGAGACTGGGGAGAAAAACGTCTTGTGAGAAGATCTGTTTACCTAACGATTAGATCCTGTAAATCCCTTGTAGCCTCCCTAGGTCTGTCCCAGTCCAGTGGATAAAAATGTATTGTTAATGGAGTGTTGGTTTCTCTGTTAGGGGATACTGGAGCACTACTGTCATGCTTGTTTCACTCCTCTGTTCAACAGTGTGCTATAGAGTAATGTATATGGGGAGACGGCAGGAAGCCACAGGAGTATTGGGGCAGCAGGTTTTACTTGCCGAGTACCAGATTTTAATGGGTGGTTTTATCCCAGATCTATTGGGTTGGAATATTATGCATTACAAAGAATGACTATCCAGAACAGGGTATCACGTGGCTTCAACTGACTGTGATCACTCAGTATGTTGATGGTATTCTGAGTTCTTCCCCTGACGAGGAAACCCACAAGTCTGAGTTGCTTCAGCTTTAGAGTGTCTAATATTAAGCAGTTATAATAAGGCCCTTTTGTGTCGAGCATTGTGGAATTTTAACAGGGCCAGGGTGCAATGTTTTTACGGGGTGAGCACAACTTTTAACAGATCTGCTTAAGGGGGGAGTGCAGTACAAGGACAAGATTGCCTTGGTTCCAGCAGCAAAAGCCGCCTGTAATAATTTGAAACAAGCTCTCTTACAGGTGCTGAGACTGGGGTTTCCTCAGATGGATCAACCATTCCTTTATATGTAAGTGTGGACAAAGGGTTACTGTATATGTATATAATGTATGTATTTGTTGCATGTAGGCCACTATTCTGGATGGCTATGGAGAAATAGGATTCTCTCACAACGGCAGGGACTCCAGTTAAGAATACTGGGCTTGTCTCTGAACTGATTTGTAGTTTTACAGCTGCCGACAGAAGCAGCTTGAGTAAGGTGTAAATAACACAATAAATAAAGAATTCCAGTAACTCAAGGTAACAACCATGCAGATGCAGATGCCAGACGAGCGGCACTGGGAGAGCGGGAGTCTGAGACCCCTGTGAAACCTCTATTGGGGAAAGGGGAGAATTCAGGTTGAGGGCTTTAATAGATGTTTAATAGTGGTTAGAACAAATGTGTAAAAATGTGGGGTTGTATAATGATGGGATGTGGGCTGGCACATACCCAAGTGTATGACAAAGATGATCCCGTGGTACGGACTGCCCTTCCCCTTGGATACTGATCTAGGGGCATACTTCACTGGGAAGGTGTGCCAGGCTGTAATTGCCTCACTAGGGGTAAGTTAGAAGTCACATTGCCCCCATCACCCACAGTCTGAAAGACCAACTAAGGAAATATCAACTGAAAGAACACCGTGGGTAGATGCTCTACCTGCAGTCCTGTGCGGTTTGCGGGCTGGAGCAAACAGAACTGTGAGACTGAGCCCATTTGAGATCATCACGGGCAGCCAAAGAAACTCCCTGGAGGCCAAGTTTGGCTAACGCACTGATGAATTAACTAACTCTCTATTAAAGTATTGTAGGTTTGTTAACTGAAGCAGTGCACAGGGCTCGTGAACAGGTGCCGGACGCTTGGGGACCTCCAGTAGAGGTGAGACACGACCGGATACCTGGCGAGTGGGTGTAGGTGAAGAAGAGATACCCTGCCAGACGTTGCAATCCTGCTGGGAGGGACCATATCAAGTGCCACCAACTACTGACTGTGCCATCTGAGTGACAGGATGAGATCGCTGGATCCGCGTATCGCACTTTCACCGACCCACGGCACCAGAGACTGAGTGAACAGAAAGAAGGATGTTGTTACCGTTTCTGTGTCTGATGTTTCCTAAGACCAACAGTGTGCTTGTTAGGCCTGAGGAGCATTTCTGGGGATATGGTATCAATACATTCCGGGTGTTGGCATATCTATAAGCCAAAAAATTATAATCGGAGTTGGGTCAGTATTGCTGTTCCAAGATCCTGACGATAGATCTCCACATGGCTGAGGTCTGCGTTTGGGTCCTGGAGTAGGACTTTATGTATTTGTAGGATTAGGGTTGTTTTATATGTATAATTGTAACTATCACTTGTACAAAAACATCAATAACATATTGTTGTAACTGTGGAACACACAATGTCATGGTAATGCATGCCTGTACATCTAAAAAGGAAAGATCTGCCCTGACATTGTATGTGTAAAAATAGGCAGTCCTGACGTATGCCATATTTTATAAGGGGGGAATTCGAACCGGGGTTGTTGCGGCCACAACGCAAAGTACTGACCACTATACGATCACAGCGAGTTACCGAGACACACGCGGCAGGGCGGAAAGGGCTGTGCTCTCTTCGTGTGACATAATTCGGAAAAGTCCTGACGTTGCATTTCAACTGAGCCCCAGTATACATCGTCCCTTCGACACTCTGAGTGACAACTCTCTTGCGTGTTTTCTCATATTTATGTAGTTTGCTTGCATGATGCCGGGAACAGCATGGTTGTTCGCTGCCATATAGTCTAGCGGTTAGGGTTCCTGGTTTTCACCCAGGCGGTTCGACTCGGTTTTGCCTCCTGCTTTCCAAAAGATCAGCACCGTGTACGAAAGAGCCGCATTTAAACTACTCGAACGTGCAAAACGTGCGAGAAGAGGGGGCGCTTGTTTCCAACCGAAACTTCTCGCGTGTGAGACGAGCTGATCATCGCTGTGGGAGGGTTACTCTGGTAGACAGGGCTGACCTTCGGCAATAGGATTTATAGTCTCCAAGATGATATTTGCACTTTCTGGAGAGGCGATTTTCTCCACTTCAGTAGCCCGATTTCGTCGATTGCGTGGAGAGGGCTGTAGAATGTGGCGCCGCCTTTCCTGCTCTGTCCATGACAGGCGTGCTGGTCTCTGGAGAGAGAGCACGGTCCATCAGCGCACTCCAATAAAGGCACTGGAAGCAGCTGAATCGCATTGGCGAAGCTCAGCACTGGGCCGCTGGGCACATCTTACCATCGTTTCCATAGTGTAGTGGTTATCACGTTTGCCTCACATGCGAAAGGTCCCCGGTTCGAAACCGGGCGGAAACAGACATCTTTTGTCGCCAGGCACAAAAGGGGATTGGGGATTCGACTAGCGCTGTGATCGAACAGACCCACTGGACCCACCTCTTAGTGTGGCGGGATCTGCACAGTGCATGTCACAGCGCATCCTGCTTTCACTTCAAGGCGCGTCCTGATGCACCCCAGTCTCCCGCGTGACAGGTGGGGACAGGTGACAGGTCCTATACTAACGAGGAAGACATCGCTCTCTCCGACCCCCGGCATCGTGTCCCGACCCACCGTGCTGGAAGCCGACGCGTGCTGTGATTCCTTTACGGAGCAGAAATGACAACCGAGGAGCCGAGAGATCATTTCAGCATTTCGCGTCTGAACGGAAAACACAAATGACCAACTCGGAATGACTTGCCTTTGACGCTTCTCAAAGCGTTCTTTGTGCATCGAACAGACCCACTCACCTCTTAGTGTGGCGGGATCTGCACAGTGCATGTCGCAGCGCTTCCTGCTTTCACTTCAATGTGCTTCCTGATGTCGAGTCGTGTGCCGTGCGGAGGCTCTGAAAGCGAGAGCAATGAAAAGGTGCACGACGCTGTGAAAGAAAACAGAGAAGTGAAAGGCAGTCATTTCTCTAAGGAGGTGAAAGAAAAGCTACTCCCCGTCAGGGAATCGAACCCCGGTCTCCCACGTGACAGGCGGGGATACTTGCCACTATACTAACGAGGAAGACATCGCTCTCTCCAACCCCCGGCATCGTGTCCCGATCCAGCATGCTGGAAGCCGACGCGTGCTGTGATCCCTTTACGGAGCAGAAATGACAACCGAGGAGCCGAGAGATCATTTCAGCATTTCGCGTCTGAACGGAAAACACAAACGACCAACTCGGAATGACTTGCCTTTGACGCTTTTCAAAGCGTTCTTTGTGCACGACGACTGCGCCGCCTAGCAGATACAAATGGGTTGTACAACTTTGAACTAGCAAATGGAAGAGGGCTAAGCCCCCTCTCTTTTAGCCCAGGTTTGATCTGTCTCCCAGAATCACCAGGGCGCACACACACACACACCCGTGCCGTTGAAGTGCTCTGCTTCATTTCTAAGGGCAACTCAACATTCACTCCTACCCCGAGTGCAGAAAAGACAGCATCCACAGCAACAACAGCTCAGGTCTCTGCACAGGAGCTAAGCTGCCCTCATCTCCTCTGCTCTGCGGCTCCTGCGGAGTGGAGTCCTTCCTGGAGCCGTGTTTGCAGGCAGCGGCTCCCCGCGCCCTGTCTGTGCGTCGTGTCCAAGAGCTCCTGGGAGGAAGAGAGAGCCCTCCCACTCGGGGGCTTTTCCACGGTCTGTGTGAGGAGGGGCGGGTGTGTCCAGTAGCTTATCGAGCGGAAGCCTGGGGCGGCGGAGAGCTGTGATCGTGCAGACCTTGAGGTGTCACCTCTTTGTCTGCTTTCCCGCCCCCCCTCCGCCCAAGCTCTGCTCCAAAGTAGCCCGGCAACCCCTCACACCTGCACGTGTCACAACCTAAGGTGCGGTCATGAGACACCCATGGGGTGTCGTTCTGTTCTTGCTAATTGTTTCCTGCCCGTCGCAGGCAGGAGTCCATGCGAGGAAGATGCGCTGGACAGAGCTCAGAGGGCGCAGCTGGGTGGCTTTCCTTCTGAGTGACATTCCTGCAACACTCTCCCGCTACTCTTGGTGCGCTCATGCCACAACACAGGAAGGCTGGAGCAGGTGGCTGTGTGCTCTTTGCACCGCCGAAATAGCTCAGTTGGGAGAGCGTTAGACTGAAGATCTAAAGGTCCCTGGTTCGATCCCGGGTTTCGGCATTTTGTTTCATCGCGCCCTTTGTTCCTCTCTCCAGCACCCCCTTCCTAAAGTGACGCGTCCCTTTCTCAGCCCGAAACGCAAGCGAGACACCAGCAGCAGTCCCCGCAGGCTTCCGTAGTGTAGCGGCTATCACGTTCGCCTAACACGCGAGAGGTCCCCGGTTCGAGACCGGGCGGAAACAGCCTCGTGTTGCACGCTCCTGTACTTCACAGAGGTCTTGAGCAACCGGTCATTTGTTCCCAATGTATTTCCGGTGCCTTCGTGCACTCTTGTACCAAACGCACGTTCCTTCTGTACGCGTAGCCGATCATTTGCAATTGGGCTGTGCCAGCAACCGGCAACCAGGACGAGCTCTGTCGGCTCAAAAGCAGCGCAGGACCTGCAAGAACAACAGAAAGATTAGCATCCAGCGGGGGCCTCTTAGTGAGCCCAAGAGCTCATCAAGAATCGGCTCCAGCAACAGGGCTGGGCGCATTGTTCCATTCTCCGCCCACTGTCGGTGTAAACAAGTCCCTCCTGGTCTCTGCTTGAAATGCACTTTCCTGCGTTTGCTTTGGTGTAACTGGCTTCCCCTGCATGGGCGAATGTGAAGAATATCCTTAGTAAGTCATTGAAGAAAACCGAGAAGAGGTCGGAGTGGCCTCTGTCGTTCATCAACGATCCAGTCAGGCAGTACTCCTCTGTAAAGCGCCGTTCGTTCACATCGATTGGCTTTTTTTTTGCCTTCATTCGTGCAAGTAGTAAAAGCAGACACCCCTTTAGGGAGCCTGTCAGCACCCGGCGTTTTCACCTTCTGTAAGCTCTCCATAGCCTCTCAGCTCTTCTACTGTCAAATCCCCCTCAAGTACTTCCCTATCTTCTTCACTCAAAACGTTTTCTAGCTTTGAGGTAAAAAAATGAATTTCTTCATCCTTTACCTCTGTAGAGCTGTACAGTCTTGAGTAGAAGTGTCACGCCCTCTGCAGCCAGAGGACGGTCCTTCTCTGTCCTGTCCCTAGTTTCTGGTCTGCTGTCCTTCCTGTCCCTCTCTTTCCCTTGGCTAAATATTTCAGGGTCTTGCACTCTGTCCTCGGTCAGCACTAACGTTCGGATGTCCTGAGACACGCCTAGCACCAGGGCGCCCCACGTCCGCTCCCTGAGGGCACAGGTTTCTATACGGCATTCCTGAACTCTTTGCACTAATGAGCCCGGGCCTTTTTCCCGTATCGCCGCTAAGCATATGGGTCTTTTTCCGCCCTCCTGCTCCCCACGGTTAGTCCCCTTGGACGTCCGTGACAAGAAGGCCTCGATGCAGGAGAGGATAGCACTCGGCTCTGTTCTCTCTCTTCCCTCCTCATCAACTACACTTTCCATGACAGACTTGGAGCCTACCACTTTCCTGAAAAAGAAGCAAGTACACTTCTCATTTTCTTCCAAGAACTGCACTCTGCTTCTTAACAGCACTCCTCGACTACTTTCTTCCGCTATGCTCCGGACATCCTTTTTTAAAAGGGTGATATCCTCGAGCACATCCAAGCCACTGTCTCGTGTAGAGACGCTGCAGCTGCCTCTGTTTCCTGGCTAGCACTCTTCTCCGTCTGGCAGCAGCCTTCCTTCCCTCATCCATGAAAAAGGCCTTTGTCCTCACCTTCACCTCCTCCCACCACTCTCCTACTGACTCGTACAGACACTGCAAGGACAGCCACTGTGATAGTTTCTCCTTGTAGCGGGATACTACCCCCTCATTCTCTAGCAGCTTTGTGTTGAGTTTCCAGAGGCCTGGGCCAAAGACAGTCCCGCCCTGGAGTTCCACTCTACACCCTAAAGCCTGATGATCTGAGAAGAGGACAGGCTGAAGAGTGACCCCAACAACTTTCACTCTCTCTGAGACAAAGCAATAGTCAATTCTGGAGCTGCTATTCCTCCCTGACCATGTATATCCTGCTATTGTGGGATATATACATCTATATGTGTCTGAGAGTTTAAAGTCTTGAACTAAGTTTTGCAGGGCTAGTGAGCTGGAATCCAATTTTATCGGAGAGCTAGACTGCCTATCTGTGTGCTCTAAGATACAATTAAAATCCCCTCCCACTATCACGTCTGTGCTACATAACAATAGGGGAGAGAGTGCTTTGAGTAGCTCCACCCTTCCTCCAACGTCAGTAGGACAATACACATTGATTAGACGCAGGTTAACGGTCCCCCATTCCACATCCACACACAGCAACCTGCCATCTATGACCCTCTGAATACTTTTCAATTTGAATGCCCATCCTTTGAAAAGAATGGCCACGCCAGAGGTTCTGTTGTTATTGTCCCCTGACCAATCAGAAGGCCCTTTATCCCACCTATCTTCAAAGCTTTTATACCTCTCTTGATTTACTTCTTTTTCTTCTTACCAATTTCCTGCCAGCCATCCTCTGAATGAGCCTTCATCAGGGTGGCAGCAGTAATAGCGTTCACGGAGTCCATTTCAGGGAAGGGGGTAGAGGGAGGGGTGCAGGGGTTCCAGCTGTCCCCATCACCATGCTCTCCTTCCTCCTCGCTCGGGGAGAAAACAGAGTCATTTTTCCTTTTCCTCAAGTCCAGCTCCTGGGAGCACTGAGGGGAAAG
The DNA here is from genome assembly GCF_059453375.1 of Lepisosteus platostomus. Classification (NCBI taxonomy): domain Eukaryota; kingdom Metazoa; phylum Chordata; class Actinopteri; order Semionotiformes; family Lepisosteidae; genus Lepisosteus; species Lepisosteus platostomus. The sequence goes on along the minus strand of NC_142615.1, from coordinate 13,064,371 downwards.
GGGTGCAGCCGATGCACCAGTCTCCTCTTCCCCCTCACCCACCAGCTGCTGCAGATCCTCCGTGATGGACTGGATGGAGGAGAGGAGGGCATCTGTAGGACTTGCAGAGTCTGAGAAAAGCAGCTCTGCTGAATCCTGGGTATCCTCGCTGGACCCGCTTCACCGGGGGGCCCCACACTGGCCCTCGTTCTGAGGAGCAGGAGTGGGGGAGGGGTCCTCGCTGTTCTCGGGGGTTTTCAAACCCTCGTGCTTGTCTGGTGCAGTCTGCAGTTGTGGGGGCGTAGTGGATTTCTCTTCCACCGGCCCCGGAGCCACAGCAGGACTGATCCTGGCTGGAGGCTGAGAGTCTTTGTCCAACAAGGGTTCTTTGTTTGACTTGTTGTTTGCTTTGGATTTTCAGGCCGGTTTGGCTGAAACAAGCACTGCCTCATCCTTTCTCATTTTGAGTTTATTGGCGTAGGCGTGAGGGCAGTTCTTAAAAACGTGTCCTTCCGAGCCACATAAATTGCAATTTGGCAGCATTGAACAGTCAGAGGATAAATGTCCCTGTTTGCCACAGGTCTTGCAGCATTTCACAGTGCAGGACAATGCCAGGTGTCCCACAGCACCACAGCGCTGACACACCTTTGGTTGTCCCACATAAAAAACATAGCCATTGCAGGTGCCCAGCCGGATTGTAGAGGGCAGGTGCCTTAAGCCTCCATTTACATTGTCCGGTAGCAAACGAACCTCGAATTTCCTTGCCTCCTGTTTTTATACTGTCAACATCTCTAACCTCAGTTCCATGGTGGACGGTGCAGTACTGGTTAAGCCAGGTTTGAATGTCCTCCGTCTTTGCCAGATTCGAGAACATAACAACATGCACTGTTTTCCTCTCTCTCTGTGTCAGAGGCTGCAAGTTGATCTTCTCAAGGGCAGGAACTTTCCCTCTTTTTGCCTCAAACACATCGTTCAAACAGAGAATAGGTAGCAAAAACAACCTCAAATGCTTTCTGACCTGGGAGAGCGAAGATGAAATCCAAGTGCCGAGGTTCAAAGCCAAGTTCCTTCTGCAACACTTTTCTACTGAACTGCATGCGATCCATGAAGAGGTCATCCAAAACCTCAAAACGCACAGCATTCTTGCGGGATCCAAAAGTTGCCATTTCGTAAACTGCAAAACAAACACTGCTTCCACAAAACAAGCAAACAATCCAACTACTCCACCTACAGGATGATCAAGGTATCTCCACTGCCAGGTAAGTATAAGTTATATAAGGCCCTGCAAGCGGCCCGGACCCACAGCACAAAGTGCGCAGCCTAGCCCAGCTCCTCGCCCCGCACGCCACTGCCTCCTGCTGGGCCCACTCTTTCGCACACTCACACGCCACACTAACACTCAAAAGGGTGGGCAAAACGAGAAAACGAGCACGCCGTTTCCTACACATCTGCAGTCGCCAATGCGCATTCGCTGCATGTCCCGGGATGCAATTCGGCCTCATTTGCATAACACCAGACCCACAAATCGCTACGCAGGCTCGCATCGTGCGCCTGCCACGCACCGAACAAACACTGGAGCCTTTTCAGCAATTTCCAAAAAATGGGCCTGCTCGCCTGCCCACAAGGCTCCGTCTCTTACCCGCTCTCCAGAGCCTGCTGCCTTCTGTGCTGTTCTCTCGGCACCACTGCAGCGCACACAACACGCTCCGCCGCAGGGAAGGCTCGCTCCGTGTGCACACGTCCTTTCAATGCCAGTTCAACAAGTGCTCCGCATTAGCGGCGTCAGGGCTCCGGCGTGTCACACCTCACCTCACCTCGCACAGCCCCCTCTTCGAATGTCTGGCGCTGGGCATGCCCCACTCTCCTCCACCTTATCTTATCGCGTGTGACCACCGACAATGGCCACAATGTCGGGGAATGGCACCTGTAAAGTGTTAATTGGGGCACAGGAACAGCCCGTCTCGTCCTGGGGGCCGGCTTCAAAGACAATAAAGCAAACACAGCGTGGCGGGGGAAGAAGACGACACGACACATGCAGGTACATTCAGCTCCGGCGGGAACGAGTCATTTGTCGGTCTTTTCAAGTGCTGGGAGCCGAGTAATCCTTCGCTTGTATCGTTTCTCCCCTGTGACTAGATCTCACCCTGCGACTCTCGACTGGGCTCACCCACGGCAGCCCAGCAGGTGTGAGCCTAGCCGGCACCCGGATGGGAGATTCCCCCCGGAAAAGCTCAGGTTGCTGCTGCTCCTGCAAGAGGTGTGACTGGGACCAGTAGGGAGCGCTCACCCTGCGGTTTGTGTGGCTTTCTTATGCCCCAGCATCCTGATGGCGACCCTCCTTGGCCATTAAGAAATCCCAGGGCGTCTCTCAAAAAGAGCCGCCGGGGGTGTCACTCTGGTGTTAGTGTTCCCCTTTACCAATCAGTCGGGGTCTCCTCCTAATCCCCGTCTCATATGTAACAATCAATGACGAGGCCCCCCTGTCCCGCGATATTGTATTTGTCCCCTGGCCGCTGGCTGGCGCCGTGAGATTTAGTACTCGCGCAAGAGAGCGCGAACGCGGTCCCCTGCCCCCCACAAAGTGTGCGCTCCAGGTTCCCTCTCGGGGCTCTGCAACACAGCGGAAAGGCAGCGAGAAGGAGCCTCTTGCTCTGACGCCGCAAGGCCACAAGAGGGCGGAGGCGCAGAGCGCCCGGCCGACATGTTGGACTGGTGTGCTTTATGTGCTGAAATAAACACGCGACAGCCCAGAAATGTTTTGAGTGCTGTGCACTGGAGGTTTTTGTCTTGTGAAGACTTGCCTTGTGCTCCTCCAAGCAGTTTGTTTGTTCTCCTCCAGTGCGGGACAAGCCAACACAAGGGAGCACATTCGCCAACATCCAGGTATGCAATGTGATTTGGAAAGCAGCTCCTTTCCAAAGAGTTGCACACGAACGATCCTTCAGTCCCGCTCGGGGGGCACGGAGCCCCAGCCACACACAGCTTCAAGTAGCGAGTCAGGCACCATAGCTTTCGCTTGTGGCCACACCACCCTGAATGTGCCCGATCTCGTCTGATCTCTGAAACTAAACAGGGATGGGCCTGGTTAGTACTTGGATGGGAGACCGCCTGGGAATACCAGGTGCTGTAAGCTTTTAAGCGCAGGAGGCGCCCTATCCCCGCTCGCTCGCTCATTCCCCTGTTCACACGTGCAGTGCGGCTTGTCCGTCTGTTTATTTGTCAGCTTTGGCGAGACACGGGTGCTTGTGTATTAGCGTGAGCGTTTTTTATTCTGATCATGAACAGTTTTACAAGTCCGCAAAGGATCGAGGAAAGGTTTATCGCCAGCTGAAAAGAGACACAGCGCTTCGGCTGTGGAGACTTGTTCGGCTGGCGTTCGGGGAGTCGCGTTTTTCAGAATTGTATTGAGATCGTTTTCCACAGAGCTCAGATGTCAAAGCAAAGCAGCAGCTCTCCACAGCGATCCTCTATAGCGCCCTTTCAGCTCCGTCCTCATTGGAAGGAAGCAAGAGTGAAAGGCTGAAGTGAAATAGAGCGGGGACGGAGGCAGTGAAGAGAGAGAACGTGGGAAGAAGAGAAAAACGCAAGGGAAAAAAACCAGCGTCGTAAAAGAGGTGACGGAGCTGTCCTCTCTATAAGAAGGAGAAGAAGAAGAGGATTTGTTTGTCTTTAGTAAGACTTTGTTTTTTGTGAATTTTTGTGTTTTTTTTGGTGTTTTTTGTTTTTGATTTTTGAAGCCCTCCCCTTCAGCCTAGCTCTGTTTGGGGAGGGGAGAGACTTTTGGTTTTTTTTTTGTTGCTTTTTTGTTGCTTTCTGAGTCCTGTTTGTGTTTTAATGGAAGGAAAAAACATGGAGGCAGAGAATGTTATTGTAGTGGAGGAGGAGAGTGGTGTAGGAAAGAGAAGGATGAGGAATTCGGACCGACCCCCCCGGCGGCTTTTTGCAAGGGCGCATACTGTTGTGGTGGATGTGAGCGGCGTGGAGAAACCGTCTGCGGGTGCTATTATCGCAGCTGTGCACGGCGTCTGTGGGGAGGGCTCTCTTTTTGCCTGCCACCCCCGGACGCCAAAAGAGTTTGAACTGACTCTGGACTCAAAGGAACATGCAGACGCGGTGGCTGTGGGGCTGGATGTGCAGGGCACACCCTGCTACTGCCGCTGGCTGGAGCGGAAGGAGGTAGTGGTGTCCTTCCTCCATTTCCCGGCATATATCTCAAACGAGACTATCAAGGAGAAGCTGAGTAGCTGGGGGGTGAGAGTGATTTCGGACATCAGGATGCGCCACTACCCTGGGACCACCATTGCTGATGGCATGAGGTTTGTTCGGATTCGCTTTCCCGAGCATGTACAGATGCAGCCATTCAAAATGGGTGAGGTATTTCGCGGCATACCCCGGTGGGCGTGTCGCGGTATCACGCGGTATCACGCAGTTCACGTGTGTCACGTGACTAACTATCCGGCGTCGCCTTGTAAAACCGCCAGGGGGAGCTTAACCTCTCATGTACAGCATTTGAGCCTTTAATTTTGAACTGTGTATTACAGCATGTTAATCATCAGTCATTAAAATGTTGGTATATTTTATGAAAGCAAGATTGCTCAGTTGGACAAAAGTACACAACCTACCTTTATCAGAAATATATATGCATCAAAGCCTTTACTGAAGATATTACTAATAGTATTAATAATGGATGACCTTGGACAAGCTGTATACTCAAAGTATAATTTCTTTAGCACATTTGTACAAGCACTTGGAATCTGTCCAAGCCATACTTTGTCAGGCATTTTGTTTTACTTCAACGGGCATAAAAACTTCCTTGCTTTTAACAGGGCGTTTCATAATTTCTAACTACGAAAATGATTTAAAATGCGACACCTATCATGAAAAGAAAAAAATACACACCAGTATTCCATTTCTCCCTAAACATTGTAAGCTTCGAAGTCTTTAACTAACGTGATACCGGAGTCAACAAGCATACTTTTAGAATTTGATTAAAAGGGAATATAATATGGAATCGCGTATCTCAAGAAATTAATAACGATATAATTATATTCATGTTGCAAAAGAACTGCAACGGACATAAAAACTCCCTTGCATGGTTTCATTACGACCAGAATCGGTCTTGAGATATTTTTAACTTGATTTACAGTTTTTGAGAGGTATGTCTTAACACCGATACTACAGTGCTTAAGTACTGCTCACGTTTATGTTTCTAGGTTTATATTATGCATTTCATACGGTCAAATTACTTTTGAGCAACTAATAAGAAGCGCGAAACGGTATGCGTTTTACTTTCGTTTTGTGCTGGAACCCGTGGATTGATTAGAGATATCAAGTACATACAAGTCATTTTTTAAATGTTGTAGTTCGTCTTGAAAAAATGTTACGAGTACATCATCTATCAACAATCACACAGGTTCTGTTTCCATATTGCGGATTTTGGTTAGGTATTATCAAATCCGATGGCGCTGTTAGTTTACTGAGTCCCATGTCACATGGTCTGTGATTGAAACCTGTAAAACTGGTTTAATTCATCACAGCCAGCACTCTTCAGGTGTGAGGGTCAAGGGGACAAGGGGATCGTGAGCTGTGTCTAGGTGAATGGTTCCCTCACGAGCTTCTTTCCAGTGACCTTGCCTGGGGGCACCGCCACCTCGTTGATCTACCAATATGCTGACGACACCAGACTGACGTTGGCGGAGATCTCGGCCATTTTAGAGGTGGTGCAGGCCTACTGCGCTGCCTCGGGCGCCAAGGTAAACTTGGAGAAGTCTGAGGTCATGCCGTAGGGGAGGGCAGACCTTGCCCGGCTCTTCGGCTACCCTTTCAGGGTTGAGACGGGTCACCTGAAGGTCCTTGGCGTCTACATTAACGCTGATGAGCAGGCCACTGGGCTTCTCCTGTGGAAGGAGAAGCTCATTAAGATGAGGGCCAATTAAATCGGTGGAGACACAGGTCCCTGACCCTAAAGGGAAGGGTCCTGCTCGTTAACACACTGTGCCTGTCCCTCTTGTGGTACCCATTGTCTGTGATGCCTCTTCCTGAACGGGTAGAGAATGAGATTAGGCAACTGGTGGTTGGATTCGTGTGGGAGGGGAAGCCTCCGCGGGTCACTCATGACATCCTTATTGGGGAAATCTCCAGGGGTGGGCTGAAGCTGTGTGATGTAGGCCTGAAGCTGAAAAGCTTTAGGCTGAAAGTAGTGAAGAAGTTCCTTGACCTGGATAATGTCAGCATTTGGAAGATTGGTATGGCAAGCTACCTCGAGACTTGCGGGGGCTTGGGGCAGGAGACCCTCCTGGTGAGGCTCACTCCGGGGTTGATAAAACATCTGCCCTCCTTTTACAGGGAGGTCCTGCTGGCGAGGGGGTAGTTCATGTCCCAGCATGTCTCCTACACGCCGGAGACCCGGGCCCAGCTTCTGGAACAGGCTCTGTTCCTCAACCCCCTGCTGGTGTCTCGATGGAACAGGCAGCTCTACGGGGCTGGCATATCCAAGGTCAAGGATCTTCTTTATGAAGTAAAGGACGGATTTCTGCCCACCCAGGCTATTGTCGACGCTGTGCGAGAGGTCGACGACGAGCTGCCTGTCAGTAAGATCCGTCAGGATTACGAGCAGCTCAAACTCGGTCTCCCGGACAGTTGGCTGGAGAAGCTCCATCTACAAGACGGGGCAGCAGGCCCGGGCTGGCCGGAGCTGAGGGTGAAGTGGGGGGACCGTGGGGTGGACCTCCTGGGGTGCACCACCAGCATGTTCTACAGGCTGATGATGGCGAAACGCTTCAGAGTGCCGGTCTCAGAGGTGTTCTGGGGTAAGATCTTCCCCCAGCTCGAGCCAGGGCGTACTTGATGGTTCTGCTGGATTGTCTGTTTCGCTCTGTTCGAGGAGCTGTTCTTGACGGGGTGCCCTAGAAAGAGCTGTTCCTCTTTGGGTACCGCGGGTCTGAGGGGGGGGGGGGTTAATGCCATTTTAGTGAACCTCCTCCTCAGCCTAACGAGGACAGCTGTCTGGGAGAGGAGGAACCTCATGATGTACAATGGCCTGAAGCCAGACCTTGTCAGGCTGTACATTGCCAGGGTGAAGGGCTGCTTCTCTTTCAGCCTGGACTACTGCAGGGCTGAAAGGCAGATGGCCGACTTTCGCAGGATCTTCTTAAACAATAACATCTTTGTGGACCTGCGGGAGGAAGGCTTGTACTTCCGGCTCTGAGATGGGGGTGTCTTTGAACAAAAGACACACACGGCTCCACCCTTTTCCACCCCTGAATAGAATTGGACAGTTGAATAGCATTTAATTCACATCGAATAGCATTGGTCCCTGACTAGCATTGGTGAAGCTCAGCAGTGGGCCACTGGGCACAATTTCCCACCGTTTCCATAGTGTAGTGGTTATCACGTTAGCCTCACACGTGCAATGTCCCCAGTTCAAAACAGAGCAGCTTTTTTTGTTGCCACGCACACTGTTTGGGGATTCGCCTATGCGCTGTGATCGAACAGACCCACTCACCTCTTAGTGTGGCGGGATCTGCACAGTGCATGTCGCAGCGCTTTCTGCTTTCACTTCAATGTGCCTCCTGATGTCGAGTCGTGTGCTGTGCAGAGGCTCTGAAAGCGAGAGCAATGAAAAGGTGCACAGTGCTGTGAAAGAAAACACAGAGAAGTGAAAGGCAGTCCTTTCTCTAAGACGGGGGTAAAGTTAGCTTGAAGTTCGAAAACGATTTTGGCACGCCTGTAGTGCTTTCGGGAAATCTCTTAGAGTTACAAAAACACTTGCTTTGTGTATAAAATGCATTGTGAATGCTTTCTCAGCCTTCACTTTGTCATTTTTATGACTTTTTTTTACCACGCTCAAATATTGTTTTGTCCATATCTTCACAATGGAAGCACAGAACGTCTTCAAACCAAATGCATTTAAAAGACCACAACTTCTGGAAATTTCCACATTCTCTACATCAAACTTTCAGTGAGCTAATTTAGTTTTTCATTGATGCATAATTATGCACTAACTGGAACCCGGGGGACCGCTGTGTGCACATGTTCACAATGCGAGAAATACTGTTCAATACGGCTTCATGCGAAAAACCCGTATATTACCTTAGGAAGCAGAACAGTGCAGTCTCCAATTACCCAGACTGTAAGATGACAAGATGAGTTGATGAAAAGAGCACAAAAGTTCAGCTCGTACAATAGGCAACGAAGGTCCCAGCGTCGTCATCGCACTTGAAAGGACTGCCTTGCAGACCAAGGGCAGTGGGCAGTGCCCGGTAAGAGGGGCAGAGGCGGTAAGACATGATGCCGAGAAGCATGAACCAAGGGGGATGAGCTCAAATGGTAGAGCGCTCGCTTAGCATGCGAGAGGTAGCGGGATTGATGCCCGCATCCTCCAGGTCTGAGTTTAGAGCTCCAGGAGCCTGGTGCTCTCATTTAGCCTCTGTGACTTCTGACAGGTGCTCCTCCGTTGCGGAGAGAATGTCCTTCAATTGTCAAGCGTTGAAGGGCCACACCTCCTTCCCAACCTCAGTCTGCACTGAGTGCGTCTCCGGCATTTTCTCGTCCAATTTGTCAGCTTAGCAAGTGAAAAGTATATCCGAGTGAAAACAGTGCTGATAATACTCTCAGGAATTGTTAGAAGACGTGCTTTTGATCATCGATTGCTTAACAATCACATTCGTTCGACTTTAGCAATCAAGCTCGTAGTTTTCCTTCAAATCTTGAAAGCTCTCAGTGAGAACATCATAGGCTGCAGGACGCCCCGTAACTTGATTACTTCAACAGAAAGAAGAGCAGACAGCTCCACAAATATGCGAGGCGCAGAGAGCGCAAGGCGAGCCGCACACGTTTCGGTGGCTGAGAGAGGGCAGTTTTTGCTTCTGCATTTCCCAAGTAAGGACGCATGACAACAAGCGATCGCGGTGCTCATCTACGACATAGTGGTGATGAGTTTTCAGTACGTGTTCTTCTGAACGAGCAATGAGGTTGCCGCCTCGGACAGCTGACTGCACGCTCTCATTGTGCCACGTGATGAGAATTCACCAGGCTCGTTCAGTCATTAGTCACATTCCATCGTTTGCCATAAGCAGACGCTGCGAAGTGATGTGGATATCAGTTCCCAGTCTTGTGGAAGAGGAGGAAAAGAGCACACAAGGGCTCGTCCGGGAGTTGAACCCGGGACCTCTCGCACCCTAAGCGAGAATCATACCACTAGACCAACGAGCCACAGCAGCACTTTCCATTTCAATCTGTCAGCGAGCTTGAGGATGGGGGAGAGGCGTCATTCGCTCGTCCAGTCAGACCTTCATCAATAAGTCAAGAAAGCCGCAATTACACGACTGCCTTGTAGACGAAGGGAAGTGAACTGTGCCCGGTAAGAGGGGAACAAGCGGCACTAGGTGACGCCGAGGCATAAGCCCCAGCGAGGGGGGTTGGTTTGTATGGTACAGCGCTTGCTTTGCATGTGGGAAGTAGCAGGATCAATTCCCGCATCCTCCAGGTGTGTGCTTAGAGCTTGATGTGCCAAAAGGTGTCCTTTAGCCTGTGGTCACGCCTTGCATGGAGAGCATCGTGCAGCTGTCAAGCGTTTCGCAGCCACACCCCCTTTTCATCTTCTCTCTGGCTTAAGCGTCTCCACCACTCTCTCTTGACATTTCATGTCAGCTTGTCAGAAGTCCGAGTGACATTTTTAATGGCTGAGTGAGGGCACGATGCTGAAGCAGAGAGGCCACTTCAGCCAGAGAGACTTGTGCTAGGTGAGATCTGAAAGACGGACTCACAACAGAAACAGACCAAAAATGTATGGGTGAGATCAAAAGGCAAATGCAACATTCAGCAGAGGGCGTCTAAAGATTAGGGAACGGGCGACTGAAATCCATGTGAGGCAAACTTTCCGGTGTGTGTCCTGCACCTGGGATTGTTGGCGTAATTGGTAATGCGTCAGTCTCGTCATCTGAAGGGCCTGAGTTTGATCCTGACACGGGGCAGGGCTGCTTCCTCTCTTGCTCTTTTCAAACACTTGCGGCAACTGTTCGCTCATAACCACGTCTGGAATGCGTGACCTTTACATGGGCGAGAAGCAACGCCGCATCCCTTTTCTAAAGAACATTCACATTCAGAAATAAGTCAAGAAATTTGCCATTACTTTCGCTCGCACTGCTGTCAGCCTGCCCATGTTGACCAAAGAAAGATTCACTCGGCGTCAACATGACAGAACAGCGATCACTTGAAAACAATGTTCCACACTCCGTAAGCAAGAACTTCAGTGTTTGCAGTCACCCGATATGCCGATAGTCAAAGGAGCGCAAAACACGAAGCGTCAAAAGACAAGATGAGTTGATGGAAAGAGCGTTGAATTGATGAGCACAAAAGTTCAGCTCGTACAATAGGCAACGAAGATCCCAGCGTCGTCATCGCACTTGAAAGGACTGCCTTGCAGACCAAGGGCAGTGGGCGGTGCCCGGTAAGAGGGGCAGAGGCGGTAAGACATGATGCCGAGAAGCATGAAGCGAGGAGGATGAGCTCAAATGGTAGAGCGCTCGCTTAGCATGCCAGAGGTAGCGGGATTGATGCCCGCATCCTCCAGGTCTGAGTTTAGAGCTCCAGGAGCCTGGTGCTCTCATTTAGCCTCTGTGACTTCTGACAGGTGCTCCTCCGTTGCGGAGAGAATGTCCTTCAATTGTCAAGCGTTGAAGGGCCACACCTCCTTCCCAACCTCAGTCTGCACTGAGTGCGTCTCCGGCATTTTCTCGTCCAATTTGTCAGCTTAGCAAGTGAAAAGTATATCCGAGTGAAAACAGTGCTGATAATACTCTCAGGAATTGTTAGAAGACGTGCTTTTGATCATCGATTGCTTAACAATCACATTCGTTCGACTTGAGCAATCAAGCTCGTAGTTTTCCTTCAAATCTTGAAAGCTCTCAGTGAGAACATCATAGGCTGCAGGACGCCCCGTAACTTGATTACTTCAACAGAAAGAAGAGCAGACAGCTCCACAAATATGCGAGGCGCAGAGAGCGCAAGGCGAGCCGCACACGTTTCGGTGGCTGAGAGAGGGCAGTTTTTGCTTCTGCATTTCCCAAGTAAGGACGCATGACAACAAGCGATCGCGGTGCTCATCTACGACATAGTGGTGATGAGTTTTCAGTACGTGTTCTTTTGAACGAGCAATGAGGTTGCCGCCTCGGACAGCTGACTGCACGCTCTCATTGTGCCACGTGATGAGAATTCACCAGGCTCGTTCAGTCATTAGTCACATTCCATCGCTTGCCATAAGCAGACGCTGCGAAGTGATGTGGATATCAGTTCCCAGTCTTGTGGAAGAGGAGGAAAAGAGCACACAAGGGCTCGTCCGGGAGTTGAACCCGGGACCTCTCGCACCCGAAGCGAGAATCATACCACTAGACCAACGAGCCACAGCAGCACTTTCCATTTCAATCTGTCGCGAGCTTGAGGATGGGGGAGAGGCGTCATTCGCTCGTCCAGTCAGACCTTCATCAATAAGTCAAGAAAGCCGCAATTACACGACTGCCTTGTAGACGAAGGGCAGTGAACTGTGCCCGGTAAGAGGGGAACAAGCGGCACTAGGTGACGCCGAGGCATAAGCCCCAGCGAGGGGGGTTGGTTTGTATGGTACAGCGTTTGCTTTTTATGTGGGAGGTAGCAGGATCAATTCCCGCATCCTCCAGGTGTGTGCTTAGAGCTTGATGTGCCAAAAGGTGTCCTTTAGCCTGTGGTCACGCCTTGCAGGGAGAGCATCGTGCAGCTGTCAAGCGTTTCGCAGCCACGCCCCCTTTTCATCTTCTCTCTGGCTTAAGCGTCTCCGCCACTCTCTCTTGACATTTCATGTCAGCTTGTCAGAAGTCCGAGTGACAATTTTAATGGCTGAGTGAGGGCACGATGCTGAAGCAGAGAGGCCACTTCAGCCAGAGAGACTTGTGCTAGGTGAGATCTGAAAGACGGACTCACAACAGAAACAGACCAAAAATGTATGGGTGAGATCAAAAGGCAAATGCAACATTCAGCAGAGGGCGTCTAAAGATTAGGGAACGGGCGACTGAAATCCATGTGAGGCAAACTTTCCGGTGTGTGTCCTGCAGCTGGGTTTGTTGGCGTAATTGGTAGTGCGTCAGTCTCGTCATCTGAAGGGCCTGAGTTTGATCCTCACACGGGGCAGGGCTGCTTCCTCTCTTGCTCTTTTCAAACACTTGCGGCAACTGTTCGCTCATAACCACGTCTGGAATGCGTGACCTTTACACGGGCGAGAAGCAACGCCGCATCCCTTTTCTAAAGAACATTCACATTCAGAAATAAGTCAAGAAATTTGCCATTACTTTCGCTCGCACTGCTGTCAGCCTGCCCATGTTGACCAAAGAAAGATTCACTCGGCGTCAACATGACAGAACAGCGATCACTTGAAAACAATGTTCCACACTCCGTAAGCAAGAACTTCAGTGTTTGCAGTCACCCGATATGCCGATAGTCAAAGGAGCGCAAAACACGAAGCGTCAAAAGACAAGATGAGTTGATGGAAAGAGCGTTGAATTGATGAGCACAAAAGTTCAGCTCGTACAATAGGCAACGAAGGTCCCAGCGTCGTCATCGCACTTGAAAGGACTGCCTTGCAGACCAAGGGCAGTGGGCGGTGCCCGGTAAGAGGGGCAGAGGCGGTAAGACATGATGCCGAGAAGCATGAAGCGAGGAGGATGAGCTCAAATGGTAGAGCGCTCGCTTAGCATGCCAGAGGTAGCGGGATTGATGCCCGCATCCTCCAGGTCTGAGTTTAGAGCTCCAGGAGCCTGGTGCTCTCATTTAGCCTCTGTGACTTCTGACAGGTGCTCCTCCGTTGCGGAGAGAATGTCCTTCAATTGTCAAGCGTTGAAGGGCCACACCTCCTTCCCAACCTCAGTCTGCACTGAGTGCGTCTCCGGCATTTTCTCGTCCAATTTGTCAGCTTAGCAAGTGAAAAGTATATCCGAGTGAAAACAGTGCTGATAATACTCTCAGGAATTGTTAGAAGACGTGCTTTTGATCATCGATTGCTTAACAATCACATTCGTTCGACTTGAGCAATCAAGCTCGTAGTTTTCCTTCAAATCTTGAAAGCTCTCAGTGAGAACATCATAGGCTGCAGGACGCCCCGTAACTTGATTACTTCAACAGAAAGAAGAGCAGACAGCTCCACAAATATGCGAGGCGCAGAGAGCGCAAGGCGAGCCGCACACGTTTCGGTGGCTGAGAGAGGGCAGTTTTTGCTTCTGCATTTCCCAAGTAAGGACGCATGACAACAAGCGATCGCGGTGCTCATCTACGACATAGTGGTGATGAGTTTTCAGTACGTGTTCTTTTGAAAGAGCAATGAGGTTGCCGCCTCGGACAGCTGACTGCACGCTCTCATTGTGCCACGTGATGAGAATTCACCAGGCTCGTTCAGTCATTAGTCACATTCCATTGTTTGCCATAAGCAGACGCTGCGAAGTGATGTGGATATCAGTTCCCAGTCTTGTGGAAGAGGAGGAAAAGAGCACACAAGGGCTCGTCCGGGAGTTGAACCCGGGACCTCTCGCACCCGAAGCGAGAATCATACCACTAGACCAACGAGCCACAGCAGCACTTTCCATTTCAATCTGTCGCGAGCTTGAGGATGGGGGAGAGGCGTCATTCGCTCGTCCAGTCAGACCTTCATCAATAAGTCAAGAAAGCCGCAATTACACGACTGCCTTGTAGACGAAGGGCAGTGAACTGTGCCCGGTAAGAGGGGAACAAGCGGCACTAGGTGACGCCGAGGCATAAGCCCCAGCGAGGGGGGTTGGTTTGTATGGTACAGCGTTTGCTTTTTATGTGGGAGGTAGCAGGATCAATTCCCGCATCCTCCAGGTGTGTGCTTAGAGCTTGATGTGCCAAAAGGTGTCCTTTAGCCTGTGGTCACGCCTTGCAGGGAGAGCATCGTGCAGCTGTCAAGCGTTTCGCAGCCACGCCCCCTTTTCATCTTCTCTCTGGCTTAAGCGTCTCCGCCACTCTCTCTTGACATTTCATGTCAGCTTGTCAGAAGTCCGAGTGACAATTTTAATGGCTGAGTGAGGGCACGATGCTGAAGCAGAGAGGCCACTTCAGCCAGAGAGACTTGTGCTAGGTGAGATCTGAAAGACGGACTCACAACAGAAACAGACCAAAAATGTATGGGTGAGATCAAAAGGCAAATGCAACATTCAGCAGAGGGCGTCTAAAGATTAGGGAACGGGCGACTGAAATCCATGTGAGGCAAACTTTCCGGTGTGTGTCCTGCAGCTGGGTTTGTTGGCGTAATTGGTAGTGCGTCAGTCTCGTCATCTGAAGGGCCTGAGTTTGATCCTCACACGGGGCAGGGCTGCTTCCTCTCTTGCTCTTTTCAAACACTTGCGGCAACTGTTCGCTCATAACCACGTCTGGAATGCGTGACCTTTACACGGGCGAGAAGCAACGCCGCATCCCTTTTCTAAAGAACATTCACATTCAGAAATAAGTCAAGAAATTTGCCATTACTTTCGCTCGCACTGCTGTCAGCCTGCCCATGTTGACCAAAGAAAGATTCACTCGGCGTCAACATGACAGAACAGCGATCACTTGAAAACAATGTTCCACACTCCGTAAGCAAGAACTTCAGTGTTTGCAGTCACCCGATATGCCGATAGTCAAAGGAGCGCAAAACACGAAGCGTCAAAAGACAAGATGAGTTGATGGAAAGAGCGTTGAATTGATGAGCACAAAAGTTCAGCTCGTACAATAGGCAACGAAGGTCCCAGCGTCGTCATCGCACTTGAAAGGACTGCCTTGCAGACCAAGGGCAGTGGGCGGTGCCCGGTAAGAGGGGCAGAGGCGGTAAGACATGATGCCGAGAAGCATGAAGCGAGGAGGATGAGCTCAAATGGTAGAGCGCTCGCTTAGCATGCCAGAGGTAGCGGGATTGATGCCCGCATCCTCCAGGTCTGAGTTTAGAGCTCCAGGAGCCTGGTGCTCTCATTTAGCCTCTGTGACTTCTGACAGGTGCTCCTCCGTTGCGGAGAGAATGTCCTTCAATTGTCAAGCGTTGAAGGGCCACACCTCCTTCCCAACCTCAGTCTGCACTGAGTGCGTCTCCGGCATTTTCTCGTCCAATTTGTCAGCTTAGCAAGTGAAAAGTATATCCGAGTGAAAACAGTGCTGATAATACTCTCAGGAATTGTTAGAAGACGTGCTTTTGATCATCGATTGCTTAACAATCACATTCGTTCGACTTGAGCAATCAAGCTCGTAGTTTTCCTTCAAATCTTGAAAGCTCTCAGTGAGAACATCATAGGCTGCAGGACGCCCCGTAACTTGATTACTTCAACAGAAAGAAGAGCAGACAGCTCCACAAATATGCGAGGCGCAGAGAGCGCAAGGCGAGCCGCACACGTTTCGGTGGCTGAGAGAGGGCAGTTTTTGCTTCTGCATTTCCCAAGTAAGGACGCATGACAACAAGCGATCGCGGTGCTCATCTACGACATAGTGGTGATGAGTTTTCAGTACGTGTTCTTTTGAAAGAGCAATGAGGTTGCCGCCTCGGACAGCTGACTGCACGCTCTCATTGTGCCACGTGATGAGAATTCACCAGGCTCGTTCAGTCATTAGTCACATTCCATTGTTTGCCATAAGCAGACGCTGCGAAGTGATGTGGATATCAGTTCCCAGTCTTGTGGAAGAGGAGGAAAAGAGCACACAAGGGCTCGTCCGGGAGTTGAACCCGGGACCTCTCGCACCCGAAGCGAGAATCATACCACTAGACCAACGAGCCACAGCAGCACTTTCCATTTCAATCTGTCGCGAGCTTGAGGATGGGGGAGAGGCGTCATTCGCTCGTCCAGTCAGACCTTCATCAATAAGTCAAGAAAGCCGCAATTAAACGACTGCCTTGTAGACGAAGGGCAGTGAACTGTGCCCTGTAAGAGGGGAACAAGCGGCACTAGGTGACGCCGAGGCATAAGCCCCAGCGAGGGGGGTTGGTTTGTATGGTACAGCGTTTGCTTTGCATGTGGGAGGTAGCAGGATCAATTCCCGCATCCTCCAGGTGTGTGCTTAGAGCTTGATGTGCCAAAAGGTGTCCTTTAGCCTGTGGTCACGCCTTGCAGGGAGAGCATCGTGCAGCTGTCAAGCGTTTCGCAGCCACACCCCCTTTTCATCTTCTCTCTGGCTTAAGCGTCTCCGCCACTCTCTCTTGACATTTCATGTCAGCTTGTCAGAAGTCCGAGTGACAATTTTAATGGCTGAGTGAGGGCACGATGCTGAAGCAGAGAGGCCACTTCAGCCAGAGAGACTTGTGCTAGGTGAGATCTGAAAGACGGACTCACAACAGAAACAGACCAAAAATGTATGGGTGAGATCAAAAGGCAAATGCAACATTCAGCAGAGGGCGTCTAAAGATTAGGGAACGGGCGACTGAAATCCATGTGAGGCAAACTTTCCGGTGTGTGTCCTGCACCTGGGTTTGTTGGCGTAATTGGTAGTGCGTCAGTCTCGTCATCTGAAGGGCCTGAGTTTGATCCTCACACGGGGCAGGGCTGCTTCCTCTCTTGCTCTTTTCAAACACTTGCGGCAACTGTTCGCTCATAACCACGTCTGGAATGCGTGACCTTTACATGGGCGAGAAGCAACGCCGCATCCCTTTTCTAAAGAACATTCACATTCAGAAATAAGTCAAGAAATTTGCCATTACTTTCGCTCGCACTGCTGTCAGCCTGCCCATGTTGACCAAAGAAAGATTCACTCGGCGTCAACATGACAGAACAGCGATCACTTGAAAACAATGTTCCACACTCCGTAAGCAAGAACTTCAGTGTTTGCAGTCACCCGATATGCCGATAGTCAAAGGAGCGCAAAACACGAAGCGTCAAAAGACAAGATGAGTTGATGGAAAGAGCGTTGAATTGATGAGCACAAAAGTTCAGCTCGTACAATAGGCAACGAAGGTCCCAGCGTCGTCATCGCACTTGAAAGGACTGCCTTGCAGACCAAGGGCAGTGGGCGGTGCCCGGTAAGAGGGGCAGAGGCGGTAAGACATGATGCCGAGAAGCATGAAGCGAGGAGGATGAGCTCAAATGGTAGAGCGCTCGCTTAGCATGCCAGAGGTAGCGGGATTGATGCCCGCATCCTCCAGGTCTGAGTTTAGAGCTCCAGGAGCCTGGTGCTCTCATTTAGCCTCTGTGACTTCTGAGAGGTGCTCCTCCGTTGCGGAGAGAATGTCCTTCAATTGTCAAGCGTTGAAGGGCCACACCTCCTTCCCAACCTCAGTCTGCACTGAGTGCGTCTCCGGCATTTTCTCGTCCAATTTGTCAGCTTAGCAAGTGAAAAGTATATCCGAGTGAAAACAGTGCTGATAATACTCTCAGGAATTGTTAGAAGACGTGCTTTTGATCATCGATTGCTTAACAATCACATTCGTTCGACTTGAGCAATCAAGCTCGTAGTTTTCCTTCAAATCTTGAAAGCTCTCAGTGAGAACATCATAGGCTGCAGGACGCCCCGTAACTTGATTACTTCAACAGAAAGAAGAGCAGACAGCTCCACAAATATGCGAGGCACAGAGAGCGCAAGGCGAGCCGCACACGTTTCGGTGGCTGAGAGAGGGCAGTTTTTGCTTCTGCATTTCCCAAGTAAGGACGCATGACAACAAGCGATCGCGGTGCTCATCTACGACATAGTGGTGATGAGTTTTCAGTACGTGTTCTTTTGAACGAGCAATGAGGTTGCCGACTCGGACAGCTGACTGCACGCTCTCATTGTGCCACGTGATGAGAATTCACCAGGCTCGTTCAGTCATTAGTCACATTCCATCGTTTGCCATAAGCAGACGCTGCGAAGTGATGTGGATATCAGTTCCCAGTCTTGTGGAAGAGAGCACACAAGGGCTCGTCCGGGAGTTGAACCCAGGACCTCTCGCACCCGAAGCGAGAATCATACCACTAGACCAACGAGCCACAGCAGCACTTTCCATTTCAATCTGTCGCGAGCTTGAGGATGGGGGAGAGGCGTCATTCGCTCGTCCAGTCAGACCTTCATCAATAAGTCAAGAAAGCCGCAATTACACGACTGCCTTGTAGACGAAGGGCAGTGAACTGTGCCCGGTAAGAGGGGAACAAGCGGCACTAGGTGACGCCGAGGCATAAGCCCCAGCGAGGGGGGTTGGTTTGTATGGTACAGCGTTTGCTTTTTATGTGGGAGGTAGCAGGATCAATTCCCGCATCCTCCAGGTGTGTGCTTAGAGCTTGATGTGCCAAAAGGTGTCCTTTAGCCTGTGGTCACGCCTTGCAGGGAGAGCATCGTGCAGCTGTCAAGCGTTTCGCAGCCACGCCCCCTTTTCATCTTCTCTCTGGCTTAAGCGTCTCCGCCACTCTCTCTTGACATTTCATGTCAGCTTGTCAGAAGTCCGAGTGACAATTTTAATGGCTGAGTGAGGGCACGATGCTGAAGCAGAGAGGCCACTTCAGCCAGAGAGACTTGTGCTAGGTGAGATCTGAAAGACGGACTCACAACAGAAACAGACCAAAAATGTATGGGTGAGATCAAAAGGCAAATGCAACATTCAGCAGAGGGCGTCTAAAGATTAGGGAACGGGCGACTGAAATCCATGTGAGGCAAACTTTCCGGTGTGTGTCCTGCAGCTGGGTTTGTTGGCGTAATTGGTAGTGCGTCAGTCTCGTCATCTGAAGGGCCTGAGTTTGATCCTCACACGGGGCAGGGCTGCTTCCTCTCTTGCTCTTTTCAAACACTTGCGGCAACTGTTCGCTCATAACCACGTCTGGAATGCGTGACCTTTACACGGGCGAGAAGCAACGCCGCATCCCTTTTCTAAAGAACATTCACATTCAGAAATAAGTCAAGAAATTTGCCACTACTTTCGCTCGCACTGCTGTCAGCCTGCCCATGTTGCCAAAGAAAGATTCACTCGGCGTCAACATGACAGAACAGCGATCACTTGAAAACAATGTTCCACACTCCGTAAGCAAGAACTTCAGTGTTTGCAGTCACCCGATATGCCGATAGTCAAAGGAGCGCAAAACACGAAGCGTCAAAAGACAAGATGAGTTGATGGAAAGAGCGTTGAATTGATGAGCACAAAAGTTCAGCTCGTACAATAGGCAACGAAGGTCCCAGCGTCGTCATCGCACTTGAAAGGACTGCCTTGCAGACCAAGGGCAGTGGGCGGTGCCCGGTAAGAGGGGCAGAGGCGGTAAGACATGATGCCAAGAAGCATGAATTGAGGGGGATGAGCTTAAATGGTAGAGCGCTCGCTTAGCATGCGAGAGGTAGCGGGATTGATGCCCGCATCCTCCAGGTCTGAGTTTAGAGCTCCAGGAGCCTGGTGCTCTCATTTAGCCTCTGTGACTTCTGACAGGTGCTCCTCCGTTGCGGAGAGAATGTCCTTCAATTGTCAAGCGTTGAAGGGCCACACCTCCTTCCCAACCTCAGTCTGCACTGAGTGCGTCTCCGGCATTTTCTCGTCCAATTTGTCAGCTTAGCAAGTGAAAAGTATATCCGAGTGAAAACAGTGCTGATAATACTCTCAGGAATTGTTAGAAGACGTGCTTTTGATCATCGATTGCTTAACAATCACATTCGTTCGACTTGAGCAATCAAGCTCGTAGTTTTCCTTCAAATCTTGAAACTCTCAGTGAGAACATCATAGGCTGCAGGACGCCCCGTAACTTGATTACTTCAACAGAAAGAAGAGCAGACAGCTCCACAAATATGCGAGGCGCAGAGAGCGCAAGGCGAGCCGCACACGTTTCGGTGGCTGAGAGAGGGCAGTTTTTGCTTCTGCATTTCCCAAGTAAGGACGCATGACAACAAGCGATCGCGGTGCTCATCTACGACATAGTGGTGATGAGTTTTCAGTACGTGTTCTTTTGAACGAGCAATGAGGTTGCCGCCTCGGACAGCTGACTGCACGCTCTCATTGTGCCACGTGATGAGAATTCACCAGGCTCGTTCAGTCATTAGTCACATTCCATCGTTTGCCATAAGCAGACGCTGCGAAGTGATGTGGATATCAGTTCCCAGTCTTGTGGAAGAGGAGGAAAAGAGCACACAAGGGCTCGTCCGGGAGTTGAACCCGGGACCTCTCGCACCCGAAGCGAGAATCATACCACTAGACCAACGAGCCACAGCAGCACTTTCCATTTCAATCTGTCGCGAGCTTGAGGATGGGGGAGAGGCGTCATTCGCTCGTCCAGTCAGACCTTCATCAATAAGTCAAGAAAGCCGCAATTACACGACTGCCTTGTAGACGAAGGGCAGTGAACTGTGCCCGGTAAGAGGGGAACAAGCGGCACTAGGTGACGCCGAGGCATAAGCCCCAGCGAGGGGGGTTGGTTTGTATGGTACAGCGTTTGCTTTTTATGTGGGAGGTAGCAGGATCAATTCCCGCATCCTCCAGGTGTGTGCTTAGAGCTTGATGTGCCAAAAGGTGTCCTTTAGCCTGTGGTCACGCCTTGCAGGGAGAGCATCGTGCAGCTGTCAAGCGTTTCGCAGCCACGCCCCCTTTTCATCTTCTCTCTGGCTTAAGCGTCTCCGCCACTCTCTCTTGACATTTCATGTCAGCTTGTCAGAAGTCCGAGTGACAATTTTAATGGCTGAGTGAGGGCACGATGCTGAAGCAGAGAGGCCACTTCAGCCAGAGAGACTTG
Organism: Lepisosteus platostomus; assembly: GCF_059453375.1. Lineage (NCBI taxonomy): Eukaryota > Metazoa > Chordata > Actinopteri > Semionotiformes > Lepisosteidae > Lepisosteus > Lepisosteus platostomus. The sequence goes on along the minus strand of NC_142615.1, from coordinate 13,043,726 downwards.
TGCTAGGTGAGATCTGAAAGACGGACTCACAACAGAAACAGACCAAAAATGTATGGGTGAGATCAAAAGGCAAATGCAACATTCAGCAGAGGGCGTCTAAAGATTAGGGAACGGGCGACTGAAATCCATGTGAGGCAAACTTTCCGGTGTGTGTCCTGCAGCTGGGTTTGTTGGCGTAATTGGTAGTGCGTCAGTCTCGTCATCTGAAGGGCCTGAGTTTGATCCTCACACGGGGCAGGGCTGCTTCCTCTCTTGCTCTTTTCAAACACTTGCGGCAACTGTTCGCTCATAACCACGTCTGGAATGCGTGACCTTTACACGGGCGAGAAGCAACGCCGCATCCCTTTTCTAAAGAACATTCACATTCAGAAATAAGTCAAGAAATTTGCCATTACTTTCGCTCGCACTGCTGTCAGCCTGCCCATGTTGCCAAAGAAAGATTCACTCGGCGTCAACATGACAGAACAGCGATCACTTGAAAACAATGTTCCACACTCCGTAAGCAAGAACTTCAGTGTTTGCAGTCACCCGATATGCCGATAGTCAAAGGAGCGCAAAACACGAAGCGTCAAAAGACAAGATGAGTTGATGGAAAGAGCGTTGAATTGATGAGCACAAAAGTTCAGCTCGTACAATAGGCAACGAAGGTCCCAGCGTCGTCATCGCACTTGAAAGGACTGCCTTGCAGACCAAGGGCAGTGGGCGGTGCCCGGTAAGAGGGGCAGAGGCAGTAAGACATGATGCCGAGACGCATGAAGCGAGGGGGATTAGCTCAAATGGTAGAGCGCTCGCTTAGCATGCAAGAGGTAGCGGGATCGATGCCCGCATCCTCCAGGTCTGAGTTTGGATCTCCAGAAGCCCGGTGCTCTTGTTTAGCTTCTGCGACTTCTGACAGGTGCTCCTCCGTTGCGGAGAGAATGTCCTTCAGTTGTCAAGCGTTGAAGGGCCACACCTCCTTCCCAACCTCAGTCTGCACTGAGTGCGTCTCCGGCATTTTCTCGTCCAATTTGTCAGCTTAGCAAGTGAAAAGTATATCCGAGTGAAAACAGTGCTGATAATACTCTCAGGAATTGTTAGAAGACGTGCTTTTGATCATCGATTGCTTAACAATCACATTCGTTCGACTTGAGCAATCAAGCTCGTAGTTTTCCTTCAAATCTTGAAAGCTCTCAGTGAGAACATCATATGCTGCAGGACGCCCCGTAACTTGATTACTTCAACAGAAAGAAGAGCAGACAGCTCCACAAATATGCGAGGCGCAGAGAGCGCAAGGCGAGCCGCACACGTTTCGGTGGCTGAGAGAGGGCAGTTTTTGCTTCTGCATTTCCCAAGTAAGGACGCATGACAACAAGCGATCGCGGTGCTCATCTACGACATAGTGGTGATGAGTTTTCAGTACGTGTTCTTTTGAAAGAGCAATGAGGTTGCCGCCTCGGACAGCTGACTGCACGCTCTCATTGTGCCACATGATGAGAATTCACCAGGCTCGTTCAGTCATTAGTCACATTCCATCGTTTGTCATAAGCAGACGCTGCGAAGTGATGTGGATATCAGTTCCCAGTCTTGTGGAAGAGGAGGAAAGGTGCACACAAGGGCTCGTCCGGGAGTTGAACCCGGGACCTCTCGCACCCTAAGCGAGAATCATACCACTAGACCAACGAGCCACAGCAGCACTTTCCATTTCAATCTGTCAGTGAGCTTGAGGATGGGGGAGAGGCGTCATTCGCTCGTCCAGTCAGACCTTCATCAATAAGTCAAGAAAGCCGCAATTACACGACTGCCTTGCAGACGAAGGGCAGTGAACTGTGCCCGGTAAGAGGGGAACAAGCGGCACTAGGTGACGCCGAGGCATAAGCCCCAGCGAGGGGGGTTGGCTTGTATGGTACAGCCCTTGCTTTGCATGTGGGAGGTAGCAGGATCAATTCCCGCATCCTCCAGGTGTGTGCTTAGAGCTTGATGAGCATCGTGCAGCTGTCAAGCGTTTCGCTGCCACGCCCCCTTTTCATCTTCTCTCTGGCTTAAGCGTCTCCGCCACTCTCTCTTGACATTTCATGTCAGCTTGTCAGAAGTCCGAGTGACATTTTTAATGGCTGAGTGAGGGCACGATGCTGAAGCAGAGAGGCCACTTCAGCCAGAGAGACTTATGCTAGGTGAGATCTGAAAGACGGACTCGCAACAGAAACAGACCAAAAATGTATCGGTGAGATCAAAAGGCAAATGCAACATTCAGCAGAGGGCGTCTAAAGATTAGGGAACGGGCGACTGAAATCCATGTGAGGCAAACTTTCCGGTGTGTGTCCTGTAGCTGGGCTTGTTGGCGTAATTGGTAGTACGTCAGTCTCGTCCTCTGAAGGGCCTGAGTTTGATCCTCACACGGGGCAGGGCTGCTTCCTCTCTTGCTCTTTTCAAACACTTGCGGCAACTGTTCGCTCATAACCACGTCTGGAATGCGTGACCTTTACACGGGCGAGAAGCAATGCCGCATCCCTTTTCTAAAGAACATTCACATTCAGAAATAAGTCAAGAAATTTGCCATATCTTTCGCTCGCACTGCTGTCAGCCTGCCCATGTTGCCAAGCAAAGATTCACTCGGCGTCACCATGACAGAACAGCGATCACTTGAAAACAATGTTCCACACTCCGTAAGCAAGAACTTCAGTGTTTGCAGTCACCCGATATGCCAATAGTCAAAGGAGCGCAAAACACGAAGCGTCAAAAGACAAGATGAGTTGATGGAAAGAGCGTTGAATTGATGAGCACAAAAGTTCAGCTCGTACAAAAGGCAACGAAGGTCTAGGCGTTGTCATCGCATTTGAAAGGACTGCCTTGCAGACTAAGGGCAGTGGGAGGTTGCTGTTTTGAGACGGAGGCATTGGGATGGTGGGCCGAGATCTATTCTTCTTAAGGATTTCTTCATCGTGAAAGATCGGTCCACAGGTCATCCAACGAACTCAGGGAATCATGTGCTACTGAAGGGAGTGAAGTGCTGAAACACATGACATGCCCCCTTGATCTCACATGCACAATTCTGCTGCAATATACACAGCTACCGTCCACACTACGCAGTGGGGCTTCAGCAGAATCTGCTACGCCACCTGTAATTACATATCCAGCTGCACACATATACATGGCCCTTCTGTCCTTTTCAGGATCTCAAAAAAAAGCATAGCGTGGTTTTCCTGCCACATGATTGACCTCATCTCCCTCAGAATGTGCCCCGCCACATTCATTGCTGAAGCAGGACGGAGGCTAACGGACATGTCAGAACAGTGAGGTTCAACGATCTCTCCAAAATATTGTGGTTGTAGTGGAAGAGATATGTTTTAAATTGTACCTTGGTATTTCAAACTCTCTCTAGAATGTTATCCATTTCTATTTTATTTTGACAGGAACTGTTAAAAGGCTAATGACACTAGATGAAAAGAGAAGAAAGAAAACACAACGTTTCAGCTGTGGAGCCTTCTTCAGGTGTGAGGGCTCCACGGCTGAAATGTTGTGTTTTCTTTCTTTTCTTTTAAGCATGGAATAGACCTATTACTTGTTCCTTTGCAGCCTACACATGGTGATGCAGCTCCCCACCTGAACTGCTAATGATACTAGATGCCTGGTAGTTTGTGGTACTTGGTTATTGTCTTATGTTTGCTCAAACTGCATATGTGTTGTAGCAGCGAGGCTTATTAATAAGAAAGAATTAAGTGTTCTGAGCCTTCCCAAATGAGGCCCCATCTCTGTTCATCTCTGTGGTGCAGCCACAGAGAAACTATTCATGCAGGCTGATTTAAGGTTTCCTTTGATAAGGGACAGCTCCCAAAGGGGGATGCACTTAGCTAAGCCTGGCTATCATGATCAATGGTCATCCATTGGCGCCTATCTGTCTAGGGAGTGCCAGATGGACATCTGGACTGCATTCCTAGGTGTCAGGAGTAAATGACTCATATCTCACCTTGATCAACCAATCAGGGACTGGTAGGGCCAAGTAACCCACGTGGGACTCTGATGCCCATGGAACTTTCACCAATCAACGAGCTGAAGTTCCTCCAGGTAAAAACAAGAAACACAGAGAGCCTGTAGTAAGATTCAGGAGAATTCTGTGGACTTTTCTAAAGGGAATTCAAAGGAGAATTCCAGGGCAGGACGGCCCAGGAGCAGAAGGCTCCCAAGGGCAGGACATTCTCACAGAGCGCCTCCTGACCATCCTGAGACTCAGCCCAGACAACCACGGAACGGCCAGTGTGTCCGAGTGCCAGAACTTTCCTTTGTTCTAAGAGTCTAGAGCGGAGGTTGCCAGAGAGTAACCAGAGGATCCACCCAAGGTTAGCACCAGTAGCAGGCCTCGTGAACAGGTTGGAACTGTGGACAGCTGAATCACTATTCAGAACTAGCGCTTCATCAGGAACGAACTGGTCTTCTTCCTGACTTGCTGGGACCCACAGTCATCTTTTCTCCTGTGCGCAAACTTTGCTAGTTAAAGCCAACACTAACTAGCCGGTCAGTGAGCATCAGCAGCGCACCGTCGCAAGCCGCACAGCACAGCCTGGCACCGAACCAGAGAGCGCGGATTGGACAGCAACAGCCTGCAACTGTTTCTTTGAGTCCGCAGGATATCTGAATCCCCAGAGATTGGATGAGTATTCAACTTCACTGCATTACTGCTCGAGAATTCAATTGTTATCCCAACCAGTTGATATCAATTTAATTCCTAAGAGTTATGTACTTGTTTTGAGTATCTAATGTAGAAGTTATAACCAAGTTCATTTACGAAACGGTCTAAATGAATGATATATTGAACGTATGTCCTTTTGATATGTGTAACACTTTGTATCTGATTGAATATATACCTTTTGTATTCTGATAACCCTCTCGATAAGATCTGTTAGGTTTATATGCATATTCTATGTATTAATAAATGTATCCTCGTGTATTAGTACCTGTGTGTGTGCGTTGTTTGAGTTATGTCGCATGGTTGGATTCTAAAGCCATCAAAAGAATCAATTTTGTGATTTACTGCTACAATTAATAATTGTCCCAGTAAATGCCCAAACCCTACAGAACTGGTGCCTTCAGAAAGCACACTACAGTGTGATTGCATATTTTTGTGTATTTTCATATGTCAATATTTAATTCACTCACATTCCTGTATGATTGGAAGGAAGGCAGATTGGATTTGGCACAGGACGCCTGCTCATATATGTTGATCTTTGTTGGGCTGGAAAAACAATGATAAAAAGTGAAAAAAGCTCTCCCCAACATTTCCCTTCTCTTGGCCATGGTTACACTGCCCTTTCTTTCCTTCTTTTGTCCTTCTACAAAGATTCCAGGGCTCTTTATCCACCATAATATCAGAAGCCAAAAATAACCATCTAATGTGTAAACAGCATTTGTAATGTTGGTAGCTGGAAGAGGTTAAGTATGTTTGCAAGACCTAGTTGATTACACCACAGACTTACCTTGTTTTTTTTTCTCTTTTAAAGGCTGTGCTGGACTGTACCACTATCATAGAAGATTTTTTTCAAGACACATCGCAGTTCCATAGTAGAATTTATCAATAGTAGAATTCCATAGGACATTATTTATCAACATCTAACATTACCCAGTGTGAGACTCTGCCAGTAAACCTCAGAGCATTGAGTTCTCCACTGGTGAAGATGGCTTTCTGAAGTCATGAAATCCACTGCTGGGATGCCTGAGAGACAGTGATTGAATCCTGTCTGGAATTAGGCTCTCTGTTAGTGTTGATCTGTGGGAATTATGTGGTAAAAAGGGAAAACTCCTTTACTTTAGTCACTTTGAAAGTTCAAATGTACAGATCTTCAGAAACCCCAGTCTGAAGGATGAAGCAGGTTCTGCTCAAGGAGTTGCCTACGTTTTGCTCCATTCAATCCAAGCAGATAGTCCAACATTTGCCTTCTCTTGGCCATGATTACACTGCCCTTTCTTTCATCTTTGTACTTCTACAAAGATTTCAGGACTCTTAATCCACCATAATATCAGAAGCCAAAATTAACCTTCTAACATGTACAAATCATTTGCGATGAAAGGAGGTGGAAGGGTTTAAGAATGTTTGTAAGACCTGGTTGATTACCACACATAGACATACTTTGTTGTCAGTTTTTTTTCTCTTTGAAAGGCTATAGGAGGGGTGTGATGGACTGTACCACTATCATAGAAGATGTTTTTCTTCTAAGGACACTTCTGTAGCGGCAAGGCATATTTAAAATACAGGAATTAAGTTTGCTGCTCCCTTGCCAGTCCCTCTCTCCCTCATCTCAGTGCAGCTGGATACAGAGAGGCCATTCCATCTGGTTCACATTTAAGGTGTTTTTCTAGCTGATAGAGTTTCCTGATAAGGAACAGCTCCCAAGGCTGAGATTCACCAGCCACCCTAATAAGTGGTCATCTCTGGCGCCTTACTGTCTGGGAGATTCCATGGGAGAGGTTCATCCCAAGTTTTACAACCCTAAGGTCAGAGGTCACTGTTACTCATCCTCCACCTCAATCAGCCAATCAGGAACTGGTAAGGCAGGGTAACCCCACGTGGGTCTCGAATGCCCGCGGAACTTTAAGCCACTGAACTACCGTAGTTCCTCCAGATAAAACAGGCAGCACGATGCCCAGAAGGTGCCCCTCCAGGACGTTCTCAGACTCAGCTCGGACAATCACGTGACGGCCAGTGTGTCCGAGTGCCAGGACTTAACTTTGTTTTAAGAGTCGAGAACGGAGGTTGCCCACGCATAACCAAAGGATCCGCCCGAGGTTAGCCCAGCAGCAAGCCCCGTGAACCACGGGTACTCCACCTTCAAAGCTCGCCTGATCAACGAGTGAACTACGGTTGGAACTGTCGACAGCTGAATCTCAGGATTCAGGACTAGCGCTACATCGGGAACAAACTAGTCTTCTTCCCATCTAAAGAGTGTGATTGGCTTGGACCCGTAGTCACTTTCCATGTGCACAAGCTCTGCTAGTTTCAGCCAACACTAACTAGCCGGTCTTCAAAGAGCATCAGCAGCGCATCGCAGCAGGAATCTCTCCCTCCTCTCCTTCTCACCAGCCGCACCGGCCACTGCCTGGCACCGAGCCAGAGAGTGCCGATTGCACACAACAACAGCCTGCCACTGCTTCTTTGTGTCTGCGGGAGATCTGAATCCACACAGATCGGATGAGTATTCAACATTCTGCATTACAGCTCGAGAATTCAATTGTTACCTCAACCACAATTGATATCAATCTAATACCTATGAGTGATGTACTTGCTTTTGAGTATCTAGTGTAGAAGTTGTAATCCCAGTTCATTTACGAAACAGTCTAAATGAATGGTATACTGAATGTATGTCCCTCTTGGTTTGGAACTCTTCATGATTTAATATATACCTTTTGTATTCTGCTAACCCACACTCTTAAGATATGTTATGTTTATATGCACATTTTATGTATTAATAAGTGTATTAGTATCTGTGTGTGAGCGTTAATGAGTTAACCCGCAAAGTCGGTTTTCTAATAGCCATCAAAGAATCATTTTGTGACTTACTGCTACAATAAATAATTGTCCCAGTAAATACACAAAACCCCTACACACGCATGGAAACCAATATTTACCTGCTACTCCAGAATGCAGCAGAGAACAGTTGGACAGAAGGTTAGTATCTGTCGATACTGCATCACAGAAGTCAGTCTCTTCCCCCTCATTATGCAGGCTGACTTGTTCACGATGAACTGTCCTCCAGTGACAGTCAGCTGCAATCACTGACTCAGACATGGTGTTGATACACTGAGGGCACTTTGGCTGATTTGGTTAACATGCTTTCCTCTTAAACAGGAGATGCTTAAATCCCAGCAGTGCTTTTCTTCCTGTCTTGTCTTACAAAATGTATCACTATGGATGATTACGTACAGCTTGATTTTGTTTAACGCAAGTTTTCATTTTCTTTCTGGAACAACTTGCTTTTCATGAAATTCATACAGCTTGTTAAAGATGAAATACAAATCTTGCCTTGTATATCGCAGGCTGGTAAGAAAAAAGCATTATTTTCTTTTTTTTAAGCTTGCAAATGGAGAAAAGGACACACGTGAGTCTCTGTTAATTAAAAGGTAAGTGGTTTGAGCCCACCCAGAAATGCACTTCTCATTATTGCAATGTAAACCTCATCTCTACTTATTCGGATTTCTTAGCAAAACCTTAACCCACTTGATATTTGCAAGAAATGTGAATGTTTTTGTTAAACAATTAAGTATGTAAGTCAATATCACTGGGAATGGCCAATAATGACCAACATTCAAGGACATCATATTCAGCCAAGGACTTTGACCTTCGAACGGCTAGCAGAAGAATTCATTTATGCTCTCGATGCATCCTTAGTTAGAATATTTAAAATTACGACACAGATTTGTTGGAGAACTTGACAAGCAAAAAAGACAGTTGGACAGCATGATTATGCTAGGACTGTACATTTGTATTTTAATACTTTTGTATATTTATCTTAATTGTAATATACATGTAACCATAAATGCTGTTCTATGTAAATACATTTTGTTGTATTTTATCATATTTTAGCTGAGGGCACAAGGGGGTCTATTATACCTTCCGAAACTTCCAAGACAACTATAACAGAGGCTCATATTTTAATATAATTTGCTTTAAAAGAAAACCACAATTTGTACGATATCATCCCTCAATATCGACGTTCAAATGAATGATTTAAAGAAGCAACAGCGATAGGAGAGTACATTGATTTTGGACCAATGTTTGAATCTGAACAATCCTTCCTCCTGGAAAGAAGAAAAAACAGGTATGTTTTGAGTCATGATGATGCTCTTCTGGATTAAAAAAAAAAAACAGTGCAAATTTGTTTCGGATGTATTTTGGATAAAATTATAACTGTCATCGAAGAGAAATTTGATCAGTTGAATGCAGTCGAATCTTTTGACATTTTATATGATGACAGGACGTACATTTAGGACTCAGTACCGATAACGCTGCTGATATTGATGGAGTAGAAATTAAGTGTATTGGCAATTTTATCTGAGGCAAGAAGTACTAGAACACCTCCTATAAAAATGTTAGGATTCAGAGCAAGAAATATTTTTCCACCTCACCCAATGGTATTGCATTAACGAGGCTGAAGCTGGCTTCTTATTCGCCAGCTTCTTCTTCTGCCTTTAATGCTGCTGCTGTGTTGTTATGCCGCCTTTCGCCTGTAGATGGCTCTTTACAGTAATTTTTAAAAGTACTAATCAGGATGGATTACTGTATTTATCCTCAGTAAATGGGAATATGTAAGTAGTGACTATCCAAATAACATTTTTGTGTGAAACACATTTCAGAAAATTGTAAACCAATTTTCAAAACTCACAATAACACAAACACAATAAGTAAATAAGACAAAGGCAAAACATAAGTTCACAGGCACTTTCTGCATATTTACCACGACCTTGCCTTCTGATCATAAAAAGTCTTAAAATCTTGCATTTTACAAGAACTTTTTAATATAAATGGGACATTTAGAACATGGCATATGAGAATATATGGTTAACCGAGGATGAGCAACGGGTGATGGCACTTCCTGCTTCTTGCTATAAACCTACCCCCTGGTTATAAAAACATCTAAAAATTCTGACACTGAGGTGTGAGAGACAATGGAACAGACTATCAAAATCCTGAACTTTAGGAAATTTTTCAAATATGACCCTGTGAACATGGCATGTCCCTCCTTCCTCATTACCAAAACATCTCAATGTTCCAACACTATGTACATTGGTAATTACAACACTTCACTGTTGCATTTCTGAGTTGTGACATTGTGAACATGGCATGTTAAAGTATATAGAAACTCTAGATCAGAACAGGCTTAATGCAATTCATAGTGATTTATCATTTTCTGACTTTCTAAATGAAAAAAAAAATTCGGTGATTATGACACTTCGGTATGACATAAAATATGCTCCAATGATAGAATAAATAATCATGGAAAAAATACCCACAGTGGACATTCATAGTTGTGATTATAGGAATGTTAAATATCAGGTGAGTAGCTGCGTCAGCATGCGTAGGCTGCAAAGGAACAAGTAAAGGGTTATTCCATGCTGAAAAGAGAAGAAAGGAAACACGACGTGTTGGCCATGGAGCCTTCTTCAGGTGTTAGAAAGACAGGGCAGTATGCACAGATAATTTTCTTTTTATCTTTGCTTACTGCAGTTTATTTTTGATGACAACATCAAAGACATTAAGGAATTCTTACGGCTAACAGCTCCACATCAACTTCCTTTTATAACTAACCTCATCAGATCTCTCAACTGCACTCTTCCAGTTTCTCACTTCAGAGAAGGATAAAAAACTCAATCATCCTCTACAGAGAAAAACCATCAACACCCCTACCACCTCCACCAATCCGAACCTTGTTGTTACTATACCCTCTGACCTTTCCCTTTCACCCCTTTGCCCCTCAGCTAACATATTTTAATATTACAACACAATTAAAATAGATTGTACAGTATTTACAGTTTAAAATTAAGGTAAATATGTCCAAATATCAAAATCCAACTGCACAGTGCTAACAAAACAATGCTTGTCAAGTTCTCAAACAAATCTGCATTGTATTTTTAAAATATTTCAGCAGAGGATGTGACGGGAGTATAAATGACGATTCAACGATCATTTTTCTTGGGTGAATATGGTTTTCTGGGGAGTTGCGATGTTGGGCATTATTGGACATTTTTGACAAGTGTTGAACAGTCACATTTCCTACAAATATTAAAATGGCTATGGTTTAGCTGAGAAATCCAATCGACCTATGTGAAAACAATGTTTACATCACAGAAGAAACCCATCCCTGGGTGGACTTGAACCACCAACCTTTCGGTTAATAGCTAAACACGCTAACTGATTGCGCCACAGAGACTGACTGGTGGAGTCTCTTCTCGAATCAAAAAAAAAAAATCTCTTACCGTTTATTTTGCCAGCCGGTAATATTTCTTCTGCACTGATAACCAAGAACTGAATTTCATGTTTCACAAGCTGTGTGAATTTCATCAAAAACAAGTTTTCCAGAAAGGAAATGAACACATGCTTTTAACGAAATCAAGCCCTTTGTGATTGCCCGAAATGATACGTTCTGTACTACAAGATAGGAAGAAATACACGGCTGGGATTCAAACCGCAGTTCTTTTCTTTAATAAAGATGCACTTTAACCAACTAGGCTACGGTGACAGGACAACCTTCACCTTTTACAGCCGCTTGGACACACCGCTCTGAGACATCTGCGTTCAGAAAGCGCTGAACCTGCTCTCAGAGCAAATTGCCTCTTTTACATACAGTAGCAGCCCCGACACTGAGAAACGAAGAGAACTGGCTTTTATCCGGCATTTTTCATGTCCAATGCGTTTGACATCTCCCAAGGGCGACAGAGTTCTTTTGCAACACTATTTCTTCTTCTTTTTTATTTCTGTACGCTTTGATAAAAAAACGAGAAATCGTGCAAGGGAAAAATGTCTTTTTTTTCATAGAGAAAACGTGCACCAGGAAATGTTGTGTTGAGAAGAGGTGATTTAACATGATACGTGACCTAATTTATCGGAGTAAATGCTCACCCACCAAGGTCTGGAGAAGTTGGAGAGTCTGGTGGATGTAATAATTATACGGTGTTGTGGAAGAAAACAGTCTTTCTTTGAATTCTCAATCAATCGGAATTCCAGTGCGAAACATAAACCCTTTGTCTGATTTAAAGAAATAATATTTTAAAAATCATAAAAAATCGGAAAACACATGTTTCTCACTTTGAAATTTTAGACGGGGCGGTATATTACTAGTAGCGACGCTGAGCACACTATGGGGGAATCCCGGTTATGTGAAATACCAGCAGTTTAATAAATAACGCATCTGATTTTGAATCATAAGATTGTAGGTTCGACTTCTACCTGGCTCGTGTAAATTTTATTCAAGCTCCTCAGTAATAGATGTCTATTATGTAATGAACCGCACCTAAAAGCAAACATTGGGTCTGTTTCCTTTGTTTTCCAGCATGAAATAGCAAATCGTTACAAAAAGTACCTGCTATGTCCAATAGCGGTTTTTTTTTTCAAATTACATTTTCAGGCTTCAGACACTTTTTAATAAAACAAAAGTGTCCGGAAACTCCCTAACTTTCAGGTTTGCTTGAACCTGTATTAAAAGAAGTTATTTGAAACTTCCGGGATTCCATTCTCTGATGTAGCTCTCTCTTAAGACGGATGTGATGTTTCGCAGATGTGAACTGTGCCTTCTCTCTTGTGTTCAAGGGTATTCGCTGTGTGAGATCCTAACTGTATGTCCAGTAGGGCTCTATTTTGTTTAGATTATCTATGTGGTGTACAGATAGAACTCAACTACATGGTGTGAATTCCGTGTTTAGGACGAGCAGAACCTGAAAAACGAAAAGCAGACCTCAATGTGATTTGAACATGCAGCCTTCTGATCTGGAGTCAGATATGCTACCTTTGCGCCACGGCTATCAGCACCTTTGAATTTCCCAAAGGAGACAAATCAACTTCACAAAAAAAAATCTCCTGTGAAGAGCGCCGCTCTTCCGAAGAGAGTCTCTTCATCCCAGACCACATTTTATTCTTCCTGCGCAGCTCTTGTGCAGGTGTTGTTCTCAATTACAGATCCAGGAACACTGATTTTTTTTCCCTATTTTTTTAACTTAAGTACCCCATGGTGCAACGGTAGCACGTCTGACTCTAAATCCCCAAGTTCATTTTCAAAGTATATCGGAGTCAACTGATACTGATCAGGTTCTGCTGCTACTGAACCCGCAGTCTTCACCTTAAAGTTCAATTCCCCAAGCCTTTTGACCTTATATGTCCATCCCTTCTCGTCAAAACTCGTATTTTCACAGAGTACCCTTCAGAAATCGCAGTATAGAATGAAAAAACTCCAGTAGATCTCGGCCGCTGTTGGTGATTTTCCTTTAAAAATAAATGAATCTCTGGAAATTTTACGGAGTGTATCACTTTCACTGAGACCGAGAAGTGTTAAGCTGTACATGAGTCTTTGTGGTTCGGTTGTTAACCAAAAGGGTGGTGGTTTGAGCCCTCCCAGGGACACTATGAGCCTTTTAATGTACACACCCGTCTCACTTTATCTCCACGGCCGGTCTTGTACCGCAATCAAATACAGAGCCCGTAGGAGGCAGTAAGCTCGCATATATAGCTCACTGTGTATATAATGAAGAAGTAGAGGTTAGTTTCTCATCTGCGCGTTACAGAGCCTTACGCAACTCGTACTGTACCAATAGCTAGGGTTTGATCCCTGCACGGGCTATTAGTTGAAAAGCCATTGTAAATGACGTGTAAGAGATTTATAGATACTGTAGATCAGTGGTTCTCAAACTGTGGTACGCGTACCGGCAGTGGTACGTGGAGTGCCACCAGGTGGTACGCCAAATGACCCTGGAACTGTGTAGTGTGCACTGAAAAATCGGGACGGGTTTTCATATTTTGTATTTTAATACGTGTCGAATACGCAGCCTACGTACTACGATACAGTGCATGCTAATACTTCAGTGGACACAAGAGATACTCTGTAATTCTATACCACTCTATAGGAATGCGTGCTACGGATGCAAGTGACCAATTGTATTTAAAAAAAGCTATTGTATCTCCAGCAAATAGGGAGAAAGGAGAATGTGCGTGATTTTGGAACAATGCCAACATTGTAAACACAGGAATGCATAGAAATACGTGCTACGAACGCAGGCAATCTTGTGAGCACACGAAAGAGTGATAACAGAAAAATATTTAAGAACTGTTCGAATTTGAGAAAAATACACCAAGCGTCTCTGTGTTTCGCTCCCATGCGCATGAAATAAAAACTTTAAATACGGAAATAAAAACAGAAACGCGGAAAAATGCAAGCTTGCGGATTGCTAAAGCAGGTAAGCTACACTATTTTTGAAGAACCTTATTTACCGTTGGCAAAAGAGCTGACACGTATTATGTGTGGAGAAAAAGCTGCTAAACAGCTCGACCTGCTGCCCCCCTCCCCCTGAAAGACACAGTCTTTCATAGAATTATTGAAATGAAGGATTATATCAAAAGTACACTGATAGAGCGCGTTAAGATGAGCAGATGTTTTTCACTGCAATTAGATGAGTCTGTAGTCGATTTGGCCAATTTGCTCGTTTACGTTAGATACGAGTTTGAGGGTATGTCCCATGAAGACTTTCTGTTCTGTAAACCGCTACCAACAGGAACTACAGGAGAGCACATATTTCAGCTTCTGAATGAATTTTTCGAAGAGAATGGCCTCGACTTGATAAAATGCGTCTGAGTTTGTACAGACAGTGCTAGAGCAATGACAAGCCGACATAACGGTGCAGTTGCACGAATTAGAGAGGTTGCTCCAGAAATTAATGTACGCATTACAACATCCACCGCGAGACCTTTGCCGTCAAGAAAATGCCTGACGATTTAATATCTGTTAGACTCTGTTGTGAATTGTATCAAGGCTCGAAAAATTAATTCACATCTCCTTTGCTCAACTAAATAGGCTCACCCCTCTCACTGAAATGGTGCTTTTTTATTAGTTGTTGTTAATGTTTTTTTTCTGTAAAATACTTTGAGAAGCCACCTTTAAAGGCGCTATATCAAATAAAGTTCATTATTATAATATTTATTTCTGGGGTTCCTATGAGATGATGACTTGTAGGTGGTACTTGGATGCTTTGGTTGGATTAGGGGTGGTACTTGGTCCAAAAAGTTTGAGAACCACTGCTGTAGATACTTTATTGATCCCATGAGGGAAATTAATAAAGCTTATCCAGCTAGCTTTTATGTTTCACACTAAATTGCGATCTTGAAACCAAAATAATTAGAAATATGGAACACAACCGTTGTTCTCCAAGAAGGAAAGCTGTTTAACACTGACGTCACTCCTTTTTATTTAACCCAGATTGTGAAGACAACTCCACCCTATCAAAGGTAATTGTTGCACAAAAGTTGGAAAGCACACTCTGAATCCATCTGTACTGTATATTTGATTTCCGCGATCCGTTCAAGGCTGCTTGGTGCTTCGCAAGCAAGTCATTTCAGGGAAGAAACTCAGTTTAGAGAACTACTGGTGCATTTTCACTCATTGAATTTGATCTTTGTACTCTCTTTTCATTCTCAGCTATAATATTTCAAAATTACAGTTCGGATTTGTTGGAAAACTTCACAGGCATTATTAAGTTAGGACTGTACAATTGTATTTTAATATCTTGGTATATTTACCTTCATTTTAATATGGATGTAACCATAAATGTTGTACTTTTGTCGTACATTTTAACTGAGGACGCACGACGACTATTATACCTTGTGATACATGCAAGACATCTGTAAACGAAGATGTAATTACAGTCAAATTGGCAATTAACAGAAAACCACAATTGTATAATATTATTTCTCTATGTCGATGATCAGTTGAAGGATTTGAAGAAACTATA
The DNA here is from genome assembly GCF_059453375.1 of Lepisosteus platostomus. NCBI lineage: Eukaryota > Metazoa > Chordata > Actinopteri > Semionotiformes > Lepisosteidae > Lepisosteus > Lepisosteus platostomus. The sequence continues at coordinate 13,028,273 of NC_142615.1, read as the reverse complement.
TATTATTCCTCGATATCGATGATCAGTTGAAGGATTTGAAGAAACAGCAGCGATAGCAGGTGATTTTGGTTTTGAACCCATCTTTACACCTCAATAATCCATTTGTCCTCGAAAAAAGAAAAGACAGGCATGTTTTGAGTCTCATAATGATCATCTTCTCGATCCAAAGAAACATATAAAGTTGATTCCTTCCGTAGTATTTGGGATTTTCTTACGAAGATCTCACGAAGTATTGCCAGGATCTATATTTAGCGTTCGGTAGTGATAACACTGCTGATATTGATTGAGTAGAAATCTATGATGTATTGACAACTTTATCTGAAGCGAGAAGTCCTAGAACGCTACCTATGAAGTGTTAGGATTCATACCAAGATATACTTTTTGTTTTCAACCCAAAATGCTGCTATTGCATTAATCATTATATGAACTATACCAGTTTTGGTAGCTTCTCTGCATGATTTTTCAAAACTGAAACTAATTACAAAATTATTTAAGATCAACCATGACAAAAAATTATAAATCAGGACTAATATTAATATCAACTGATGTTACTACAGAAAAAAAGATTTAACTGAAATATTAATAAGACTATTTGTGATTATGTCACTTCTCTGCTTCAAGGTCAATATAAGACTCTGAAAGTAGTAAAGCAAAACTGAACTCAAAATCATATTAGGAATTCTGAGCGATATCTCCATACAGGTAATCCAACAGAACGTTGAAATATTTGAATATCATCTCTCTGTATATTGCGCTGCTTTTAACCTAGAGTAAAACTATTGGATTGAAGGAATGCTAACCGCTGGGTTAAAATGTATAGTTGTTATTTGGAGAAATCTGTAAACTCGTGATCTTATATGTTTTAAAAGACAGCACAGGAAAAAACAGTGCTGATTATTTTCCGGAGACGGAGCACTGATGACCTATCTGAGCTAATCGATAAAACCCACCCAGTGGATACTCTAGCAGAACATCAAAGAACATTCACCTTTGTATCCAAAGAAACCACAGGAACAACATCAGGTAGCACAATCAATTCCCCTTTTAAATCTTTCCTGTAAGGTATGCTATGTGAATTCATGAAGTTAATCCTCTGATCTCTTTTGAGCACGAACAAAGTATTTCTGATGGAGCGCTCTGTTCAAAGATAAGCTATTACCCCTGCCAACGATTCGGCGTGAAGAATTAAAAGTTTCACAGACAAAAGCAGCTCACCACCACAGCCAATATTGAATGTACTGTACTTGCCGGTACACTATCATGTGCACTGCCTCAAAAGTGATCTTGGCAGATGTTGTTCCCTACATAAAGCTGAACATGCCAAAGAGAATTTTTGTTGAGAAAACAAAATATTTTTTCTGCCTTGATGTTTAGCCTGTCTTTTAGAAAGTCTATCTCTAAACACCTCCTGCAGCCTAACAAAAAGCACTTTTACTGGTCGTATTGCAGGTCTTAAAACACTAACATTTGGCAGCGGTGGGATTCAAACCCACGCCCCCAGAGAGACTGGAGCCTAAATCCAGCGCCTTAGACCACTCGGCCACACTACCTTCCTCCATGTCTGTCTTCCTCACATTCCTGGCTTGGACTGGGGGGCTTCAGCTCTTGTCGTCCGATGATATCATGACATGTGGAAGTGACTGCAACTTTATCTTCCGAGATGCTTTCAATAGCACAAATGCTACTTTCACCGGCACAAACATAGCAATAACGAAAGAGGTGGGTTTCATCCTTTGTGCTGTTTGTAGGGGCGCAACTCTACGTCGATCTACTGACTTGAAGAGCAAAAATCAAAATCCTCTGCTATTACTGTTGCTTTTTTCATAGTTTCTTTAAATCCTTCATTTGAACATAGATTTTGAAGGATATTGATGATAATACCACATAAATTGTGGTTTTCTTGTGATCGCCAATTTTTTTCAAATACCAGCCTTTTTTACAGTTCCTTGCGTGTTTCACAAGGTATAATAGCCCCCCTCGCATCCTCAGCTAACATATTTTAAAATTACAATAGATTATACAGCATGCATGTTTTCATTTATATTAAAATTAAAGTAAATATACCAGAATACATACAGTGCTAACCCAATAATTCTTGTCAGGTTCTCCAACAAATCTGCGTTGTTATTTTAACATGTTTCAGCTGAGGGTGCAACAGGAGTATAAATGAATTTTCCCGCCAGCCGTTCAAAGACCAAATTCCATGAGTGAACATTATTTTTTCAGAAGTTGCCGGTATTGGACTTTGCCGGTGGTAATGAATTATATCCACAACTGTTGTAGTAGTTCCTTCTTGAAATTCGACACGTGCAAAGCACTCGTAATATCATAGGTGTTAAAGTTCGCTGAGTCTATTTGAGTCATGGTGTGTATCCCTGCCTATCATTGGGAGACGGGTAGCTTTTTTACACTCAGATTCCAATCTTCAATGCTTTGTGTGAGAGCTTACATAACTTTCATTTTCTCACATTTTCTGACGACTGTTCCAAAGGGGCACCCTGTCAATTCCGAATACTTTTCAAAAATCTGCCAGCATGTTTGATTATTGTCATTTCATTTCGAAAAAGTTCAATATTGATCATAACTAAAGAAAATAATGATCACGAACAAAAAAGGGATAAAGATGCGAGTCGATCTTGAATCACAGCTGGGTGACACAGTCTTCTGTTCTGATATGGTTGTACGAGAAACAGGAGGAATCGCCAATCTCCTATAGAGCATGAGTTGAATCAGGAGTGAGACATTTCGTATACTCGTGCATATGTCAACGCCTGACCTACATCGTAAAACTAACATTAAGTTGTCAGAGACATTCATTTATATACAAACAAGAGACAGACCAAGTAATAATTCTACATTAGTTCAGGTGGGTAAACCTGAACTAACTAACTAACTAATAAGCCTATTAATAATTCTACATTAACATGTCCTACACTGATCAGACTAATTGACATGGTCTGATTCAGAGCCTGTGCAGTTCGTGCTAATTACAACAAGGACAGTTCTGAACCCTCATCACCGAACTGAGCACAAGTTCAGCTGTTCTCCAGTTTTGTAACGCATGGTTTTTCATTGCAATTGAGTTCAGAGCTGGAGCTGAACTCCAGACAGTACAGTGTTTTGGGTAAGTTGTTGAAATTCGCATGAGGCTGCAGACAACTTACCTAAAGTGTGTTCTATAGCTTTCAGGTGGAGTTCATTTATATAAAAGAATGTAAGTGGTATAAACGAAACAAGCCAGACGGCAGTCCAACCTACAGTATAATTTTCTGATGGAAGTCCTGACGCGTTATTCATTACGCCACTGACCCTGCTATTGTAGTGCTAAAATAAAACACGTTTTCTACATTTATATCTGTTTAAAAATCACTATCTAAAAAAGACAAAGGGTTTGTGTGTCGCGCTAAAATTCCGCTTCATTTCGAATGCAAATTAAAACCATTTTGTTCCAAGAAATCATAAATTTGTCACATCCTTCATACTACTAATAAGTATACGAATAAATACTCGGAAGAAGCCGCTCAGGTATTAGAGAGATTTAAAATCGGATCGGAGGATTTAGAGTCCAGACTGCAAACCAACAGCTGACACAGGTCTTTTATAGAACCGTTTTGATTTCCTCTACTTTTTCCCCGTGACGTCATTGTCCTGCTCACAGCCGAGCCCGACACACGTCTGGTTTCTGTCGCTGGGTGCATACCCTGCGGTCCATGCGGGTCCTAATACCCCAGTACAATGACGGGGACACTAAACTGTAAACAGGTGCCGTCCTTCGGCTGAGACGTAAAACCGAGGTCCTGTGATCATTCAGGAGAATGGTGGTGGTGGAGGGGAGTCCCCATTACCTGTAAAGCGCATTGAGTGGAGTATCCAGAACAGCGCTATATAAGTGTAAGCAATAATGATGATGATGATAATTATTATTATTATAATGTAAAATGCAATAAAAAAAATCAAACTTTGATTCAAAATAGATTAATGTAAAAACTGATAAAGCTAATGCTTTTTTCAGGGCTATATCTACTTTTTTTAAAAAAAGCGAAGTCTGTCGCGATTGTGAGAGTTAGAGAATGTGTTCCAGCGGGTGCCTTCATATCATGAGCGTCAGTCTCGCCCGTAGCTGCGAGAAGGTTAAAAGCGCACAAGTGATCTGTAGACGATGTTCGGGGAAGAGCTAATTCTGTTTTCAGCACAGGGAGTGAGAATGAGCTCAGCCCGGCTCCCAGCAGAATCCATTCTGGTTTGGTTACTGTTAGACTGTGCGTCTGAGGCTCTTTGGATCGCAACGTAAAAAAAACAATTGCTCACATCGTGTGACTTCCACGACAGGAAGGAAAGATATCACTTTAAAAAATCAGAACTGAAGATTTGGATCCTGGGCCTCAACTTAAAAATAAACAGAGTTTAACGACAGGAAATTGATTCCAGTTGTCAGATCACGTATACGCATACCTTAGCTTTGTGCAACAACCTGAAACTTTCAGGTACCATAAATAATATTATTGCTAAACATATGCCATTCTAATCTGCAAGCGACCAGAATATAGAATACGAATTTTTGTGCTTTGGAAGCGCTGGCCTACCTGTATCAAAATATCAGATTGTGTTTCTGCAACATTTCGTGCACAGTACGCCATTTTATCTAAAACAGTCACAACGAGGGCTTTACATGCAGTCTGGGGTATTTTCCCCTTTTATATTTTTGCCACTTTATATCGAACCTGTTATACTCCCAGAAGTGCACAGTAGCTTGTACTTAATAAAAATGTACAATTCACCGCTGGTATAAACAGATGTGTGCCGTGTTTGCCTTTGTAAGCATTTGTTTAAAAAATAAGTTCACAATATGATAAAAACACAGAAAGCACAAACTTTATAATACAACGATACAAAATCAATACCAAATCATTATGCCAATTAAGTAACTATCCTTTGAAAACAGAGAACACCTTTATATCTACAAAAAACTTGACATTTGTATGTATTTTTGAATTACAAAGCAGACAGTGTAGTCCCTTAATTCAAAGATCAGATCTTGGCCAAAACAAGACAATCAGACGTGGGCTGAATTCGGAACAGGAGCCTTTGCTTAGTCGATTATTGAGCTTTTGATCAATGTCTGAATAAAACGTTTTTAACTCTTTGATTAAATTACATGAAAAGCACCTTCCTTCAAGCCGGAATCGAACCAGCGACCTAAGGATTCCCTGTTGACTCCGCTACAGTCCTCCGCTCTACCAACTGAGCTATCGAAGGAATGCTGTGGCATTGCTTTCTGGCACATACTGCCCAATGAAGTAAAATGTGAAATGGGTGATTTAAATCCCACTTCGACATCAAGTTTCCAACTCGTTTCCTTAGTCTCATTTACCTTGAATTTAAGCCACGAACCAGGATTCTACTGTATAAACTTCCAGGGATATTACAAAATGTTTGATGGGGCATCAATCATTCCAGGCGGAAATTGATTCCTTTTTTTTCTCGAGGGATCATATTAAACATTTCATTAGTCTTGAGAGGAGGATCACCATGAGACACAAAACAAACAGTTTCTTTCTGTCTTTATTAGAAAGTAGCGTTTGTGCTACATTAATAATATTTTCGTGGAAATAAAGAAGTTGTAAATTTTAAAAATTTATATTTGAATCGAAATGTGGTTTTGAGTTAAATATTAGCGTGTTCATGTAATTAGTTTGTGTTTGTCATTAATATATATATATATTGCCATGTTACTAGAATTTGTAACTGAAGTTTACTAGTTGTGTTTTTTATAATGATTAGACATTTGAATACAATATTGTATATAATGTATACTTTGAACTACATATTGTTAAGGTGTGAATAATTGTATATTTTAAGAATACATTTCTAAAACAAATCATTGGCTTTATTTACTAGTTTCTACACCTATAAAAATCTTTCTTTGATGTATAATAGACATCAAAGAAAGATGTCTATTATACATCAAAGATGAGCAGTGTGTGTCGTGTTCACAGCTGATAACTAGAAGATGTCTGGAAGAGGCAAAGGCGGAAAGGGACTCGGGAAAGGAGGCGCTAAGCGTCACCATAAGGTTCTCCGTGACAACATCCAGGGAATCACCAAGCCCGCCATCCGCCGCCTGGCTCGCCGTGGGGGAGTGAAGCGGATCTCCGGGCTGATCTACGAGGAGACCCACGGGGTGCTGAAGGTGTTCCTGGAGAACGTCATCCGTGACGCCGTCACCTACACCGAGCAAGCCAAGAGGAAGACTGTCACCGCCATGGACGTGGTGTACGCGCTGAAGCGCCAGGGCCGGACCCTGTACGGCTTCGGAGGCTAAACAGGAGAGGAGCTTCACTACCGGACCCTGACGTATAAACCCAATTGACCCAGTGACATTTGTCACTGCTGAGGTTGCTTTATGGGTCTATTTTCTATACTGTGCTGATCAATTGGAAATCAAATTGCAAAAAAGACCCGTTCCCACACCTAAGGTCAAATATTAGGAATCAAAACTGCTTGAGTGTATGGAAGCACACAGCTTTATCAAGATTTCCAAGTGCAAGATCTTTTTATTCATAAAAGACCCTATTTATGTTGTATGAGAAATATTAATATTAATACAGAATCTTTTTTCACCAAATAAATGGGCTTCCTGACTTCTGAAAGCCTTCTAGACAAATACTAAAAGAGCAAAAATTCCATTTGGTAAATGAAATGAAAACACATTCCCTACCAAACCTTGAGTACAGGCCATTCAGGATGATAATACAAAACCATTTATAATTCAACAAATAAAACCTGTCAACTGGTAATCACCACTTATCATAATAAAATAAGTAGCAATACACAGTAGGGGACTCTTGGGTGCAAGTTAAATCCATGCAAGAAGGGGGTTTAGTGTTGTATTTCCAAATCAGATATGCAAATGAGAGATCTGGCCCAGCCAATCTCAAAGCTCCCTTGGTCTGGAATGGAGCTGCTCCCCTCTTCTAGTTATTCACACTGGAGTTAGGTTACATATTAGCACATTTCATCTAACAGTTGCTGCAGAAACAAAAATGTAAACAAATGACCTGGACTGTGACCACACCTATTAGAATGTAGTTCAACAGATAACTTGTAAACCATGTCATAAGATTTTTTTTGTTCTACAAAATATACTTTATTCCGCAAAAAAAACATCTCAAAAGGAACATCTCACACATATTAACACTCCATGTAATAAAAAACAACGGCGTAACGGAGATTGATTGTCCGTTATCAATCTTTGCAAGGGGAGGCGGATTTGCGCAATTAAGAGAGTCCCTCCAAACCTACCACTCGCTATTGTCCTTTAATCCCTGTATAGGGCCCAAAGTCCTTTCCAGCGCTCCCTCGCCGTGGGGAAGCCCCATTTGGCGACTAGGCGCTTCGTCCTCCTCCTGAGGTCCGATGGGCTCCCGCAGCGCCCGACAGCGGTTGCAGTAGAAGATGCAGTCGAGTTTCAGGGGGAAATGTGGGACATCTCGACCCCCTTCCTCGACCAGCTGACACATCCGGTTTCTCGTGATGTACTCGTACTTGCCGCCCCAGACAAAGCCGAAGATCATCCCTTGCAGCGCTCGTCTGAGTCTGGCCGGCAGCGGGTACACCACCGCCAGGTAAACCAAAGCCAGCAGGATGTCTGCTTTCAACACCATCACTTTCCCTGTGTAGGACAGCTACCGCGTTTTCCACAGACCCAGCTTCGCGTTCACCTTGGCGATCCTCTTGGTCCAGTTGTTGGTCTCGTTGTCCTGGCTCTGGAAGGAAACCCCCAGTATTTTGAGGGGCTCCGTGCAGAGCTTGAGACCCTCCGGCGCTGTCGTCCTGTGCTTCCAGGGCCCGAAGAACTTCAGTTTTCTCTTTCGGCGGTTGAGTTTCGACCCCGAGGCTCTGGAGTATTGCTCCATGACCTGCAGGGCCCTCCTCAACCCCCTGTCCGACCTCAGGATCAGCATCATGTCGTCAGCGAACTGGGAGATCTTCAGGGTTTCCCCCGCGCCTCCCGGTATCTCCAGGCCGTCGATGACAGGGTCCCGTCTCACCGTCTCTGCTAAGGGCTCTTGAAGAGCAGGTAGATGATGCCCTCCCTCATGGTGTCTCCCCCGGCGGAAGATCTCCTGCGCCACTTCCACCAGATCTGCCGCCAGGGTGTCCCAGAGTTCCTTTGGGAGTCCATCCGGCCCCGGCACCTTGCTATTCTCCATGGACAAGAGCGCCGCCTTCAGCTCCTCGGCCGCGATCGGACCCTCCAAGTCCTCCCTCACCTCCTCCGGTACTCGTGCCTTCAGCTCCTCCAGAAAAGCATCGCCTGCCTCCACCTCCGTCTGCTTTTCTGAAAAGAGCTCCGTGTAGAAAGCGGTGGCCGCTTCTACCTTGTCGCTCTCGTCCAGCACTTCCTCTCCATCTCCTCGTCTCAGGCCGTGGATCACCCTCTTTTTCTGGGCTCCTCGGACCTGATTGAGTTTGCGGAGCCTCTCCTTCAGGTCCCGTGCCCGGGCTGAATTGAAGGCTCCTCCCCCGTTAGCCGAGCTGTACTCCTCCTCTAGTTGTCTCTGGAGTCGTGTAGCTTCCTTCCTCTCCCTGGCCGCCTTCCATCTGCAGTACATTTGCGCCAGGGTTCGGGTCCTGTCCTTCACCGACTCCCACCATTCCACCATGGAGCTGTAGCCGTTTCTCAGATCGACCCAGCTTGTGTAGTCTTTACGGAACAGTGCCTTGAAGTCGTCTTCCTCCAGTATCTCCCGGTTCAGCTTCCAGTACCCACGACTGAATGCCGGCAGGTTGGTGTTAGCCATCACCGTCAAGCGCTCGTGGCTGGAATACCACTCCGGGGACACCGTCGCCGACTCCAGGGAGCAGGTCGTGTGCAGAAAGATGTAGTCCAGGCGGCTGCACACTCCCCGGGAGTTTTTCCATGTCGTTCTGGCGTCGTTAGGGCGGCACCGTCTGAAACCGTCTACCAGGGAGAACTGCTTGAGTAGCGACTCCAGCTCTGCCGAGCTAGCATCGCTCCCCTTCTCCCGGTCGACGTTGAAGTCCCCGCCAAGCACCACCTGTCTGTTGGTGGTGCAGCAGCTGGCCAGGTCAGCAAACACTTCCTTCCGGATAGAGGGTTCCGTCGGAGCATAGACGTTAATTGCTCTCAACTTCTGCCCCCTCCAGTCGATGTCTGCGACCAGGATCCGGCCCTGCACCACCGAGAAGGAGGAAACCAGCGTCATTTCTGGGTTTCCAAGGAGGATTCCCACTCCGGAAGAGTGGACCCCTCCTACGCTCCAGCATGATTCTCCCTTCGTCCATTCCCTGGAGAATGTCAGCTTGTCGCTTTCATCCTTCAGGTGGACCTCCTGTAAGAAACAAACTGAGAAAGACTTTGAGGCCAGATCATGAAAGCCTCCCCGTCTTTTCACCGGGTCTCTTAGCCCTCTCACGTTAGTTGTTAGAAAGATAAGTTTCACAATCATGATTAAACAAGTGAAAGTTGAACCTCCTCTCTTTGTGCTTACAGTGGAAAACTTGGGAGTCTACATCTGGGCACTGTTTAGCCTAGATGTAACTCCTCTCCTTGGGTGCTGGGGGGAATATGCTGGGCTCCCTCCAGGTCTCGCTGGGGACTGAAAGGTAAACATGCTGGACAGGTCCAGCCCTACCATCAGTCCCGGCTCCAGGGCGGCTTCAAAGTAATCCTCATCTTCCTCGAGGAAATTCTCCGCCACCGCTTCGGGAAGGCTTTTTTCTTTCCTTTCTCCAGGAGTTTCGGGGACCTGCAGTTGCTACTGGGCCTTGGGTGAGGGGGGCTCCACTTCCTGGGCTGCCTCTTCCTGTTGTTCCTGAGCCTCGGGGGAGGGGGGCTCCACTTCCTGGTCTGCCTCTTTCTGTTGTTCCTGGGCATCGGGGGAGGGGGTTCCGACTTCCTGGGCTGCCTCTTCCTGTTGTCCCTGGGCCTCGGGGGAGGGGGTTACCTCTTCCTGGGATGCCTCCTCCTGTTGTCCATGGGACTCGGGGGAGGGGGGTTCTGTTTCCTGGGCTGTCACTTCCTGTCATCTTTGGGCCTCGGAGGGGAGGGTTTCCTTTTCCTGGGCTGCCTCCTCCGGTTGTTCCTGGGCCTCGGGGGAAGAAAGTTCCGTTTCCTCTAGGACGAGGAAACGGTTCTCCCTTACCACTCTTTTCTTTTGTCCTTCCGAAGGTGGATCTGCCCTGCATCTCTTCTCCCGCTTTCTCTTTCCCTTCTTGCTGGGAGTTATGAGGGCCCTTCCTCCGGTCAGCCATTTTGTCCGTCGTCCTGGCGGCCATCTTGTGGCACTGGTGCGGCTGGGGGTGTGGCCTCGGCAGTTTCGGTTCTCTGCGGGGGAGGTGTTACCAGTTCCATTGGTACGTAAGGGTTGTATGTGAGGACTGTGATGGTCCTCTGGTTTGTCTTCCTCATAGGCTCAGGCCTGAAATTAGAGAAACCGGGATGCTTACCTTTTTCTCTGATCATTTTCGTTGCCTTTTCATATGAGGCGTCCGTGGCCATGTAGGCCTCCATGCATCTCTCTGCCTTGTTGTCTTGCAGGCAGTAGAGATCTCCGGCCACCAACTGCAGGATCCTTCTCAGGAAGGTAATGAAAAAGGATTTCACAGTTGGCATCGTCTCTGTTTTCTTAGTCCAGTGGAACCGGATCAGTGTCTTCTTGTCTGCCATCTGGAAAGGAGAAAAAAGAAAAAAGGAGAGAAAGAGAGAGAGCAAGGTCCTGTGGAGAGGAGGGTTTAGCTGCCCTCCTAAAGGAGCAGCAAGGGAGCCCTGGCCTTTGCCCTTGTGGGCAAAGCCCAGCTAGGTGCAGGCGCAGGAGGAGAGAGAGAGGGAGCGGATAGTGCTTCCGAGTCTCGAGGAAGAAAGTAAGCACCACGGGCAGGCCACGAGTATCTATTCCCAGCCAAGAGGCCAAGGAGGCAGAGAGAGAGAGAGGGAGAGGGAGCGTATAGCGCTTCCGAGTCTCGAGGAAGAAAGCAAGCACCGGGGGCAGGCCACGAGTACCTACTCCCAGCCAAGAGGCCAAGGAGGCGGAGCAAGAGAAAGGGGGAGGGGAGAGGAGAGAGCAGAGAGAGAGAACGTTGCTGCCGGATCCCACCCAGCTCAGCTGCTGCTTGGCCTTAACCCCCTAGTCTCAACCTAGGGCGATACCAGCTCAAGCACTCTTCAGGATCTTCGATCACCTTCTAGAACTTTGGAAAGACAGGAACTACGGGCATGCCACTTGAACTTGATCTTAGCCAAAAGCCCGATAAAATTGGATTCCAGCTCACTGGCCCTGCAAAACTTAGTTCAAGACTTTAAACTCTCAGACACATATAGATGTATATATCCCACAACAGCAGGATATACATGGTCAGGGAGGAATAGCAGCTCCAGAATTGACTATTGCTTTGTCTCAGAGAGAGTGAAAGTTTTTGGGGTCGCTCTTCAGCCTGTCTTCTTCTCAGATCATCAGGCTTTAGGGTGTAGAGTGGAACTCCAGGGCGGGACTGTCTTTGGCCCAGGCCTCTGGAAACTCAACACAAAGCTGCTAGAGAACGAGGGGGTAGTATCCCGCTACAAGGAGAAACTATCACAGTGGCTGTCCTTGCAGTGTCTGTACGGGTCAGTAGGAGAGTGGTGGGAGGAGGTGAAGGTGAGGACAAGGGCCTTTTTCATGGCTGAGGGAAGGAAGGCTGCTGCCAGACGGAGAGGAGTGCTAGCCAGGAAACAGAGGCAGCTGCAGCGTCTCTACACGAGACAGTGGCTTGGATGTGCTCGAGGATATCACCCTTTTAAAAAAGGACATCCGGAGCATAGCGGAAGAAAGTAGTCGAGGAGTGCTGTTAAGAAGCTGAGTGCAGTTCTCGGAAGAAAATGAGAAGTGTACTTGCTTCTTTTTCAGGAAAGTGGTAGGCTCCAAGTCTGTCATGGAAAGTGTAGTTGATGAGGAGGGAAGAGAGAGTACAGAGCTGAGTGCTATCCTCTCCTGCATCGAGGCCTTCTTGTCACGGACGTCCAAGGGGACTAACCGTGGGGAGCAGGAGGGCGGAAAAAGACCCATATGCGTAGCGGCGAGACGGGAAAAAGGCCCAGGCTCATTAGTGCAAAGAGTTCAGGAATGCCGTATAGAAACCTGTGCGCCCTGGTGCTAGGCGGGTCTCAGGACATCCGAACGTCAGTGCTGAGCGAGGACAGAGTGCAAGACCCTGAAATATTTAGCCCAAGGGAAAGAGAGGGACAGGAAGGACAGCAGACCAGAAACTAGGGACAGGACAGAGAATACCGCCCTCTGGCTGCAGAGGGCGTGACACTTCTACTCAAGACTGTACAACTCTACAGAGGTAAAGGATGAAGAAATTCATTTTTTTACCTCAAAGCTAGAAAATGTTTTGAGTGAAGAAGATAGGGAAGTACTTGAGGGGGATTTGACAGTAGAAGAGCTGAGAGGCTATGGAGAGCTTCAGAAGGGGAAAACTCCGGGTGCTGACAGGCTAAAGGGGTTTCTGCTTTTACTACTTGCACTAATTAAGGCAAAAAAAAAGCCAATCGATGTGAACGAACGGCACTTTACAGAGGAGTACTGCCTGACTGGATCGTTGATGAACAACAGAGGCCACTCCGACCTCTTCTCGGTTTTCTTCAATGACTTACTAAGGATCTTCTTCACATTCGACCATGCAGGGGAAGCCAGGTACACCAAAGCAAACGCATGAAAGTGCATTTCAAGCAGAGACCAGGAGGGACTTGTTTACACCGAGAGTGGGCGGAGAATGGAACAATGCGCCCAGCCCTGTTGCTGGAGCCGATTCTTGATGAGCTCTTGGGCTCACTAAGAGGCCCCCACTGGATGCTAATCTTTCTGTTGTTCTTGCAGGTCCTGCGCTGCTTTTGAGCCGACAGAGCTCGTCCTGGTCTGTCGGCACAGCCCAATTGCGAATGATCTGCTCCGTGTACAGAAGGAACGTGCGTTTGGTACAAGAGTGCATGAAGGCACCGGAAATACATTGGCAACAAATGACCGGTCGCTCAAGACCTCTGTGAAGTACAGGAGCGTGCAAAACGATGCTGTTTCCGCCCAGTCTCGAACCGGGGACTTTTCAGGTTTCAGCGTCACTTTAGGAAGGGGGTGCTGCAGAGAGGAACAGAGGGCTCCATGAAACAAAACGCTGAAACGAGAAAGGGAAGCGTCACTTTAGGAAGGGGGTGCTGCAGAGAGGAACAGAGGGCTCCATGAAACAAAACGCTGAAACCCGGGATCGAACCAGGGACCTTTAAATCTTCAGTCTAACACTCTCCACACCCACCTGCTCCAGCCTTCCTGTGTTGCGGCATGAGCGCACCAAGAGGAGCGGGAGAGTGTTGCAGGAACGTCACTCAGAAGGAAAGCCACCCAGGTGCGCCCTCTGAGCTCTGTCCAGCGCATCTTCCTCGCATGGACTCCTGCCTGCGACGGGCAGGAAACAATTAGCAAGAACAGAACGACACCCCATGGGTGTCTCATGACCGCACCTTAGGTTGTGACACGTGCAGGTGTGAGGGGTTGCCGGGCTACTTTGGAGCAGAGCTTGGGCGGAGGGGGGGCGGGAAAGCAGACAAAGAGGTGACACCTCAAGGTCTGCACGATCACAGCTCTCCGACGCCCCAGGCTTCCGCTCGATAAGCTACTGGACACACCCGCCCCTCCTCACACAGACCGTGGAAAAGCCCCCGAGTGGGAGGGCTCTCTCTTCCTCCCAGGAGCTCTTGGACACGACCCACAGACAGGGGGGGGGGGAGCTGCCGCCTGCAAACACGGCTCCAGGCAGGACTCCACTCCGCAGGAGCCGCAGAGCAGAGGAGATGGGGGCAGCTTAGCTCCTGTGCAGAGACCTGAGCTGTTGTTGCTGTGGATGCTGTCTTTTCTGTTCTCGGGGTAGGACATCAGGAAGCACATTGAAGCGCTGCGACATGCACTGTACAGATCCCGCCACTACTGGGCCCGATTTCCCCGGATCGAAACCGGGCTGAAACAGGCCTGTTTCGTTTGTTGCCACGCACACTGTTTGGGGATTCGCCTAGCGCTGTGATCGAAAAGACCCACTCACCTCTTAGTGTGGCGGGATCTGCACAGTGGATGTCGCAGCGCATCCTGCTTTCACTTCAATGCACGTCCTGATGTAACCCGGTCTCCCGCGTGACAGGTGGGGATACTCGCCACTATACTAACGAGGAAGACATCGCTCTCTGCTTAGTGTGCAAAACACTTACTTGCAGCATTGTGGGTGCTGTGGTTTAAATGCTATTGGTTTGTGAACAGAATACCCCTATCCCAGTGCATTGTGCCACATTAAATAAACGCACGAGAAAAAGAGATTCAGAACGCAAAGCTGTGTCAGTGTTCTGTGTAAAAAATCGGTTTGAACATCATGGGAGCTGTTTTTAATAAGCTGCTGAGTAAAGAATATTTTAATCTTCCTGCTGTCAGTAGTATTGTGCATATAGTTGACCCTTACCTGAATGAAAACAGGACGTAAAGAAAGGGTTTCAGAATTCAGACAAAGCTTTATTCGCGTGCTTACAGTCTGAGTAATTGGAGACTGCACTATTCTGTTGCCTATAGTCATATACGGGTTTTTCGCATGAAGCCGTATTGAACAGTATTTCTCGCGTTGTGATCTTGTGTATACAGCGGTCCCCCAGGTTCCAGTTAGTGCGTAATTACGCATCGATGAAAAACCGGAGGTTTAAAAAAAGATAATTAGCTCACTGATACTTTGATGTAGAGGCTGTGGAAACATCCACATGTCGTGGTCTTTAAAATGTATTTGGTTTGAAGGCGTTCTGTGCTTCCGTTGCGAAGATATGGAAAAAATAATATTCGTGATTGGTCAAAAAAATGTCATATAAACGAAAAAGTAAAGGCTGAGAAAGCATTCACAATGTATTTTATACACAAAGCAAGTATTCTCGCGATTCTAAGAGGTTTCGTGTAAACGCTACAGGCGTGCCAAAATCGTTTTCGAACTTCAAGCTAACTTTACTCCGGTGGACCTTTCGCGTGTGAGGCGAACGTGATAAGCACTACACTACGGAAACGGTGGTAAGACGTGCCCAGCGGCCCAGCGCTGAGCTTCGCCAATGCGATTCAGCTGCTTCCAGTGCCTTTATTGGAGTGCGCTGATGGACCGTGCTCTCTCTCCAGAGACCAGCACGCCTGTCATGGACGGAGCAGGAAAGGCGGCGCCACATTCTACAGCCCTCTCCACGCAATCGACGAAATCGGGCTACTGAAGTGGAGAAAATCGCCTCTCCAGAAAGTGCAAATATCATCTTGGAGACTATAAATCCTATTGCCGAAGGTCAGCCCTGTCTACCAGAGTAACCCTCCCACAGCGATGATCAGCTCGTCTCACACGCGAGAAGTTTCGGTTGGAAACAAGCGCCCCCTCTTCTCGCACGTTTTGCACGTTCGAGTAGTTTTAATGCGGCTCTTTCGTACACGGTGCTGATCTTTTGGAAAGCAGGAGGCAAAACCGAGTCGAACCGCCTGGGTGAAAACCAGGAACCCTAACCGCTAGACAATATGGCAGCGAACAACCATGCTGTTCCCGGCATCATGCAAGCAAACTACATAAATATGAGAAAACACGCAAGAGAGTTGTCACTCAGAGTGTCGAAGGGTCGATGTATACTGGGGCTCAGTTGAAATGCAACGTCAGGACTTTTCCGAATTATGTCACACGAAGAGAGCACAGCCCTTTCCGCCCTGCCGCGTGTGTCTCGGTAACTCGCTGTGATCGTATAGTGGTCAGTACTTTGCGTTGTGGCCGCAACAACCCCGGTTCGAATCCGGGTCACGACAGAATAGGGGCGTCTGCTTTTACTACTCGCACGAATGAAGGCAAAAAAAAGCCAATCGATGTGAACGAACGGCGCTTTACAGAGGAGTACTGCCTGACTGGATCGTTGATGAACGACAGAGGCCACTCCGACCTCTTCTCGGTTTTCTTCAATGACTTACTAAGGATCTTCTTCACATTCGCCCATGCAGGGGAAGCCAGTTACACCAAAGCAAACGCAGGAAAGTGCATTTCAAGCAGAGACCAGGAGGGACTTGTTTACACCGAGAGTGGGCGGAGAATGGAACAATGCGCCCAGCCCTGTTGCTGGAGCCGATTCTTGATGAGCTCTTGGGCTCACTAAGAGGCCCCCGATGGATGCTAATCTTTCTGTTGTTCTTGCAGGTCCTGCGCTGCTTTTGAGCCGACAGAGCTCGACCTGGTCTGTCGGCACAGCCCAATTGCAAATGATCGGCTCCGCGTACAGAAGGAACGTGCGTTTGGTACAAGAGTGCACGAAGGCACCGGAAATACATTGGGAACAAATGACCGGTCGCTCAAGACCTCTGTGAAGTACAGGAGCGTGCAAAACGAGGCTGTTGCCGCCCGGTCTCGAACCGGGGACCTTTCGCGTGTTAGGCGAACGTGATAGCCGCTACACTACGGAAACCTGTAGGGACTGCTGCTGGTGTCTCGCTTGCGTTTCGGGCTGAGAAAGGGACGCGTCACTTTAGGCAGGTGGCGCTGGAGAGAGGAACAAAGGGCGCGATGAAACAAAATGCCGAAACCCGGGATCGAACCAGGGACCTTTAGATCTTCAGTCTAACGCTCTCCCAACTGAGCTATTTCGGCAGTGCGCAAAGCCTACAGCCACCTGCTCCAGCCTTCCTGTGTTGTGGCATGAGCGCACCAAGAGTAGCGGGAGAGTGTTGCAGGAACGTCACTCAGAAGGAAAGCCACCCAGCTGCGCCCTCTGAGCTCTGTCCAGCGCATCTTCCTCGCATGGACTCCTGCCTGCGACGGGCAGGAAACAATTAGCAAGAACAGAACGACACCCCATGGGTGTCTCATGACCGCACCTTAGGTTGTGACACGTGCAGGTGTGAGGGGTTGCCGGGCTACTCTGGAGCAGAGCTTGGGCGGAGGGGGGGCGGGAAAGCAGACAAAGAGGTGACACCTCAAGGTCTGCACGATCACAGCTCTCCGCCGCCCCAGGCTTCCGCTCGATAAGCTACTGGACACACCCGCCCCTCCTCACACAGACCGTGGAAAAGCCCCCGAGTGGGAGGGCTCTCTCTTCCTCCCAGGAGCTCTTGGACATGACGCCCAGACAGGGCGCGGGGAGCCGCCGCCTGCAAACACGGCTCCAGGCAGGACTCCACTCCGCAGGAGCCGCAGAGCAGAGGAGATGAGGGCAGCTTAGCTCCTGTGCAGAGACCTGAGCTGTTGTTGCTGTGGATGCTGTCTTTTCTGCACTCGGGGTAGGAGTGAATGTTGAGTTGCCCTTAGAAATGAAGCAGAGCACTTCAACGGCACGGGTGTGTGTGTGTGTGCGCCCTGGTGATTCTGGGAGACAGATCGAACCTGGGCTAAAAGAGAGGGGGCTTAGCCCTCTTCCATTTGCTAGTTCAAAGTTATACAACCCCTTTGTATCTGCTAGGCGGCGCAGTCGTCGTGCACAAAGAACACTTTGAAAAGCGTCAAAGGCAAGTCATTCCGAGTTGGTCGTTTGTGTTTTCCGTTCAGACGCGAAATGCTGACATGATCTCTCGGCTCCTCGGTTGTCATTTCTGCTCCGTAAAGGGATCACAGCACGCGTCGGCTTCCATCATGCTGGGTCGGGACACGATGCCGGGGGTTGGAGAGAGCGATGTCTTCCTCGTTAGTATAGTGGCAAGTATCCCCGCCTGTCACGCGGGAGACCGGGGTTCGATTCCCCGACGGGGAGTAGCTTTTCTTTCACCTCCTTAGAGAAATGACTGCCTTTCACTTCTCTGTTTTCTTTCACAGCGTCGTGCACCTTTTCATTGCTCTCGCTTTCAGAGCCTCCGCACGGCAGTCGACTCGACATCAGGAAGCACATTGAAGTGAAAGCAGGAAGCGCTGCGACATGCACTGTGCAGATCCCGCCACACTAAGAGGTGAGTGGGTCTGTTCGATGCACAAAGAACGCTTTGAGAAGCGTCAAAGGCAAGTCATTCCGAGTTGGTCGTTTGTGTTTTCCGTTCAGACGCGAAATGCTGAAATGATCTCTCGGCTCCTCGGTTGTCATTTCTGCTCCGTAAAGGAATCACAGCACGCGTCGGCTTCCAGCATGCTGGGTCGGGACACGATGCCGGGGGTTGGCGAGAGCGATGTCTTCCTCGTTAGTATAGGACCTGTCACCTGTCCCCACCTGTCACGCGGGAGACTGGGGTACATCAGGACGCGCCTTGAAGTGAAAGCAGGATGCGCTGTGACATGCACTGTGCAGATCCCGCCACACTAAGAGGTGGGTCCAGTGGGTCTGTTCGATCACAGCGCTAGGCGAATCCCCAATCCCCTTTTGTGCCTGGCGACAAAAGATGTCTGTTCCCGCCCGGTTTCGAACCGGGGACCTTTCGCGTGTGAGGCGAACGTGATAACCACGACACTACGGAAACGGTGGTAAGACGTGCCCAGCGGCCCAGCGCTGAGCTTCGCCAATGCGATTTAGCTGCTTCCAGTGCCTTTATTGGAGTGAGCTGATGGACCGTGCTCTCTCTCCAGAGACCAGCACGCCTGTCATGGACGGAGCAGGAAAGGCGGCGCCACATTCTACAGCCCTCTCCACGCAATCGACGAAATCGGGCTACTGAAGTGGAGAAAATCGCCTCTCCAGAAAGTGCAAATATCATCTTGGAGACTATAAATCCTATTGCCGAAGGTCAGCCCTGTCTACCAGAGTAACCCTCCCACAGCGATGATCAGCTCGTCTCACACGCGAGAAGTTTCGGTTGGAAACAAGCGCCCCCTCTTCTCGCACGTTTTGCACGTTCGAGTAGTTTTAATGCGGCTCTTTCGTACACGGTGCTGATCTTTTGGAAAGCAGGAGGCAAAACCGAGTCGAACCGCCTGGGTGAAAACCAGGAACCCTAACCGCTAGACAATATGGCAGCGAACAACCATGCTGTTCCCGGCATCATGCAAGCAAACTACATAAATATGAGAAAACACGCAAGAGAGTTGTCACTCAGAGTGTCGAAGGGTCGATGTATACTGGGGCTCAGTTGAAATGCAACGTCAGGACTTTTCCGAATTATGTCACACGAAGAGAGCACAGCCCTTTCCACCCTGCCGCGTGTGTCTCGGTAACTCGCTGTGATCGTATAGTGGTCAGTACTTTGCGTTGTGGCCGCAACAACCCCGGTTCGAATCCGGGTCACGGCAGAATAGGGGCGTCTGCTTTTACTACTCGCACGAATGAAGGCAAAAAAAGCCAATCGACGTGAACGAACGGCGCTTTACAGAGGAGTACTGCCTGACTGGATCGTTGATGAACGACAGAGGCCACTCCGACCTCTTCTCGGTTTTCTTCAATGACTTACTAAGGATCTTCTTCACATTCGCCCATGCAGGGGAAGCCAGTTACACCAAAGCAAACGCAGGAAAGTGCATTTCAAGCAGAGACCAGGAGGGACTTGTTTACACCGAGAGTGGGCGGAGAATGGAACAATGCGCCCAGCCCTGTTGCTGGAGCCGATTCTTGATGAGCTCTTGGGCTCACTAAGAGGCCCCCGCTTGATGCTAATCTTTCTGTTGTTCTTGCAGGTCCTGCGCTGCTTTTGAGCCGACAGAGCTCGACCTGGTCTGTCGGCACAGCCCAATTGCAAATGATCGGCTCCGCGTACAGAAGGAACATGCGTTTGGTACAAGAGTGCACGAAGGCACCGGAAATACATTGGGAACAAATGACCGGTCGCTCAAGACCTCTGTGAAGTACAGGAGCGTGCAAAACGAGGCTGTTGTCGCCCGGTCTCGAACCGGGGACCTTTCGCGTGTTAGGCGAACGTGATAGCCGCTATACTACGGAAACCTGTAGGGACTGCTGCTGGTGTCTCGCTTGCGTTTCGGGCTGAGAAAGGGACGCGTCACTTTAGGCAGGTGGCGCTGGAGAGAGGAACAAAGGGCGCGATGAAACAAAATGCCGAAACCCGGGATCGAACCAGGGACCTTTAGACCTTCAGTCTAACGCTCTCCCAACTGAGCTATTTCGGCAGTGCGCAAAACCTACAGCCACCTGCTCCAGCCTTCCTGTGTTGTGGCATGAGCGCACCAAGAGTAGCGGGAGAGTGTTGCAGGAACGTCACTCAGAAGAAAAGCCACCCAGCTGCGCCCTCTGAGCTCTGTCCAGCGCATCTTCCTCGCATGGACTCCTTCCTGCGACGGGCAGGAAACAATTAGCAAGAACAGAACGACACCCCATGGGTGTCTCATGACCGCACCTTAGGTTGTGACACGTGCAGGTGTGAGGGGTTGCCGGGCTACTTTGGAGCAGAGCTTGGGCGGAGGGGGGGCGGGAAAGCAGACAAAGAGGTGACACCTCAAGGTCTGCACGATCACAGCTCTCCGCCGCCCCAGGCTTCCGCTCGATAAGCTACTGGACACACCCGCCCCTCCTCACACAGACCGTGGAAAAGCCCCCGAGTGGGAGGGCTCTCTCTTCCTCCCAGGAGCTCTTGGACACGACGCCCAGACAGGGCGCGGGGAGCCGCCGCCTGCAAACACGGCTCCAGGCAGGACTCCACTCCGCAGGAGCCGCAGAGCAGAGGAGATGAGGGCAGCTTAGCTCCTGTGCAGAGACCTGAGCTGTTGTTGCTGTGGATGCTGTCTTTTCTGCACTCGGGGTAGGAGTGAATGTTGAGTTGCCCTTAGAAATGAAGCAGAGCACTTCAACGGCACGGGTGTGTGTGTGTGTGCGCCCTGGTGATTCTGGGAGACAGATCGAACCTGGGCTAAAAGAGAGGGGGCTTAGCCCTCTTCCATTTGCTAGTTCAAAGTTGTACAACCCCTTTGTATCTGCTAGGCGGCGCAGTCGTCGTGCACAAAGAACACTTTGAAAAGCGTCAAAGGCAAGTCATTCCGAGTTGGTCGTTTGTGTTTTCCGTTCAGACGCGAAATGCTGACATGATCTCTCGGCTCCTCGGTTGTCATTTCTGCTCCGTAAAGGGATCACAGCACGCGTCGGCTTCCATCATGCTGGGTCGGGACACGATGCCGGGGGTTGGAGAGAGCGATGTCTTCCTCGTTAGTATAGTGGCAAGTATCCCCGCCTGTCACGCGGGAGACCGGGGTTCGATTCCCCGACGGGGAGTAGCTTTTCTTTCACCTCCTTAGAGAAATGAATGCCTTTCACTTCTCTGTTTTCTTTCACAGCGTCGTGCACCTTTTCATTGCTCTCGCTTTCAGAGCCTCCGCACGGCAGTCGACTCGACATCAGGAAGCACATTGAAGTGAAAGCAGGAAGCGCTGCGACATGCACTGTGCAGATCCCGCCACACTAAGAGGTGAGTGGGTCTGTTCGATGCACAAAGAACGCTTTGAGAAGCGTCAAAGGCAAGTCATTCCGAGTTGGTCGTTTGTGTTTTCCGTTCAGACGCGAAATGCTGAAATGATCTCTCGGCTCCTCGGTTGTCATTTCTGCTCCGTAAAGGAATCACAGCACGCGTCGGCTTCCAGCATGCTGGGTCGGGACACGATGCCGGGGGTTGGCGAGAGCGATGTCTTCCTCGTTAGTATAGGACCTGTCACCTGTCCCCACCTGTCACGCGGGAGACTGGGGTACATCAGGACGCGCCTTGAAGTGAAAGCAGGATGCGCTGTGACATGCACTGTGCAGATCCCGCCACACTAAGAGGTGGGTCCAGTGGGTCTGTTCGATCACAGCGCTAGGCGAATCCCCAATCCCCTTTTGTGCCTGGCGACAAAAGATGTCTGTTCCCGCCCGGTTTCGAACCGGGGACCTTTCGCGTGTGAGGCGAACGTGATAACCACGACACTACGGAAACGGTGGTAAGACGTGCCCAGCGGCCCAGCGCTGAGCTTCGCCAATGCGATTTAGCTGCTTCCAGTGCCTTTATTGGAGTGAGCTGATGGACCGTGCTCTCTCTCCAGAGACCAGCACGCCTGTCATGGACGGAGCAGGAAAGGCGGCGCCACATTCTACAGCCCTCTCCACGCAATCGACGAAATCGGGCTACTGAAGTGGAGAAAATCGCCTCTCCAGAAAGTGCAAATATCATCTTGGAGACTATAAATCCTATTGCCGAAGGTCAGCCCTGTCTACCAGAGTAACCCTCCCACAGCGATGATCAGCTCGTCTCACACGCGAGAAGTTTCGGTTGGAAACAAGCGCCCCCTCTTCTCGCACGTTTTGCACGTTCGAGTAGTTTTAATGCGGCTCTTTCGTACACGGTGCTGATCTTTTGGAAAGCAGGAGGCAAAACCGAGTCGAACCGCCTGGGTGAAAACCAGGAACCCTAACCGCTAGACAATATGGCAGCGAACAACCATGCTGTTCCCGGCATCATGCAAGCAAACTACATAAATATGAGAAAACACGCAAGAGAGTTGTCACTCAGAGTGTCGAAGGGTCGATGTATACTGGGGCTCAGTTGAAATGCAACGTCAGGACTTTTCCGAATTATGTCACACGAAGAGAGCACAGCCCTTTCCGCCCTGCCGCGTGTGTCTCGGTAACTCGCTGTGATCGTATAGTGGTCAGTACTTTGCGTTGTGGCTGCAACAACCCCGGTTCGAATCCGGGTCACGGCAGAATAGGGGCGTCTACTTTTACTACTCGCACGAATGAAGGCAAAAAAAGCCAATCGACGTGAACGAACGGCGCTTTACAGAGGAGTACTGCCTGACTGGATCGTTGATGAACGACAGAGGCCACTCCGACCTCTTCTCGGTTTTCTTCAATGACTTACTAAGGATCTTCTTCACATTCGCCCATGCAGGGGAAGCCAGTTACACCAAAGCAAACGCAGGAAAGTGCATTTCAAGCAGAGACCAGGAGGGACTTGTTTACACCGAGAGTGGGCGGAGAATGGAACAATGCGCCCAGCCCTGTTGCTGGAGCCGATTCTTGATGAGCTCTTGGGCTCACTAAGAGGCCCCCGCTGGATGCTAATCTTTCTGTTGTTCTTGCAGGTCCTGCGCTGCTTTTGAGCCGACAGAGCTCGACCTGGTCTGTCGGTACAGCCCAATTGCAAATGATCGCTCCGCGTACAGAAGGAACGTGCGTTTGGTACAAGAGTGCACGAAGGCACCGGAAATACATTGGGAACAAATGACCGGTCGCTCAAGACCTCTGTGAAGTACAGGAGCGTGCAAAACGAGGCTGTTTCCGCCCGGTCTCGAACCGGGGACCTTTCACGTGTTAGGCGAACGTGATAGCCGCTACACTACGGAAACCTGTAGGGACTGCTGCTGGTGTCTCGCTTGCGTTTCGGGCTGAGAAAGGGACGCGTCACTTTAGGCAGGTGGCGCTGGAGAGAGGAACAAAGGGCGCAATGAAACAAAATGCCGAAACCCGGGATCGAACCAGGGACCTTTAGATCTTCAGTCTAACGCTCTCCCAACTGAGCTATTTCGGCAGTGCACAAAGCCCACAGCCACCTGCTCCAGCCTTCCTGTGTTGTGGCATGAGCGCACCAAGAGTAGCGGGAGAGTGTTGCAGGAACGTCACTCAGAAGGAAAGCCACCCAGCTGCGCCCTCTGAGCTCTGTCCAGCGCATCTTCCTCGCATGGACTCCTGCCTGCGACGGGCAGGAAACAATTAGCAAGAACAGAACGACACCCCATGGGTGTCTCATGACCGCACCTTAGGTTGTGACACGTGCAGGTGTGAGGGGTTGCCGGGCTACTTTGGAGCAGAGCTTGGGCGGAGGGGGGGCGGGAAAGCAGACAAAGAGGTGACACCTCAAGGTCTGCACGATCACAGCTCTCCGCCGCCCCAGGCTTCCGCTCGATAAGCTACTGGACACACCCGCCCCTCCTCACACAGACCGTGGAAAAGCCCCCGAGTGGGAGGGCTCGCTCTTCCTCCCAGGAGCTCTTGGACACGACGCCCAGACAGGGCGCGGGGAGCCGCCGCCTGCAAACACGGCTCCAGGCAGGACTCCACTCCGCAGGAGCCGCAGAGCAGAGGAGATGAGGGCAGCTTAGCTTCTGTGCAGAGACCTGAGCTGTTGTTGCTGTGGATGCTGTCTTTTCTGCACTCGGGGTAGGAGTGAATGTTGAGTTGCCCTTAGAAATGAAGCAGAGCACTTCAACGGCACGGGTGTGTGTGTGTGTGCTCCCTGGTGATTCAAAGTTGTACAACCCATTTGTATCTGCTAGGCGGCGCAGTCGTCGTGCACAAAGAATGCTTTGAAAAGCGTCAAAGGCAAGTCATTCCGAGTTGGTCGTTTGCGTTTTCCGTTCAGACGCGAAATGCTGAAATGATCTCTCGGCTCCTCGGTTGTCATTTCTGCTCCGTAAAGGGATCACAGCACGCGTCGGCTTCCAGCATGCTGGGTCGGGACACGATGCCGGGGGTTGGAGAGAGCGATGTCTTCCTCCTTAGAATAGTGGCAAGTATCTCTCTTCCTCCCAGGAGCTCTTGGACACGGCGCACAGACAGGGCGCGGGGAGCCGCCGCCTGCAAACACGGCTCCAGGCAGGACTCCACTCCGCAGGAGCCGCAGAGCAGAGGAGATGAGGGCAGCTTAGCTCCTGTGCAGAGACCTGAGCTGTTGTTGCTGTGGATGCTGTCTTTTCTGCACTCGGGGTAGGAGTGAATGTTGAGTTGCCCTTAGAAATGAAGCATAGCACTTCAACGGCACGGGTGTGTGTGTGCGTGCGCCCTGGTGATTCCGGGAGACAGATCGAACCTGGGCTAAAAGAGAGGGGGCTTAGCCCTCTTCCATTTGCTAGTTCAAAGTTGTACAACCCATTTGTATCTTTGGTACAAGAGTGCATGAAGGCATTACTGCTCCCAACCAGTTGATATCAATTTAATTCGTAAGGGTTATGTACTCGTTTTGAGTATCTAATGTAGAAGTTGTAACAAGTTCAATTACGAAACGGTCTAAATGAATGATATACCGAACTTATGTCCTCTTGATATGTGTAACTCTTTGTAACTGAATGAATTTATATCTTTTGTATTCTGATAACCCTTACGATAAGATCTGTTAGGTTTGCATGCATATTTTATATCTTAATAAATGTATCCTCGTGTATTAGTACCTGTGTGTGCTTTGTTTGAGTTATATCGCATGGTTGGATTCTAATACCATTAAAAGAATCAATTTTGTGATTTATTGCTACAATTAATAATTGTCCCAGTAAATGCCCAAACCCCTACAGAACTGGTGCCTCGTGAGAGCACACTACAACAGTGTGTGATCTCCTCTCCCAGCCTGAGGAGCAGACAGCGAGCCTGTCTCTCAATAATACTAATAATACAGTGTGTGATTCCCTGCCCCAGCCAGAGGAACAGACAGTGAGCCTGTCTCTCAATAATAATAATACAGTGTGTGATCTCCTTTCCCAGCCTGGGAAACAGTGAGTCAGCCTCTCAATAATTATAATACAGTTTGATCTACTGTCCCAGTCTGAGGAACACACAGTGAGCCTGTCTCTCAATAATAATAATACAGTGTGTGACCTCCTGTCCCAGCTTGGGGGACAGTGAACCAGACTCTCAATAATAATAATACAGTGTGATCTACTGTCTCAGCCTGAGGAACAGTGAGTTTATTTGTCAATAATAATAATACAGTGATCTCCTGTCCCAGCATGAGGAACAGTGAGCTTGTTTCTCAATAATAATAATACAGTATGATCTCCTGTCCCAGCCTGAGGAACAGACAGTGAACCTGTCTCTCAATAATAATACAGTGTGTCATCTCCTGTCCCGTGCCTGAGGAACAGTGAGCTTGTCTCTCAATATTAATAATACAGTCTGATCTCCTGTCCCAGCCTGAGGAACAGTGAGCCTGTCTCTAAATAATAATAATACAGTGTATGATCACCTGTTCCAGCCTGGGGAACAGACAGTAAGCCTCTCTCAATAATAATAATACAGTGTGTGATCTCCTTTCCCAACTTGAGGAACAGACAGGAGTGAGCCAGTTTCTCAATAATAATAAAGCAGATTATGATCTGCTGTCCCAGCCTAAGGAACAGTCAGGAAAGAGAAGGTCTTTCTATAATAATAATAATACAGTTTGTGATCTCCTGTCCCAGCCTGAGGAACAGACAGTGAGCATGTCTCTCAATAATAATAATACAGAGTGTGATCTCCTATCCCAGCCTGGGGAACACTGAGGCTGTCTCTCAATACTAATAATACAGTGTGTGATATCCTACCCTAACCTGAGGAACAGACAGTGAGCTTGTCTCTCAATATTAATAATACAGTCTGATCTCCTGTCCCAGCCTGAGGAACAGTGAGCCTGTCTCTAAATAATAATAATACAGTGTGTGATCACCTGTTCCAGCCTGGGGAACAGACAGTAAGCCTTTCTCAATAATAATAATACAGTATGTGATCTCCTGTCTTAGCCTGAGGAACAGACAGTGATCCTGTCTCTCAATAATAATAATCCAGTGTGGGATGTCCTGTCCCAGTCTGAGGAACAAACAGTGAGCATGTCTCTCAATAATAATAATATAGTGTGGGATCTCCTGTCCCAGCCTGGGGAACAGTGAGCCAGACTCTCAATAATAATACTAATATACTGTGATCTACTCTTCCAGCCTTAGGAACAGACAGTGAGCCTGTCTCTCAATAATAATAATACAGTGTTGGATCTCCTGTCCCAGCCTGGGGAACAGTGAGCCAGACTCTCAATAATAATAATAATAATAATACAGTGTGATCTTCTCTCCCAGCCTGGGGAAAAGACCGTGAGCCTATCTCACAATAATAATAATACAGTGTGTGATCTCCTGTCCCAGCCTGAGGAACAGACATTGAGCCTGTCTCAATAATAATACAGTGTGTGACCACCTGTCCCAGACTGAGGAAAAGACAGTGAGTTGTCTCTAAATAATAATAATACAGTGTGGGATCTCCTGTCCCAGCCTGGGGAACAGTGAGCCAGACTCTCAATAATAATAATAATAATACAGTGTGATCTACTGTCCCAGCCTGAGGAACAAACAGTGAGCATGTCTCTCAATAATAATAATATAGTGTGGGATCTCCTGTCCCAGCCTGGGGAACAGTGAGCCAGACTCTCAATAATAATACTAATATACTGTGATCTACTCTTCCAGCCTGAGGAACAGACAGTGAGCCTGTCTCAATAATAATACAGTGTGTGACCACCTGTCCCAGACTGAGGAAAAGACAGTGAGTTTGTCTCTAAATAATAATATTACAGTGTGGGATCTCCTGTCTCAGCCTGGGGAACAGTGAACCAGACTCTCAATAATAATAATAATAATAATACAGTGTGATCTACTGTCCCAGCCTGAGGAACAGACAGTGAGTTTGTCTCTCAATAATAATACAGTGTTATCTCCTGTCCCAGCCTGGGGAACAGACAGTGAGCCTGTCTCTCAATAATAATAATACAGTGTGTGAGCTCCTGACCCAGCCTGGGGAACATACAGTGAGCCTGTCTCTCTATAATAATAATTCAGTGTGGGATCTCCTGTCCAACTCTGAGGAACAGACAGTGAGCCTGTCTCTCAATAATAATAATACAGTTTGTGATCTCCTGTCCCAGCCTGAGGAACAGTGAGCCTGTCAATCAATAATAATACAGTATGTGATGTCCTGTCTCAGCTTGAGGAACAGAGAGTAAGCCTGTCTCTCAATAATAATAATTCAGTGTGGGATCTCCTGTCCCAGCCTGAGGAACAAACAGTGAGCCTGTCTTGAAATAATAATAATACAGTTTGGGATATCCTGTCACAGCCTGGGGAACAGTGAGCCAGACTCTCAATAATATTAATAATAATAATAATACAGTGTGATCTACTGTCCCAGCCTGAGGTACAGACAGTGAGCCTGTCTCTCAATAATAATATAGTGTGTGACCACCTGTCCCAGACTGAGGAAAAGACAGTGAGTCTGTCTCTCAATAATTATAATACAGTGTGTGACCTCCTGTCCCAGACTGAGGAAAAGACAGTGAGTCTGTCTCTCAATAATAATAATACAGTGTGGGATCTCCTGTCCCAGCCTCGGGAACAGTGAGCCAGACTCTCAATAATAATAATACAGTGTGATCTCCTGTCCCAGCCTGAGGGACAGTGAGCAGTCCTAATAGTTACCGCTTTCCTCATTTAGCTCAGCAGCTTTTATTTCGCCTGAAGCGCAAGCAACTTGTGAGAACAGGTTGGGTTTGCTGTGCTCAAACGGCTCGGCATCTTTGTGGCATAGCGCCGCAACGGTGTGTTTTCCTTCCTTCTCTTTTCAGCCCGGAAGAAACATTTTACTTGTTCCTTTTGTAGCCCATGCATGCCGACGCCTGTGTTGTGTTGTGGATTTTCTCCTTCTTGAATTAGTACTCCTCCTCCCTCTCTCTACCTACCTCTACCTCTCCCGCTCTCTACCTCTCCCTTTTCCCCTCCCTACCTCTCTCTCTCCCTCTCTCTACCTCTCCCTCTCTCCCTAACCCCCTCTCTCTCCACTTCTCTCCCTCTCCCTCGCCCTCCACCTCTCTCCCTCTCTCTACCTCTCTACCGCTCTACCTCTCTCTACCTCTCCCTACCCCTCTCTGCTCTCTCTCTCTCTCACTCTGGAGTTTATTTTCCAGACAGAAATCCAGCTCCGTCCCTCCTGTGTAAGATTGATGATGCAGGATGAGAGCCCCTAACCGAGAGCACTGCAGCGGCAGGTTCTGTGGTCTGTTTCAAATCCGCCCGCGATGAGACACCGAGGAGAAATGAAGAGCCCCAGTCGCGCTAGAAAATCACCCAGGAAAGAGACTTTCAATGTAGGAAAAAAAAGTCGTTAGTAACAGACATAATACGTTTATTTTGTTTTTTTAATCGCTGCAATGTGTGACTAAGCTCATACGACTAAGAGTTGCCCCCGTTGTCTAGATCTGGTAACCTGCTCGTCGCTGGTGGGCCAGATCGTGTCCCCCGTCACTATACTGGTGCATAAGGACCCACACAGACCACAGGGTGAGCACCCCCTGCTGGCCCCACAGAGAGGGAGAGGTAGAGCACCACAACCCAGACTCAACCACATCACAGCACAGATCAAACAGCAATATCTCACACACTGGGACACACACACACAAACACAACATAAACTGGAATGCTACAGAACCTTAAACAGACAATACACACTAGCTGAATATTTGACCAAAATAAAAAATAACAAACAGAAACAGACCCTGACGAAGTACAGGCTCAGTGACCACAACCTGGCCATAGAAACTGGGCGACACAGGCAGACCTGGCTGCCCAGAGAGGACAAGCTGTGCTCCCACTGCCAGCGGGGAGAAATAGAGACAGAGGTGCACTTCCTACTGCACTGTGACAGATACTCTGGGATTAGAGAAACATTCTTCCCGAAATTCAGAAATCTAATCCCAGAGTTCCCACACCTGCCAAAACCACAACAGGTCCCAATCCTACTGGGAGAGGGAGGAGGGAACTCAGTTGATCTGGCAGCCCAGTATGTGATCTCCTGTCACAGCCTGAGGAACAGTGAGTCTGTCTCCCAATAATGCTCCAGCCGCCTACAGTATATGTCAATATTTTATAATATGTCTTTGTTGTAAATGTCTGTAACATGTCTGTAGATTTTATTTTACTTCTATTTCTTGTTTTGTTCCATGTTAATTTTATTATTTTTATTTCCTTTGGCAACACTGATTGTACCCATCGGTCATGCTAATAAAGCACCTTGAATTGAAATAGAGGTAGGGAGAGAGGTAGGGAGGGGAAAAGGGAGAGGTAGGGAGAGAGGTAGAGAGAGGGAGAGGTAGAGGTAGGGAGAGAGAGGAGGAGTACAAATTCAAGCAGAAGCCTGTCGTATGGCCCTGACATCAATCCCTCAACTCTCTGCATAAAGCAGTGTCTTATGGCCATGACATCCCACCCCCACCACTCTCAGTGGAAAGCACTGTCGTAACCTACCTCCTCCGCTCTCTGCGAAAAGCAGTATCTTCAGGCCCTGACATCCCACCCCCGCCACTCTCTGCGTAAAGAAGAATCGTCAGGCCCTGACATCCCACCCCTGCCACTCTCTACGTAAAGAAGTGTCGTATGGCACTGACACCCACCCTTTCACTCTCTGCGTTAAGCTGTGTTGTCAGGCGCTGACATCCCACCCCCACCACTTTCTGTGTAAAGCAGTGTCATATGGCCCTGACATCCCAATCCCGCCACTCTCTGTGTAAAGCAGTGTCATATGGCCCTGACATCCCACCCCCACCACTCTCTGTGTAAAACACTGTCATAAGGACCTGACATCACACCCCCACCACTCTCTGCGGAAAGCACAGTCATATAGCCCTGACACCCACCCCTCCACTCTTTGAATAAAGCAGTGTCGTCTAGCCCTGACATCCCACCCCCGCCACTCTCTACGTAAAGAAGTGTCGTATGGCCCTGACATCCCACCCCCACCACTAACTGCGTAAAGTAGTATCGTCAGGCCCTGACATCACACTCCCGCCACTGTCTCCGTAAAGAAGTGTCGTATGGCGCTGACGCCCACCCCTCCACTCTCTGCGTTAAGCTGTGTTGTCAGGCCCTGACATCCCACACCCGCAACTCTCTGTGTAAAGCAGTGTCATATGGCCCTGACACCAATCCCTCCACTCTCTGTAAAAACCAGTGTCTTATGGCCCTGAAACCCTCCCCTCCACTCTCTACATAAAGCAGTGTCTTCAAGCCCTAACATCCCTTCCCCGCCACTCTCTGTGTAAAGCACTGTCATATACCCCTGACACCCACCCCTCCACTCTCTGCTTAAAGCAGTGTCGTTAAGCCCTGACATCCCACCCCCGCCACTCTCTACGTAAAGAAGTGTCGTATGGCCCTGACACCCACCCCTCCACACTCTGCGTTAAGCTGTGTTGTCAGGCCCTGACATCCCACCCCCGCCACTCTCTGTGTAAAGCACTGTTGTATGGCCCTGACATCACACCCCCACCACTCTCTGTGTAAAGAAATGTCGTATGGCCCTGACATCACACCCCCACCACTCTCTGCAGAAAGCAGTGTCGTCTAGCCCTGACATCCCACCCCCACCACTAACTGCATAAAGTAGTATCGTCAGGCCCTGACATCCCACCCCTGCCACTCCCTGCGTAAAGAAGTGTCGTCAGGCTCTGACATCCCACCTCATCCGCTCTATGCATAAAGCAGTGTCGTACAACCCTGACATCCCTCCCCCGCCACTCTCTGTGTAAAGCACTGTCGTATGGCCCTGACATCACACCCCCACCACTCTCTGCGTAAAGCACTGTCGTATAACCCTGAGACCCACCCCTCCACACTCTGCATAAAGCAGTGTCGTCAAGCCCTGACATCCCACCCCCGCCACTCTCTGCGTTAAGCTGTGTTGTCAGGCCCTGACATCCCACCCTCGCCACTCACTGTGTAAAGTAGTGTCGTATAGCCCTGAGACCCACCCCTCCACTCTCAGCATAATGCAGTCTCGTCAGCCCCTGACATCCCACCCTTATCACTCTCTGCGTAAAGCAGTATCGTCAGGCTGAAATCCCACCCCTGCCACTCTCTGCGTAAAGAAGTGTCGTATGGCCCTGACACCCACCCCTCCACTCTCAGCATTAAGCAGTGTTGTCAGGCCCTGACATCCTTTCCCCTCCACTCTCTGCGTAAAGCACTGTCGTATGGCCCTGAAATCCTGCCTCCTCTCCTCTCTGCGTAAACCACTGTCGTCAGCCTCTGACATCCCACCACCACCACTCTCTGCATAAAGTGGTGTCTTACTGCCCTGACACCCACCCCTCCACTCTCTGCATAAAGCGGTGTCTTACTGGCCTGACATCCACACCCCTCCATTCTCTGCATAATGCAGTGTCGTCAGACCCTGACATCCCACCCTTGCCACTCTCTGGGTAAAGAATTGTCGTATGGCCCTGACACCCACCCCTCCACTCTCTGCATAAAGCAGTGTCTTACGGCCCTGACATCCCACCCCCTCCACTCTCTGCATAAAGTGGTGTCTTACTGCCCTGACATCCAACCCCTGCCACTCTCAGCGTAAAGCAGTATCGTCAGGCCCTAACATCCCACCCCTGCTAATTTCTGCGTAAAGCAGTATCGTCAGGACCTGACATTCCACCCCTGCCACTCTCTGCGTAAAGAAGTGTCGTATGGACCTGACACCCACCCCTCCACTCTCTGCATAAAGCAGTGTAGTCAAGCCCTGACATCCCACCCCCGCCACTCTCTGCGTAACGCGGTATCGTCAGGCCTTGACATCCCACCCCCGCCACTCTCTGCATAAAGCAGTGTCTTACGGCCCTGACATCCCAACCCCTCCACTTTCTGCATAAAGTGGTGTCTTACTGCCCTGACATCCAACCCCTGCCACTCTCAGCGTAAAGCAGTATCGTCAGGCCCTAACATCCCACCCCTGCTAATTTCTGCATAAAGGAGTATCGTCAGGCCCTGACATTCCACCCCTGCCACTCTCTGCGTAAAGAAGTGTCGTTTGGACCTGACACCCACCCCTCCACTCTCTGCATAAAGCAGTCGTCAAGCCCTGACATCCCACCCCCGCCACTCTCTACATAAAGAAGTGTCGTATAGCCCTGAGACCCACCCCTCCACTCTCAGCATAATGCAGTCTCGTCAGGCCCTGACATCCCCCCCTTATCACTCTCTGCGTAAAGCAGTATCGTCAGGCCCTGACATCCCACCCCTCAACTCTCTGCATAGAGCAGTGTCGTAAAGCCCTGAAATCCGAATCCCGCCACTCTCTAAGTAATGCAGTACAGTCAGCCCATGACATCCCACCCCCGCCACTCTATGTGTAAAGCAGTCGTATGGCCCTGATATCCCCCCTCCTACGCGCTCTGCGTAAAGCACTGTCGACAGCCTCTGACATCCCACCCTCACCACTCTCTGCGAAAAGCAGTATCTTCTGGCCCTGACATCTCACCCCCACCACTCTCTGTGTAAAGCAGTCGTATGGTCCTGACATCCCACCCCTGCCACTCTCTGCATAATGCAGTCTCGTCAGGCCCTGACATCCCACCCCCCACCACTCTTTGCGTAAAGCAGTATCATCAGGCCCTGACATAATACCCCCACCATTCTCTGCGTAAAGAAGTGTTGTATGGCGCCGACATCCCACCTCCTCTTCTCTCTGCGTAAACAGTGTCGTATGGCCCTGACATCCAACCCCGCCACTCTCTGCGTAAAGCAGTATCGTCAGGCCCTGACATCCCACCCCTGCCACTCTCTGCGTAAAGAAGTGTCGTATGGCCCTGACATCCACCCCTCCACTCTCTGCATAAAGAAGTGTCATATGGCCCTGATACCCACCCTCCAGCTCTCCGCCACCCCAGGCTTCCGCTCGATAAGCTACTGGACACACCCACCCCTCCTCACACAGACCGTGAAAAAGCCCCCGAGTGGGAGGGCTCTCTCTTCCTCCCAGGAGCTCTTGGACACGACACACAGACAGGGCGCGGGGAGCCGCCGCCTGCAAACACAGCTCCAGGCAGGACTCCACTCCGCAGGAGCCACAGAGCAGAGGAGATGAGGGCAGCTTAGCTCCTGTGCAGAGACCTGAGCTGTTGTTGCTGTGGATGCTGTCTTTTCTGCACTCGGGGTAGGAGTGAATGTTGAGTTGCCCTTAGAAATGAAGCAGAGCACTTCAACGGCACGGGTGTGTGTGTGTGTGCGCCCTGGTGATTCTGGGAGACAGATCGAACCTGGGCTAAGAGAGGGGGCTTAGCCCTCTTCCATTTGCTAGTTCAAAGTTGTACAACCCCTTTGTATCTGCTAGGCGGCGCAGTCGTCGTGCACAAAGAACACTTTGAAAAGCGTCAAAGGCAAGTCATTCCGAGTTGGTCGTTTGTGTTTTCCGTTCAGACGCGAAATGCTGACATGATCTCTCGGCTCCTCGGTTGTCATTTCTGCTCCGTAAAGGGATCACAGCACGCGTCGGCTTCCATCATGCTGGGTCGGGACACGATGCCGGGGGTTGGAGAGAGCGATGTCTTCCTCGTTAGTATAGTGGCAAGTATCCCCGCCTGTCACGCGGGAGACCGGGGTTCGATTCCCCGACGGGGAGTAGCTTTTCTTTCACCTCCTTAGAGAAATGACTGCCTTTCACTTCTCTGTTTTCTTTCACAGCGTCGTGCACCTTTTCATTGCTCTCGCTTTCAGAGCCTCCGCACGGCAGTCGACTCGACATCAGGAAGCACATTGAAGTGAAAGCAGGAAGCGCTGCGACATGCACTGTGCAGATCCCGCCACACTAAGAGGTGAGTGGGTCTGTTCGATGCACAAAGAACGCTTTGAGAAGCGTCAAAGGCAAGTCATTCCGAGTTGGTCGTTTGTGTTTTCCGTTCAGACGCGAAATGCTGAAATGATCTCTCGGCTCCTCGGTTGTCATTTCTGCTCCGTAAAGGAATCACAGCACGCGTCGGCTTCCAGCACGGTGGGTCGGGACACGATGCCGGGGGTCGGAGAGAGCGATGTCTTCCTCGTTAGTATAGGACCTGTCACCTGTCCCCACCTGTCACGCGGGAGACTGGGGTGCATCAGGACGCGCCTTGAAGTGAAAGCAGGATGCGCTGTGACATGCACTGTGCAGATCCTGCCACACTAAGAGGTGGGTCCAGTGGGTCTGTTCGATCACAGCGCTAGGCGAATCCCCAATCCCCTTTTGTGCCTGGCGACAAAAGATGTCTGTTTCCGCCCGGTTTCGAACCGGGGACCTTTCGCGTGTGAGGCGAACGTGATAACCACTACACTACGGAAACGGTGGTAAGACGTACCCAGCGGCCCAGCCCTGAGCTTCGCCAATGCGATTCAGCTGCTTCCAGTGCCTTTATTGGAGTGCGCTGATGGACCGTGCTCTCTCTCCAGAGACCAGCACGCCTGTCATGGACGGAGCAGGAAAGGCGGCGCCACATTCTACAGCCCTCTCCACGCAATCGACGAAATCGGGCTACTGAAGTGGAGAAAATCGCCTCTCCAGAAAGTGCAAATATCATCTTGGAGACTATAAATCCTATTGCCGAAGGTCAGCCCTGTCTACCAGAGTAACCCTCCCACAGCGATGATCAGCTCGTCTCACACGCGAGAAGTTTCGGTTGGAAACAAGCGCCCCCTCTTCTCGCACGTTTTGCACGTTCGAGTAGTTTTAATGCGGCTCTTTCGTACACGGTGCTGATCTTTTGGAAAGCAGGAGGCAAAACCGAGTCGAACCGCCTGGGTGAAAACCAGGAACCCTAACCGCTAGACTATATGGCAGCGAACAACCATGCTGTTCCCGGCATCATGCAAGCAAACTACATAAATATGAGAAAACACGCAAGAGAGTTGTCACTCAGAGTGTCGAAGGGTCGATGTATACTGGGGCTCAGTTGAAATGCAACGTCAGGACTTTTCCGAATTATGTCACACGAAGAGAGCACAGCCCTTTCCGCCCTGCCGCGTGTGTCTCGGTAACTCGCTGTGATCGTATAGTGGTCAGTACTTTGCGTTGTGGCCGCAACAACCCCGGTTCGAATCCGGGTCACGGCAGAATAGGGGCGTCTGCTTTTACTACTCGCACGAATGAAGGCAAAAAAAAGCCAATCGATGTGAACGAACGGCGCTTTACAGAGGAGTACTGCCTGACTGGATCGTTGATGAACGACAGAGGCCACTCCGACCTCTTCTCGGTTTTCTTCAATGACTTACTAAGGATCTTCTTCACATTCGCCCATGCAGGGGAAGCCAGTTACACCAAAGCAAACGCAGGAAAGTGCATTTCAAGCAGAGACCAGGAGGGACTTGTTTACACCGAGAGTGGGCGGAGAATGGAACAATGCGCCCAGCCCTGTTGCTGGAGCCGATTCTTGATGAGCTCTTGGGCTCACTAAGAGGCCCCCGCTGGATGCTAATCTTTCTGTTGTTCTTGCAGGTCCTGCGCTGCTTTTGAGCCGACAGAGCTCGACCTGGTCTGTCGGCACAGCCCAATTGCAAATGATCGGCTCCGCTTACAGAAGGAACGTGCGTTTGGTACAAGAGTGCACGAAGGCACCGGAAATACATTGGGAACAAATGACCGGTCGCTCAAGACCTCTGTGAAGTACAGGAGCGTGCAAAACGAGGCTGTTTCCGCCCGGTCTCGAACCGGGGACCTTTCGCGTGTTAGGCGAACGTGATAGCCGCTACACTACGGAAACCTGTAGGGACTGCTGCTGGTGTCTCGCTTGCGTTTCGGGCTGAGAAAGGGACGCGTCACTTTAGGCAGGTGGCGCTGGAGAGAGGAACAAAGGGCGCGATGAAACAAAATGCCGAAACCCGGGATCGAACCAGGGACCTTTAGATCTTCACTCTAACGCTCTCCCAACTGAGCTATTTCGGCAGTGCGCAAAGCCCACAGCCACCTGCTCCAGCCTTCCTGTGTTGTGGCATGAGCGCACCAAGAGTAGCGGGAGAGTGTTGCAGGAACGTCACTCAGAAGGAAAGCCACCCAGCTGCGCCCTCTGAGCTCTGTCCAGCGCATCTTCCTCGCATGGACTCCTGCCTGCGACGGGCAGGAAACAATTAGCAAGAACAGAACGACACCCCATGGGTGTCTCATGACCGCACCTTAGGTTGTGACACGTGCAGGTGTGAGGGGTTGCCGGGCTACTTTGGAGCAGAGCTTGGGCGGAGGGGGGGCGGGAAAGCAGACAAAGAGGTGACACCTCAAGGTCTGCACGATCACAGCTCTCCGCCGCCCCAGGCTTCCGCTCGATAAGCTACTGGACACACCCGCCCCTCCTCACACAGACCGTGGAAAAGCCCCCGAGTGGGAGGGCTCTCTCTTCCTCCCAGGAGCTCTTGGACACTAGGCACAGACAGGGCGCGGGGAGCCGCCGCCTGCAAACATGGCTCCAGGCAGGACTCCACTCCGCAGGAGCCGCAGAGCAGAGGAGATGAGGGCAGCTTAGCTCCTGTGCAGAGACCTGAGCTGTTGTTGCTGTGGATGCTGTCTTTTCTGTTCTCGGGGTAGGACATCAGGAAGCACATTGAAGCGCTGCGACATGCACTGTACAGATCCCGCCACTACTGGGCCCGATTTCTCCGGATCGAAACCGGGCGGAAACAGGCCCGTTTCGTTTGTTGCCACGCACACTGTTTGGGGATTCGCCTAGCGCTGTGATCGAACAGACCCACTCACCTCTTAGTGTGGCGGGATCTGCACAGTGGATGTCGCAGCGCATCCTGCTTTCACTTCAATGCATGTCCTGATGTACCCTGGTCTCCCGCGTGACAGGTGGGGATACTTGCCACTATACTAACGAGGAAGACATCGCTCTCTGCTTAGTGTGCAAAACACTTACTTGCAGCATTGTGGGTGCTGTGGTTTAAATGATATTGGTTTGTGAACAGAATACCCCTATCCCAGTACATTGTGCCACATTAAATAAACACACGAGAAAAAGAGATTCAGAACGCAAAGCTGTGTCAGTGTTCTGTGTAAAAAATCTGTTTGAACATCATGGGAGCTGTTTTTAATAAGCTGCTGAGTAAAGAATATTTTAATCTTCCTGCTGTCAGTAGTATTGTGCATATAGTTGACTCTTACCTGAATGAAAACAGGACGTAAAGGAAGGGTTTCAGAATTCAGACAAAGCTTTATTCCCGTGCTTACAGTCTGAGTAATTGGAGACTGCGCTATTCTGTTGCCTATGGTCATATACGGGTTTTTCACATGAAGCCGTATTGAACAGTATTTCTCGCGTTGTGAACTTGTGTATACAGCGGTCCCCCGGGTTCCAGTTAGTACGTAATTACGCATCGATGAAAAACCGGAGGTTTAAAAAAAGATAATTAGCTCACTGATACTTTGATGTAGAGGCTGTGGAAATATCCACGTCGTGGTCTTTAAAATGCATTTGGTTTGAAGGCGTTCTGTGCTTCCGTTGCGAAGATATGGACAAAAGAATATTCGCGCTTGGTCCAAAAAATGTAATATAAACGAAAAAGTAAAGGCTGAGAAAGCATTCACAATGTATTTTATGCACAAAGCAAGTATTCTCGCGATTCTAAGAGGTTTCGTGTAAACGCTACAGGCGTGGCAAAATCGTTTTCAAACTTCAAGCTAACTTTACCCCGATTAAAAGCTTACAGCACCTGGTATTCCGAGGCAGTCTCCCATCCAAGTACTAACCAGGCAAATCCCTGTTTAGCTTCCGAGAACAGACGAGATCAGGCGTGCTCAAGGGGGTGTGGCCGTAAGCGAGAGCAAGGCTCGCTGGCACCCTTCTTAGAGAGGACAGCTCCGTCACCTCTTTTACGACATTGCTTTTTTTCCCTTGCGTTTTTCTCTTCTTCCCACGTTCTCTCTCTTCACTGCCTTCGTCCCCGCTCTATTTCACTTCAGCCTTTCACTCTTGCTTCCTTCCAATGAGGACGGAGCTGCGGGAGAAAGGGCGCTATAGAGGATCGCTGTGGAGAGCTGCTGCTGTGCTTTGACATCTGAGCTCTGTGGAAAACGATCTCAATACAATTCTGAAAAACGCGACTCCCCGAACGCCAGCCGAGCAAGTCTCCACAGCCGAAGCGCTGTGTCTCTTTTCAGCTGGCGATAAACCTTTCCTCGATCCTTTGCGGACTTGTAAAACTGTTCATGATCAGAATAAAAAAAAAGCTCACGCTAATACACAAGCACCCGTGTCTCGCCAGAGCTGACAAATAAACAGACGGACAAGCCGCACTGCACTTGTGAACAGGGGAGTGAGCGGGGATAGGGCGCCTCCTGCGCTTAACAGCACCTGGTATTCCCAGGCGGTTTCCCATCCAAGTACTAACCAGGCCCATCCCTGTTCAGCTTCCAAGATCAGACGTGCTCAAGGGGGTGTGGCCGTAAGCTAGAGCAAAGCTCGCTGGCACCCCACTTATAGAGAGGACAGCTCCGTCACCTCTTTTACGACGCTGCTTTTTTTCCCCTGCGTTTTTCTCTTCTTCCCACGTTCTCTCTTCACTGCCTTCGTCCCCGCTCAATTTCACTTCAGCCTTTCACTCTTGCTTCCTTCCAATGAGGACGGAGCTGCGGGAGAAAGGGCGCTATAGAGGATCGCTGTGGAGAGCTGCTGCTGTGCTTTGACATCTGAGCTCTGTGGGAAACGATTTCAATACAATTCTGAAAAACGCGACTCCCAGAACGCCAGCCGAACAAGTCTTGAAGTGGAAATCTAATAAGTCAATTGATTCTTAAAATGTAGAGAGCTTTGCAAGAAATATATTGGTGCTTTAAGATAATATATTTCAAGGATGTAAATGCTGTGCTACAGTACGTGCAGAATTTTAGAAAACAGTGCATCAACAAAGTACACTGTTTAGGTTACTTTAGAAGATAATGTACCAAAACAATATATGCTTTCTGGGTCGTTAGAATTAGCAGAAAGTAACTGATTAGCTTTGAATAACAAATCTAGTGCTTCTTCCCTCGCTTTTTGATGTAATCTGTTTTCTCTTAGGGAAAGGGGATCTTTTAGAAAGGACAAAGCGCTGAGCTTTTTTACAGCGCAACATCTTTTAAAAACCCTGTACTTCTTGTAACATATTGAGTCTCTGGTTGCACTTTGCGAAGTGGCAGCAGGGCTTGCAATATTGAAATAAAGACCTTACTCAGGTGAGAACTCTCTCTTGTGGCTTCCTTGATAGTTCCATGACAATTTGGGGGCTCGTCCGGGATCAGAAACCTGAACGCGAACGGCTGCTGAAACTCCATCTGGACCCTGACAATTTTAGCAAAATTGGACGAACCTCAGAGGATAAATTGTTTATCCTTCCAGAGACGCGTCTGGAGAATTGGCAGCTGTCTGACGCCAGTAAGTGATCCTTAAAAATTAATAGTTTGAGAAGCAAGCCACAGGGGTGTTCTCACGCGGGTTTGATGAGTCTGGGACTCATATAAAGAACTTATCTTAACACAGACGTGTGGTTTTTGCTCTGCGGAGTAGTTGATGTGATAAGGTTCAAAGTAAGGCACCGATCGGTAAAAATGGGAAATTAAAATTCAAAGATGAAAATGGGACCGAGCAGTCCAGCAAAAGTACATGTACGACAAATTCAGAGAAACAATTATAACCTGGGTTAGAGTAAAAAAAATGTTTTATGTTCATGAACTGTAAAGCTAGGGTAATAGGTGTAAGGGAACTTGCACATAATTTATATATGATAATTAGGGGCCCATAACTATGAAGGATCTTTGTAAGTGAATCAGAATGGACAGAGGAAAGTTGAATTAGGAAAAAGAAGTTTTCTGAAGAAGGGGAAACTTAGAAGAGAAGGAGAAGAACGGAAAGAAAGTGAATTGGAAAACTTATGTAATGGAAAGAGGAATCACAGAAATAATGGGAAGCTTCAAAAAAGACTAGTCTTGAAACTAAAGAACAGCAAGCTGCAGCTAAAGTCATGGCCATGTCTTCTAAAAAGAAAAAGTCTCCACCGAAACTAGAAAGCGGTCCGGAGCCAAAGCCTTTTCACTTGTTCGTGAAATGCCAATGTGCACTTTTACAGGTCCAGAAGGAACTCCAGCATATGTACATTGACATTGGTCTCCTAGTGAATTATTTGCATTAGTTAAGTCTTTTCCTAAATTGCCTGATGACCGTAAAGAATTTCGAAGAAAGGCAAGCCTTGTTCTTGATTGTCTTAAGCCTAATTACAGTGACATAACCTTGTTGCTAGATTATATTGTTCCTAAAGGTTTACAACGTCCTCTAAAAAGGAGGAAGTAGATTGGCGGATATGTAACCCAAATGATGAAGAAGTATCCATCTAAATTAAACCACACGGACATGGAGAGGAAAAGTTAGGCGGCCGCTTCTAAAAAGAGGTAAGGACTCCTCTTTTCTAAAAAGTCCCTTGTTCTCTCCATGTTGCTGTGGTGCTGAAGCAAGTACAACAGAAAAATGAGTTAATGGTGTATGTGTTTTTAGATGCCTGTTTTGTGAAGGTGGGGTAGAAAAAAAGGGATTGCTGAAGGAATAGCGTCTCGCCCTGCCCGTGCGAAACAATCCAGGTGTTGCATCCTGGTACACGACTGCAGTACGGCTGAAGGTAGTAACTAGAACTGTACTCGCAGAAGAGCCGAAAATGGTAACTCGATTCAACTGTGTGTTTAAAGCCAGGATTTGGAACCTGGTCCGTGTTCCCGAATTGTGATAGTTCGTCAGTTTGTCTCGACTGGGGGGTTCCGCGGGGCGCGTGGGAGACATGTAAATGGTTTGGTGTGAAGAAAAAAAAAAGTTTGATTAATCCAAAGTGAAACTTAAAAGAAATATGTCAGACGGAATATAGGCTTAACAGGAATGTAGAAAAGTGTATGAACATTTGGATAAAAATAAACAATATTTAGAGGAATATTTGAGAATTCAACAGAATATCATAGATGAGACGCAAAAATCTCTGATGGAAAAGCTAAAAGCAATGGCTGAACGAAACGAAGTTGTATATGCAGAAAAAGAAACAGCAAAAGAAGAAATAGAACGCCTTAAGAGAGAATCTGGGAGAAGGGTGGGAATTAGTGTGGAGATTTTTGAAAGAGCATTACCCACCGAAAACTGATTAGACAACATGTCAGCAGAAGGAAGTGAGGATGTTTCAGATTTTACAGAAAGGTTTATAGCTTTATGGATAGTATACTCGGGGTTAGCCGATGAGAAGGAAGTGAATGAAGATACTTCCACAGTAATAAAACAAATTTACTTGAGTGGGTTGATCTTGCTGATGATAAAACCTGATGTTGCCAAGAATGTACAACTATGCTTTCCTGATATTACGGACAGCGGAGACAGATTTGATTTAATAACTCGTGAAGCATGCATGCAGAAGTGCGAGCGCTGCAAATGGGGTAAAAAGACTCCCAAGGAGGAGAAAAGGGAGCCGCCAGTTTGTTGAAATTATTGTGCGACTTTAATGTTATACCGAGATATTAAACCCCAAAGACAAAACTACTAATAAGCTGGTGTACAGTTACTAAAAAAAAGGTGTTTTTTGGAGAAATTGTAAGAAAGAGGCTTGATTTCACAATTAAAGAACATGTCAGAAGCTGAAACGAGAGCCGTGCGTGAACTAACAGTTTTAATCTAGTAAACCCCTCTGTAGCCTTCCTAAATTTATCTCAGGATTTAAATAAAAGTGAAATAATCTTACAGTGTGCAGTAACTGGGGGACACAGGAGCACAGCTGTCCTGTTTTTAGACTAAAACAGCATAAAGATGTGATATAAAGTTTTCTAACGGGTAACAGGAGGCTACAGGAGAAGGGGTGCAAGGGTTGTGTTTAAAGCAAATATAAGCTGTCACAGTCTGCTTGGGAAAAGATGTACAGTTTCAACTACTGATGTGGGTGGGGGACACCCCAGACCTATTTTAGGCCCAGACCGCAGCATTTTATAAGGAATTACTGCATGAAATAGCATTTATGTAAACTAACTCAATAGAGTTATGTGATATTGTGATTGTTTTACCTAATTAGGGAATCCATAAGGCCGGGCTTCTCCAAGTATTGGATCTAAAGAGGAAAAAAAGGAGTATAAAACCAACTACATGATAAAGCCAGGGTGAATGCCTTCTCAGAACGAGCTTGTCCAGTGACGTATTGGTTTAAGGGGGGTAGTGCAGTCTAAAGACAAAATTGCCTTGACCCCTGCAGCAGAAACCGTTTTTGATGTTTTGAAACAAGCTTTCTTGCAGACACTGGCCCTGGACTGTATTCCCTCAGACTGATCATCTGTATGTGATCTGTCTGTAAGTGAAAGAAATGGATTGTGAGCCGTTGTGCTGGTGCAGGAGCATGGAGATAGGTATTGTCTGGTGGGTTTATTATTATTCAGGACCCCTTGATGCGGTGGCCAAGGGGCCGTGTTTATGTGTTGTGCAGGCTACCTGCCTGGCTGTATAAACTGTGAATAATCTGGTGTAGAACTAGCAGACCGAATGAAAATATTTAATTGAAACTTGTAAATATGCTAAATGGAAAATTGTAGCAATTTATATAGACTGTATATATACATTTGGTGTATGCCACAATTTTGGATGGCAGTGAAGGAATAGGGATTTCCCCAACATGGAAGGGACTCCAATCAAGAATGCTGGGTTTGTCTCTGAACTGTTAGAAGCTTTGCAGCTACTGACTGAAGTAGCTGTGGTAAAGTATAAATCACATAATAAAGAAATGTTTCCAGTAACTCGAGGGAACAACTTTGCAGATGTAGCTGTCAGGTGCACAGTCCTGGTAGAACAGGAGTCTGAGACCCCTGTGAGACCTCTGTTGGTGAAAAGGGGACAGCTACAGGATATTCAGGCTGAGGCCTCTAAAGCAGAGAAAAGGACATGGTTAGAAAAGAGTGTGGTGCTGCCAGCACACTGGACGCTCTGCATGCCCTCACAGCCTAATGCCCTTTGTAGCTCGACTAATGCACTGTGTCGGACACCTGGGTGTGAGTCAAATGGTGTGCTGGTTACCCAAACCTGGGTGGGGACCGTGTTTGAAGCAGTAGCCACTTATGTGGCATCTCAATGTGATGCTTATCAAAGGAACTCAACTACAGTTCAGGTGCAGGTGCTACAGCTCAAAAGGCCTGCTCCTGAGAAACCTTTCATGCAGTAGTAAATGTTTACAACCTTGGCTGCTAATCTGTTTTCCCAGTGGGTTGCTGTCACTGCCTCTGTGTCTACCAAACACTTGATGATGGAGATAAGCCCTTGGTGGGCACTGCCCTACCGCATGTATTATGATCAAGGGACAGGCTGTGGCTGGATTATTCGGGGTGAGATGGACTGAGATCACCCTCAGTCTGCTAGAACAGTGGAATGAAGGAACAGAAAAGATTGACTAGACATCAGACTGAAGGAACACCATGGGATGCGGGCTGGATCAAACAGAACTGTGTAATAGAGCCTGTTTGATATCATCACAGGCCAATCAACGAAACTTCCTAGAGGGATGAATTTGGCTAATGGATTGTTGAATTTGCTAATTCTCTATTGTAGTATTGTAGGTTGTTAATTGAAGTGGTGCACGGGGCTGGTGAACAGGTGCTGGACACTTGGAGACCTCCAGTAGAGGGAAGACACGACCTGATAACTGGCGAGTGGGTGTGGGTGAGGAAGATATACCCTGCCAGATGTTGCAACCCTGCTGGGAAGGACCATATCAAGTGCAACTGACTACCGACTCTGCCATCTGAGTGACAGGATGAGATCGCTGGATCTACGCATTGCGCTGACACCGAACCACTGCACCAGAGACTGAGTGAACATTATTATATTGTCACTGTTTCTGTGTTTGTTGAGCTTCCTGAGGGGGGGTGACAGTGTACCTGTTAAGTGTAAGGAGTTTTACTTTAATAAATGGGGATATGGAATCAATACTTTATCAGTCAGCCACAAATAATAATCAGAGCTCCTGTTGGGATTGTATTGCTATAAAAGATGCTCATGGGAGTAATCCCCTTTGATAGAGGTGATTATTTAGGTTTATTGGCATGGGTAAATAGCCCTGCTTTTAGTCTGAGTGTAACTCAGATGTATTAGAATGGAAATAACTGTATGCTCCTCGCTATAATCACAGTTTTAGGCCATTCTCTATTAGGGTGATAGACAGCTGTTTAGGTGAGCAAAGACTAAACAGTACTTGTATTCTAGACAATTATTAGCAAATTAGTGACTTAGCAAAGCACATCTATGATGAAGAAAAATATATATCATAATTATAATCCAGATGATTGGGGC
Source organism: Lepisosteus platostomus (assembly GCF_059453375.1). Taxonomy (NCBI): domain Eukaryota; kingdom Metazoa; phylum Chordata; class Actinopteri; order Semionotiformes; family Lepisosteidae; genus Lepisosteus; species Lepisosteus platostomus. The sequence continues at coordinate 12,983,532 of NC_142615.1, read as the reverse complement.
ATTGGTGCATGGCTACAGTCTGTGCTAGGAACCTGGAGAGGGTCTCTGGTTCAATACATATTTGTGTGTCTGGTATTATTCGTTATAATCATACTGTTAATATCCTGCTTGAAAAACATGTGGACTAAAGCTGCTGCTTCTGTGCTAATTGTACGCCCTGAAGGGATCATGAAGGTCAAAAAATGATTTAATGGGAAAGGTTCTCTTATCTAGTGGCAGAACCTGATGGGTAGAACAATATAGTTTTAAGGGGGGGTTACCCTTGGGAGTGATTCCCCTAGATGCACATTATTATTATGATTTGTTTGTTCATAATAAGATGTTTTGCAGGAACGGGCCAATGAGAAATTTTACAACTTCAGCTAGAATTGTTCTGCAAAATGGCACAGCTGAGGCAGTGCAACAATGTGTAGATTTTTCTAAGAGTTTCTTCTGGTGAAAGACTTCAGGAAAAAGAAGTGGTGTTCACTCAGGTGGAGGGGGCCGTACCACGGCTGCTGACCACTGCGACTGCTGTGAAAGTCACGGAAAGGGTGCCCTGAATTCATGCTTCCCACTGTAAAAAGGTCACAAACGAACTGAGCAACGCGCAGGAGTGATGTCTCCACAGGGATAGATGGGGATCACATGCTTGGGACTGATGTGCCCAGCCTTTTTCCTTTTTATGTGGAAGCCTGTCACCACCCAGAAAGAGGAAGAATCTAAATGCGAAGCCTCTTTGTATACAAACTGGCTGAATGAAACTGATAATGAGGGGGATATGAGTAATTTGTGGTATAAACTTATAAATCATACTGTAAAGTTAAAGAAATTTAATGCATCTTGTTATGTATGTGCTTTAATGCCTCATTCTACAGCCTCACCCATTTCTCTCCTGGTTAGAATCACTGTTTGGGCCAGGGGGAATGTTTTTCTTTAAGTTACTAACACCGATTATAGTAGCTGTGATACTTGTCTTCCTGTTTTTGTGTTGCTGTACGACATATATTATTCCAATGCTTTGAAATATGGTAATGAATATGTTTGCGCATCAGTATGTTCTGATAAGAACGCAAGAATCCGAGGTATGGGAGCCTCCTGGGAGTCCATATTGTAACACCCTCGCCTGGTGGTGAGGAGGAAGCGCCCCCAGGCGCTCGTAGTACCGCTGGGCATGCTGGGAGTGGTAGCCGGGGAGAGTCTGAGGGTCAGCACGATGACCAGCGGCTGACCCTACCTGTGTAAATAATGTCCTGTAAAAGTATAGTGTGTTGTTAGGTAATTACCACCTTAACGATGTGTACGTGTTCCGTCAGTCTCCTCATGTGCGTGTAGATCCTGTGTTTGGTTTTGTGTGGTTGTTAACGAATAAAGCTAATGCTTGTTTGTTAATCGCGTCTCCACTCGTCCTTTGTTCTGAAAAGAACCTGTAAATGCTACAATATTCTTTACTCAGCAGCTTATTAAAAACAGCTCCCGTGATGTTCAAACTGATTTTTTACACAGAACCTGACACAGCTTTGCGTTCTGAATCTCTTTTTCTCGTGCGTTTATTTAATGTTGCACAATGCACTGGGATAGGGGTATTCTGTTCACAAACCAATAGCATTTAAACCACAGCACCCACAATGCTGCAAGTAAGTGTTTTGCACACTAAGCAGAGAGCGATGTCTTCCTCGTTAGTATAGTGGCGAGTATCCCCACCTGTCACGCGGGAGACCGGGGTACATCAGGACGGCCACAACGCAAAGTACTGACCCCTATACGATCACGGCGAGTTACCAATACACACGTGGCAGGGCGGAAAAGGCTGTGCTCTCTTCGTGTGACATAATTCGGAAAAGTCCTGACGTTGCATTTCAACTGAGCCCCAGTATACATCGACCCTTCGACATTCTGAGTGACAACTCTCTTGCGTGTTTTCTCATATTTATGTAGTTTGCTTGCATGATGCCCAGAACAGCGGGGTGGCGCCCTCCCATTCGCTCTAGCAGTTAAGATTCCTGGTTTTTACGTGTCAGTTTTGCCTCCTGCTTTCCAAAAGATCAGCACCGTGTACGAAGGAGCCGCATTAAAACTACTCGAACGTGCAAAACGTGCGAGAAGAGGGGGCGCTTGTTTCCAACCGAAACTTCTCGCGTGTGAGACGAGCTGATCATCGCTGTGGGAGGGTTACTCTGGTAGACAGGGCTGACCTTCGGCAATAGGATTTATAGTCTCCAAGATGATATTTGCACTTTCTGGAGAGGCGATTTTCTCCACTTCAGTAGCCCGATTTCGTCGATTGCGTAGAGAGGGCTTTAGAATGTGGCGCCGCCTTTCCTGCTCCGTCCATGATAGGCGTGCTGGTCTCTGGAGAGAGAGAGCACGGTCCATCAGCGCACTCCAATAAAGGCACTGGAAGCAGTTGAATCGCATTGGCGAAGCTCAGCACTAGGCCGCTACTGTTTCCGTAGTGTAGTGGTTATCACATTCGCCTCACACGCGAAAAGTCCCTGGTTTGAAACCGGGCGGAAACAGGCTTCTTTTGTCGCCACGCACAAAAGGGGATTGGGGATTCGCCTAGCGCTGTGATCGAACAGACCCACTCACCTCTTAGTGTGGGGAGATCTGCACAGTGCATGTCGCAGCGCATCCTGCTTTCACTTCAATGCGCGTCCTGATGTACCCAGTCTCCCGCGTGACAGGTGGGGACAGGTGACAGGTCCTATACTAACGAGGAAGACATCGCTCTCTCCGACCCCCGGCATCGTGTCCCCGACACACCGTGCTGGAAGCCGACACGTGCTGTGATTCCTTTACGGAGCAGAAATGACAACCGAGGAGCCGAGAGATCATTCCAGCATTTCGCGTCTGAACGGAAAACACAAACGACCAACACCGGGGTAAAGTTAGCTTGAAGTTCGAAAACGATTTTGGCACGCCTGTAGCGGTTTCACGAAATCTCTTAGAGTTACAAAAACACTTGCTTTGTGTATAAAATACATTGTGGATGATTTCTCAGCCTTTACTTTTTCGTTTTTATGACATTTTTTTTGACCAAGCATGAATATTCTTTTGTCCATATCTCCGCAATGGAAGCACAGAACGCCTTCAAACCAAAAGCATTTTAAAGACCACGATTTGTGGATATTTCCACAGCCTTTACATCAAACTATCGGTGAGCTAATTATCTTTTTTTAAACCTCCGTTTTTTCATCGATGCGTAATTACGCACGAACTGGAACCCGGGGGACCGCTGTGTGCACACGTTCACAAAGCGAGAAATACTGTTCAATACGGCTTCATGCGAAAAACTCGTATATGACCATAGGAAGCAAAACAGCGCGGTCTCCAATTACCCAGACTGTAAGAACGGGAATAAAGCTTTGTTTGATTTCTGAAACCCTTCCTTTACGTCCTGTTTTCATTCAGGTAAGGGTCAACTATATTCACAATACTACTGACAGCAGGAAGATTAAAATATTCTTTACTCAGCAGCTTATTAAAAACAGCTCCCATGATGTTCATACCGACTTTTTACACAGAACACTGACACAGCTTTGCGTTCTGAATCTCTTTTTCTCTTGCTTTTATTTAATGTGGCACAATGCACTGGGATAGGGGTATTCTGTTCACAAACCAATAGCATTTAAACCACAGCACCCACAATGCTGCAGGTAAGTGTTTTGCACACTAAGCAGGTCATCTGACTATTCCCAGCTTTGTTTTGGGTTATGGAACCTTTCTTTTTTTATGATTTTCTGAAGATAACACTACAGGTAACACACTGGGGTAGGTGGGTCTTCTTCATGGCTCAATAGCATTTCAAATACAGCACCCACACTGCTGAAACCAAGTGTTTTACACACCAGACAGGCCCCCTAACTTTATATAAACTTGCTGTGGCTGTGGCCCCTTTCTTTATTTTGTAATGATTTTCTGAAGATAACACTACAGGTAATATAGTGCCATAGGTGGGTCATCTTCATGGCTAAATAGCATTTCAAATACAGCACCCACACTGCTGAAACCAAGTGTTTTACACACCAGACAGGCCCCCGAACCTCGTACAACCTTGCTGTGGCTGTGGCCCCTTTCTTTAATTTTTTATGATTTTTTGAAGATAACACTACAGGTAATACACTGGGATAGGTGGGTCATCTTCATGACTCAATAGCATTTCAAATACAGCACCCACACTGCTGAAACCAAGTGTTTTACACACCAGACAGGCCCCCTAATTTTATATAACCTTGCTGTGGCTGTGGCCCCTTTCTGTATTTTGTAATGATTTTCTGAAGATAACACTACAGGTAATATAGTGCCATAGGAGGGTCATCTTCATGGCTCAATAGCATTTCAAATACAGCACCCACACTGCTGAAACCAAGTGTTTTACACACCAGACAGCCCCTCGAACCTTGTACAACCTTGCTGTGGCTGTGGCCCCTTTCTTTATTTTGTAATGATTTTCTGAAGATAACACTACGTTCACAAAGCGAGAAATACTGTTCAATACGGCTTCATGCGAAAAACCCGTATATGACTATAGGAAGCAAAACAGCGCGGTCTCCCATTACCCAGACTGTAAGAACGGGAATAAAGCTTTGTTTGATTTCTGAAACCCTTCCTTTACGTCCTGTTTTCATTCAGGTAAGGGTCAACTATATTCGCAATACTACTGACAGCAGGAAGATTAAAATATTCTTTACTCAGCAGCTTATTAAAAACAGCTCCCATGATGTTCATACCGACTTTTTACACAGAACACTGACACAGCTTTGCGTTCTGAATCTCTTTTTCTCTTGCTTTTATTTAATGTGGCACAATGCACTGGGATAGGGGTATTCTGTTCACAAACCAATAGCATTTAAACCACAGCACCCACAATGCTGCAGGTAAGTGTTTTGCACACTAAGCAGGTCATCTGACTATTCCCAGCTTTGTTTTGGGTTATGGAACCTTTCTTTTTTTATGATTTTCTGAAGATAACACTACAGGTAACACACTGGGGTAGGTGGGTCTTCTTCATGGCTCAATAGCATTTCAAATACAGCACCCACACTGCTGAAACCAAGTGTTTTACACACCAGACAGGCCCCCTAACTTTATATAAACTTGCTGTGGCTGTGGCCCCTTTCTTTATTTTGTAATGATTTTCTGAAGATAACACTACAGGTAATATAGTGCCATAGGTGGGTCATCTTCATGGCTAAATAGCATTTCAAATACAGCACCCACACTGCTGAAACCAAGTGTTTTACACACCAGACAGGCCCCCGAACCTCGTACAACCTTGCTGTGGCTGTGGCCCCTTTCTTTAATTTTTTATGATTTTTTGAAGATAACACTACAGGTAATACACTGGGATAGGTGGGTCATCTTCATGACTCAATAGCATTTCAAATACAGCACCCACACTGCTGAAACCAAGTGTTTTACACACCAGACAGGCCCCCTAATTTTATATAACCTTGCTGTGGCTGTGGCCCCTTTCTGTATTTTGTAATGATTTTCTGAAGATAACACTACAGGTAATATAGTGCCATAGGAGGGTCATCTTCATGGCTCAATAGCATTTCAAATACAGCACCCACACTGCTGAAACCAAGTGTTTTACACACCAGACAGCCCCTCGAACCTTGTACAACCTTGCTGTGGCTGTGGCCCCTTTCTTTATTTTGTAATGATTTTCTGAAGATAACACTACGTTCACAAAGCGAGAAATACTGTACAATACGGCTTCATGCGAAAAACCCGTATATGACTATAGGAAGCAAAACAGCGCGGTCTCCCATTACCCAGACTGTAAGAACGGGAATAAAGCTTTGTTTGATTTCTGAAACCCTTCCTTTACGTCCTGTTTTCATTCAGGTAAGGGTCAACTATATTCGCAATACTACTGACAGCAGGAAGATTAAAATATTCTTTACTCAGCAGCTTATTAAAAACAGCTCCCATGATGTTCATACCGACTTTTTACACAGAACACTGACACAGCTTTGCGTTCTGAATCTCTTTTTCTCTTGCTTTTATTTAATGTGGCACAATGCACTGGGATAGGGGTATTCTGTTCACAAACCAATAGCATTTAAACCACAGCACCCACAATGCTGCAGGTAAGTGTTTTGCACACTAAGCAGGTCATCTGACTATTCCCAGCTTTGTTTTGGGTTATGGAACCTTTCTTTTTTTATGATTTTCTGAAGATAACACTACAGGTAACACACTGGGGTAGGTGGGTCTTCTTCATGGCTCAATAGCATTTCAAATACAGCACCCACACTGCTGAAACCAAGTGTTTTACACACCAGACAGGCCCCCTAACTTTATATAACCTTGCTGTGGCTGTGGCCCCTTTCTTTATTTTGTAATGATTTTCTGAAGATAACACTACAGGTAATATAGTGCCATAGGTGGGTCATCTTCATGGCTAAATAGCATTTCAAATACAGCACCCACACTGCTGAAACCAAGTGTTTTACACACCAGACAGGCCCCCGAACCTCGTACAACCTTGCTGTGGCTGTGGCCCCTTTCTTTAATTTTTTATGATTTTTTGAAGATAACACTACAGGTAATACACTGGGATAGGTGGGTCATCTTCATGACTCAATAGCATTTCAAATACAGCACCCACACTGCTGAAACCAAGTGTTTTACACACCAGACAGGCCCCCTAATTTTATATAACCTTGCTGTGGCTGTGGCCCCTTTCTGTATTTTGTAATGATTTTCTGAAGATAACACTACAGGTAATATAGTGCCATAGGAGGGTCATCTTCATGGCTCAATAGCATTTCAAATACAGCACCCACACTGCTGAAACCAAGTGTTTTACACACCAGACAGCCCCCCGAACCTTGTACAACCTTGCTGTGGCTGTGGCCCCTTTCTTTATTTTGTAATGATTTTCTGAAGATAACACTACAGGTAATAATATAGTGCCATAGGTGGGTCGACTTCATGGCTCAATAGCATTTCAAATACAGCAGCCACACTGCTGAAACCAAGTGTTTTACACACCAGACAGGCCCCCGAACCTCATACAACCTTGCTGTGGCTGTGGCCCCTTTCTTTATTTTTTTATGATTTTCTGAAGATAACACTACAGGTAACACAGTGCGATAGGTGGGTAGTCTTCATGGCTCAATAGCATTTCAAATACAACAACCACACTGCTGAAACCAAGTGTTTTACACACCACACAGGTCCCCTAACCTTATACAACCTTTCTGTGGTTGTGGCCCCTTTATTTATTTTTTTAATAAGAATTTTAGTTTTTCAATATGGCACCATAGAGAGGCGGTACATGGGGATTGGGGGGTGCTATTCATGAGTCAATAGCTCTTCAAGCACAACAGCCACAGTGCTGCAACCAGGTGTTTTACACCAGATATTTCCCCTAACCTTATACAACCTCGCTTTGAGTTGTGGAACATTTCTTTATTTTTTAATGTTTTTTTTGACTGTAATCAAGTGTTGTGCTCACTAGGCAGGCCTCCTGACCTTTCACAGTCATGCTTTGTTGTGTGCAACTTTAATTATCTTTTTAGGATTTTTTGAACATGGCAACTTCCACCGAGACGGATGGGGGGTGTGGGGGTGCTCTTCAATAGTTATTTTTATCTATACACACAAACGGATGTAACCAAGACACTCAGAACCTGTCACGCAGGGGCTGACTGCTGAGGATAGGGATCCAATGCGGTGCCCTTGGTAGGGTTGGCGCGAGACGCAGGCGTAGTCGGAGTAAACAGGCAGGGGCCTGAGTCCAGGAAGGCGTAGTACAGGCATAGGCACAGAATCGACAGGTGAAGGCATAGTCGAGGGACTGGCAGGGGTCGGAGTCCGGGAAGGCGTAGAAGTTGCGTCGGTAGGCAGAGGCGTAAACGAAGAGACAGGCTGGGGTCAGGATCCGAGAAAGTGTAAAACAGGCGAAGGTACAAAATCGAGTGGCTAAAGCGGTAGTCGGAAAAGCGGGGTCGAGGTCCAGGGGAGAAGTCATAGTAAGGCAAAGGCGTAGTTAGTAGGTAAGCTCCGGGAGAGAATCTCAATCGTGAGCAATGACCGGGGGGCAGATGAGGGTTTAAGCAGAGGACTGATTGACACGTGCACGTTTGGTACGGGGAGAGCTCGTAGGAATGCGGGAGCGCTTGCCTGCGTGAGGGAGATTCGTGGCAAAACCAACAGAATCAACCTGAACTCACAGAAAAACAAGAATGCCCCCGAGACACCTGCACCCCCCCCGGACCACTCTGGTATCAACACCCCCAAACCCATCCATACCAGCTAACAAGACTCAGAATCGGTGCAACCCTCCAACCTGGACCAAGAGCAGGATGGGACAAGAACCTGCACCACACTACGCACCCCTCATCCAGACCAGCAGGACAGCCAGACCACAGACAGCACCATCATGTAACCCCCCTGTTCATTCCAACAGAAAAGCCGAACTGACCCCCACCAGCATGGCGACGCTGCAGCTCTGGTCACACCAGCAGGCCCAATGGGCTCAGAGCTGGGGGACATACAGATGCAGCCATTCAAAATGCGTGGGCGATACCGCATTATTTTCCAGTACGCTGTACGCAGTCTACCGCAAGTTACCGGTAAATACCACTAGTTACCGTAAATTCTCCTATAATATGACAAGCAAAATAATAGTATCCGGAATTTCGGCAAGGTGGAGCTAATAAAGCTCAACCTCTCATGTTTGAGCTGTGGCCATCAAAGTCTTTAACGAAGATATTACTAATAGTATTAATAATGAATGACCTTGGACAAGCTGTAAGTGTAAACTCAAAGTATTGCCCTGATCAACATTCTTTTTTTCAATGACCGTCTTTGTAAAAGTAACACCACAGCATTTCGCAATCACACATTTGTTAGGTGTTAGCATAAACTATTAGCAATCAATAATATTAAATTTAGCACTGTAATAAGCTGTTGCACTTTCCCCCGCATCTTGTAAAAATATATTTTCATTGTTCAAATATACATTAAGTCTGACTATCATATAATAAGTTAAATACAAAACTAAAGAAAAAATAGGGTTAAATATAAGTCAAAATATTTTGCTAACAATGTTAACTGTTTATGAATAATAAAATGTATTAACTAAGGAGTAGGATGGCACAGTTGTTAGTATGTTTTTTGTTTTGTTTCTTTTTCATAAATACAACAGTAGTACCTGATGTCTCAGTGGCTTTCAAAATTAAATTATGCATGCAAACCTGTGAACTAGAAAGATAACTAAGATATCCATCCGTTTATAATGGTGGCGAAGTGGTTAGCATTGCTATCTTGTAGCACTGGGGTCCTAGGTTCAATTCCTGCCATCCTGTGTGTGTGGGGTTTACATGTTCTCTCTGGGTTACATGGTTTTTCTCCATATGTGTGATATGACTCCCTCTCGCACTCCAAAACATACTGGTAAGTTAATTGGTTTATGGGAAAACTGGCCCTGGTGTGTGTGTGTTTGTGTCTGTCTGTCCTGTGATGGACTGGCGCTATGTCCAGGATGTTTTCTGCCTTGTGTCTGTTGCTTACTGGGATAGGCTCCAAATCCTCTGTACTGGATAAAGAGATTAGAAATGGATGGAAGTAAAGGCACTGTGTGGATGGAACTATACACAGTGTTAGAAACCCACTATGAAATGGCAGCATCTCACTGAGAATAAAATATTTTATAGTGCTGGCTTAAGGAAACAGCCTTTCCACCTCCCTTGCACATCAGTATCCATACCTAGTTATTTAAACAAATTGCCTCTAATTATAAACATCTTAATATGCTGGCTCTGTGGATCCGCATCAGCTATGTTTGCCCATTCCTTCAATTCATTTGCATCCAACACACAGTTCAATGCCAGCAACTACACATAATCTAAAATACAATCCTTATTTCAGTATCTATGTAAACATAAAGTCTGTTAACTTCATCATCTTCATCAAAAGTATGCCTATTCCCATTAGGAAGTGTTCTTGTTATAAGTGTATTCCTCAGCTTTCCCCAAATTATCTTCTTCTTGCCAACATCTCTAGTCTTTTATCTTGCAATAACTCAGCCAACACTTAAATCTCCAAAAGCTGCTTGTGTTCATTTCTTTAAATCACAAATATCATGTGTAAATACTGGCCATGTAATACTCTGCATTGTGGAATAATAGTTTATTTTAAAGGGAACTAGAGAAACTAAGAACTAGAGAAATCAAGAAAGGCTTTTTTTCTAGAATTAATAAATGCACATCCTGTTCACTGGGGAAATTAAATCCACACTGAGCAATCTTCAATATGTTCAGAATATGACAGCAAGAATCCTATCAGGGATGCATTACACCTGTTTTCAAGTCCTTGCACTGGTTACCTATCAGATTTCGAGTCAACTTCAAAATCCTTATCCTCCTTATATCCTGTCCTACAACTGTTATTATTGATCACCGAATTATAGTACTTGACATGACTTCATTCAGCCTTTCCTGAACGTCTATGACAGGCAGAGAGAGTGCTGTTTCTGGTGCGATCTTTTGCAGCTGACATTTCACTGTTTTAAACGAACAAGAAATTAGATTGCTCATAAATCAGTTATTCTATATAAACACAGTGTAATTGCCCTCCGAAAATCCTCTTTTTCTTGTTCGTTTTAGAGACCTTGATCGAAACTGATTTTAGATGTCAGAAAGGATTTATTTACTCTGTATTTCCTACATTGCTTTGTCGAGATTTTAACTTTATATCTAACTTTATATCTAGGCTCAGATTTCAACTATAAATCGTACAGTAATTAATAGCAGTAAATACTGATGTTTTGCGCCCTCTTACCACAAAAATATATGTTTTGTCGTTGGGATTAACTTTATTTCGTACGCGTAGCTACTACCATTCAGACACGGGACAGTTAAAGATGGCGGCAAATCAGACACCCGGGGGGGGGCGTCTTCTTGCCTCCATAACTAAAATGCCAAATAGGAGTGGCTTAAGCGACATACACAGTCGTGTAACTGACAGTTTGAGGTAGCCTATCGTGTAAATTTCGCTTTGTTGCTGATAGGTTAAGCTTTCGAAACTCTGCCCCAAAGTCATGTGACTGATTTTTCGCCCTGTTTCGTTTGTTAAACGCAATGATCACAAGCACCACCATGGTAACTGGGATGTGTAGTTTTTAATTCCGTTTGAATAATAACTGTACGTACGTCTTCATATTTGGCCAGGGCTTTAAAGAGAAGGCGCGCCAAAAAATTTCGATGCCGTCGTCTCCGCTTTAAAGGTACCCCCGTGCTGGAAGAATTTGACCTCGGAACGTTTGCCCAGCGTAGTTATAGTGGACATAAAAACAAGAGTTCTCTGGCATTATATCCTAAAAGACACAGACCGGCGCCAGACCGGTAAATGCTTGATGAACTAGGGATTGGACAGTTTCCAAGTGCTTGTACAATCGATGGAAATGTTCAAATAAATGTGCAAAAGAAACAAACAAAATAATCATTTATTTCTTTATCATATTGGCTAGCTAATGTCCTCTCTTTGCTAGTTAGTGGCTATGTTTCTGCGTTGGGTAGCAACGGGTGACTGTTCTCAGGCGGAAGATGTAAACAGCTTAATTTTCGTGTTAAATAATTTTTAAAAATTAAAATTCATTCTATACAGCAATCACATGTTTGGGTACTGTTTCATAAAACTTTCATGCTAAAAATGTTAAGGGAGAAATGGAAGACTGGTGTGTATTTTTTCTTTAAACTATCAAGACCAGCCATACACAGTACAGTTTATGTACATACAGTAATGTTTATGTTCCTAAATTAATATCGTTTATGACCTTCAGATGCATTATGCTCCTCTTCTTTTTATGCTCAGCTACTAAAATTTCCCTTTAGTGGTAAAATTCCATATAAATATTCAAAACTAAGCGGATTGAAACGTGCACAGTAAAGACATTAAATGATTAAATCTTTTCACTACCAACCAATGCACCACGAGTGCCCCTGTCAGTCATTTTGGCCAACCAATCACTTACCGCGGTGCCCTCCGGTGCCCTGCAGGTAGGTTACTGTACCGTGGGTTTTTACCGCTCATTTTGAATGGCTGCATCTGTACCAGATTCACACTCACCTTTTTTCTATACATACATTGTCATTGATCTCTGCAGTACTAAACACATCATACTGAATTAAAGGTCCGGAAATATATGTTTCTTGTCTTCTTACACAGCTCGACAATAACAAAGCAGATTTACACTCACCTGTTTTTATACAAACGGGATGTTTACAGTGTTAATTACAGTCCAGATTCAGAGCGGAGTTTTACAAACCGATATTTTACACAGAAGATTGACACTGCTTTGCGTTGTGAATCTCTTTCTCTATTGGTTTTATTGAATGTGGCACTATTAGACAGGCAATGCACTGGGATAGGGGGATGCTGTTCATGAGCCAATAGCATTTAAACACCCACACTGCTGCAACTAAGTGTGTTGGGTAGCGCACACACAAATCTTCATTTACAGAGCTCCTGTAGCCTTTTTTCAGTGTTGGCCAGTACTCAAGGAAGAGACATTTACAACCCATTCGACAAGGGTTAAACACACACAAGGGCAATAAAATGTATGACATTACATGGACAGATCTGAATGAAATTTCAGGCTATCGAAAAAAGTAAATAATTAAATAGCCCATAGCCCAGGACAGAAGACAAGACTGACAAGTAGCCCAAGTTTCTGTCCGTGAAGAAAAAAACTTGACGCTGCCACCAAACAGATGTAAAATCTTGGGTTCAGTTTAGTGTTTTGGGCTTTCATATGAAAGTAAACAGAGCTTTCACTGGGCTATTATATCAATTTATTGGGAACTAAACATCTTACAAACTACAACTCCCATAAACACCCTTAGCCACTGTAGGAAAACCGTAGCCGTGGGATGCCAAATATGTAATGTTAGTGGCTCTCTGAAGGCACCAGTTCTGTAGGGTTTGGGCATTTACTGAGACAATTATTAATTGTAGCAGTAAATCACAAAGTTGATTCTTTTGATGGGTTTAGAATCCAACCATGCGACATAACTCAAACAACGCGCACACACAGGTACTAATACACGAGGATACATTTATTAATACATAGAATATGCATATAAACCTAACAGATCTTATCGAGAGAGTTATCAGAATACAAAAGGTATATATTCAATCAGTTACAAAGAGTTACATATATCAAGAGGACATACGTTCAGTATATCATTCATTAAGACCGTTTCATAAATTAACTTGGTTACAACTTCTACATTAGATACTCAAACAAGTACATAACTCTTAGGAATTAAATTGATATCAACTGGTTTGGATAACAATTGAATTCTCGAGCTGTAATGCATTGAAGTTGAATACTCATCCAATCTCTGGGGATTCAGATCTCCTGCGGGCACAAAGAAACAATTGCAGGCTTGTTGCTGTCCAATCCGCGCTCTCTGGCTCCGTGCCAGGCTGTGCTGTGCGGCTTGCGACGGTGCGCTGCTGATGCTCACTGTTGGCTTTAACTAGCAAATTTTGTGCACAGGAGAAAAGATGACTGTGGGTCCCAGCAAGTCAGGAAGAGGACCGGTTCGTTCCTGATGAAGAACTAGTTCTGAATAGTGATTCAGCTGTCCACAGTTCCGACCTGTTCACGAGGCCTGCTGCTGATTACTCTCTGGCAACCTCCACTCTAGACTCTTAGAACAAAGGAAAGTTCTGGCACTCAGACACACTGGCCGTTCCGTGGTTGTCCGGGCTGAGTCTCAGGATGGTCAGGAGGGGCGCTGCGAGAATGTCCTGCCCTTGGGAGCCTTCTGCTCCTGGGCCGTCCTGCCCTGGAATTCTCCTTTGAATTCCCTTTAGAACAGTCCACAGAATCCTCTCCAGAATCTTACTGAATCTCTCTGAAACTCCCCTTCTGAATCTTGTTGAATCTGAATCTCCCAGGCTCTCTGTGTTGCCTGTTTTTACCTGGAGGAACTTCAGCTCATTGATTGGCTGAAAGTTCCATGGGCATCAGAGTCCCACATGGGTTACTCAGCCCTACCAGTCCCTGATTGGTTGATCAAGGTGAGATATGAGTCACTTAGTCCTGACACTTAGTAATGCAGTCCAGATGTCCAACTGGCACTCCCTAGACAGATAGGCGCCAATGGATGACCATTGATCATGATAGCCAGGCTTAGCTAAGTGCATCCCCCTTTGGGAGCTGTCCCTTATCAGAGGAAACCTTAAATCACCCTGCACTAATGGTCTCTCTGTGGCTCCAAATGGGGCCTCATTTGGGAAGCTCAGAACACTTAATTCTTTCTTATTAATAAGCCTCGCCGCTACACCACTTTCTGATGGCATCACAGTGCCTATTCTGCCTGGCTGATGACGTCAGCTGGACTCCCAGTTCAGGCAGCTTTACAGTCACCGGCACGTGCAGGAGAGACTCACACAGGATTTCATTTTTAATTCATTTCAGTTTATTTTCTCAAAATTCGAAAAAAAAAAACAACACGAGAGGGTTTCCAGAGATATTTACAAGTCAGGAGTACAGCAGGCTGGTAGCGAGGAATATCTCCCTCTCTCGTATATGTTATTTTCCTGTTTTAATCTTTTACTGTAATATAACATGTTTAAACATGACACAACATCGACATCATCTAAAATTACTATTAGATTTTTGACATCATCTCACTACCCGCCGTTAAACCCATCTCCCAGTATGAGCAGTGGGACAGAGAGCTGGGAGAGAGTCAGCCTGTGTTCATGAGTCAGTGACTGGTTTAATCTCCACACTGACAGCAGGCAGCAGCTCAAGGTCTTTGTTACGATCCACAGTCCTGAAGACAGGATAGATCTTCTCTCCCTGAGTGAAGACCATGTCAGTGAAAGTATAGAGATGAGCTCTGGACTCCACTGTGTAAAAGGAGACATTCCTCTCCTCAATATCCACACACACCCCCAGCTTTCTGGGCTGCAGACTGTGGGGAAGATGAGTCACAGGGTCAGTGAGAGCAGATAAAACAGAGAGGTAAGAGCTCAGACACCAGTAACCCTGCTGGGGAGAGAAGCTGAACCCCCCTTGCCTCTCTGCAGACTCTCTGGTCACTCCTATTGTCCACCAGTCGTTCACCTCCACCTCCCAGTAGTGTCTCCCTGAGGTGAAGGCCTCCCTGCTCACGACACAGGACCAGTGATCAAATCTGTGAGGATTGTCAGAGAGACTCTTCCCCTGTCCCTGTCTCACTCTCTTCCCATCCTCAGACAGGCTGAGAACACAGTGAGCTGTATCAGGGTCCAGAGTCACAGCAGCTGGGGAATAAAACAGCAAATATCACAACAGGCTCCTGCCGATTACATTCCAACTTAACTCCATTATACTGTGAAATGTCTTTATTTAGGAGTGCTGGGTCTTCAAAGGAGAAGTCTAAGATACCTCAATCGTATATATATATGGTACTACAAAATATCGATGGCAACTAAAGAGAAAAGTGTAGCAGCTGGAGGGGACGTGGAAAGAGTACTGGAGATGCGCCTGTCTGTTAAAACGGTTTATTTCAAATCCCAGTTTAGCAGCTCGTTCATCTTCTCTAAGACCATTTTCCTGATGACGCAGAATAAAACAGTGCTGAATTCAAAGACGACTGTATAATGCCCGTTTTTACACAAAAACAATATAATAACAAAACCAAAATCTTGCTTAAATATAAGAAAACCTTCACACTTACTTTGAAAATGTGAAGAAATGTCCAAAGTATTCAATTTAAACCAGAAATAACACATCCAGAAACCCAGAGTGAAACAGAGGCGCAGCATTCAAGATGGCATTCAGGTGGGAGGTAAAGTTTAGAGGCTGAGGAGTTGTTTTGAGTTTTTCATGACCTGAATGTTATTTTTTTGCTTTTTTTGACTACAGAAAAATAAGGACATTGTTGCAACAGTGAAGAGTATCTGTAAAAGGACCCTGCCGGACCAGGAGGGCATGATATCGGCCATCAACACTGTTCACAGGCTCGGGAGAGCTAACATGTCTGGGCAAGTGCGCCCTAGAATGATTATAATACAGTTCACCAAGAGGACGGTGAGGGATATGCTGTGGCCAGCGGCGAGGGGGAATGAGTATTTGAATGAGAACAAACTGAGATTTGCAGAGGACCTGTCCGCCCCAGACAGGAGCACCAGGAATCAGCTGTGGCCCAAGGTTGAAGCTGCCAGAAGAGAGGGGAGGAGAGCCTACTTTGTGGGAGCGAGGGCCTCTGTGGACAGGAAGGAGATTCGCTCCCAGTGACTGCTCAGGTAATGATTATGTTTGGTTTAATTTGTTATAGCAGTATATACTAATGTTTATTTAGTGTTAGTTTGGAATGTTGTAGTTATGTATTAAGGACTGTTATAGTTCTGGTTCTTGAAAAACTCAATAATTTAGACAATTTAAGAGTAAGTTATCTGCTTTTGTGTATGTATTTTTCATGAATGCCAGAGGTACTCGAAGTGTTTAAAAAGAAAAGTGTTTTTATTTGTTTTCTAAAAAAGTGAGTGCTGATTTTTATTTTATACAGGAAACGCATGCATGTTGAAACACTATTTAAATTCTATATATAATTGAGAAATAATAAAGCAAGGGAAACATGATATATGTAAAAAATACAATTTGATCACATAATTTACTTCATTACCTCTGGTGGTTAAATGTTTTTTTCTGTTGTGTTTTTTTTCTCTTGTACCTGTTTCTGATCCTCTGGTTGTAGTTGTATTTGTAAATTCTATTCGTTTAATAAAAAAAAAACTTTTGTGACTGTGGCGCTCATACTGACTTCAGACTGTTCGCGCATAGCTGTCTGCCTCTCTGATAGGAGACACCAGCTGTCAATCAGTGAGCTCTGACCACTGAGAGACGGGGGGCGGGGCTTATACATGTTCATTGTGAATGGGGGTTTTGATCAATTCAATTCAAGAGGCTTTATTCGCATGACCAATGAACACTGACTTAATACTCTCCTGATATTTAATACTTAAATACAAACTCTTAATAATTAATAAAAACTCTCCTTCTATTGTCTGCTGGTCAGTCCAGTGAAGATCAAAAAGATTCTTCTCAGTTCTTATGTTTTTACTCCTGGAGAATAGAAAGGCTGTAAAAAAGAGCCTATCCAATATAAATAATAGACATATATTGGGCACGGCCTGGAACAATAGGTATCTACATGTGCTATAATTTGAATAATCATTTTTGAAGAAATGAAATGTGTTTTTTCGGGGTGGCGGATATTTCTTCCTAGAGTGTGTACTGAGTAAAATATATATAAATCTGATGTTTCAGACTTGATGTCAAGATGGTTCCTTGAATTCAGACCCTGAACCAGGCCTGGACTTGCTATACTGTCCAAGATATTGCAAGATGTTCAGGCCACAAACACTCCAGGTGGAAATGACCTTTGAGGAGCTGGGGGTTAAAGAGGTTCAACATCCTGACTGTATCATGATTTTAAACACAAAAAGCAACAACATGAGCTGTTTAGCAATAACGTTTATCTGCCTGATAATGTTTATTATTCCCTCAGCCTGAACGTACTCTATATAGAAGCCCATCCTGCCTGTACTGTGTTTGTATGAACATCCTGATAACACAGTCAGAGGAAATAGGGAAACAGACGAAGAAAAGGTGATTTTATAAATATAAACTCTCATTTGTTTCTTCTTGCTGACCCATCAGCCTGGTTGACATGTGAAGAGAAGCAGCCATTTCTCAGACAAAAGAGAGGCCTACAGGCCCCAGAGGAGCCCCTGTACCAGAGTCCCACTGCTGCCTCTCACAAGAGGCTGTGTGTCTGTGAAACTTCAGGGGAAGAATACTGTCATTATACCATCCTTTTTTCCACAACCTTTAACAGTGTTTCTCCTTAGGATTTGAACAGCTTGTTATTATGAGACTGGCTCTGCTCCTGAATTCTCCTGATATTCCACAGTTTTTCCAGTCACTGGTTCTGCCACATTCAGTCTGTAGACCCTCATTCAGGAGTTAGCAGAGACCAGAGCACGTGGCCTTCGGGGAAAATGAGTTTTCTATACTGTCAGTCCTGGAGAGACTCATACTGGCCATTAGATTGAAACACAGGACGGAGATAGAAATTCCCACCATGAAACTTTGATTGATCTTCACAGCCCACATGTAGGATGTTACAGAAACATGAGATTGAAATACATCTCCTTCTGTTTACAGATCATATCACACCAAAGAGACCTTCTGGACTCAAGACCTCAATAACCTCAGACACTAGGGCTTAAAACAACACCTCTGTCTTCAAGAAGAGACAGACCTACCTGCAGCACTGCACAACCACTGCCATTCTGAAACACAGATATACAGACACTGTTAATCACAGTCTCACACTGGAACACAGAGACACAGATACTGTTAATCACAGTCACACACTGGGACACAGAGATACAGACACTGTTAATCACAGTCACACACTGGGACACAGAGATACAGACACTGTTAATCACAGACACACACTGGGACACAAAGATACAGACACTGTAATCACAGTCGCTCACTGGTAATAACACGTCAGTAAAGTCAGTACTGTCTGTCAGCAGAGTTTCACACAGTGTACATACGTGATTTAGGGATAGGAGCTCGCTTCACAGGATCTGCAGAGAGAGAGAGAGAGTAGATCCTTATTGTACTAAAGACTGTTATTGCTTCATACCTGTTATTATACCAGAGTTTATACTACAGTCTGCAGTCAGTTCATTTCAGGATCCCCGGTCTCCACTCCAGTGTGGATCAGAGTCAGTGAGGGTGAGCAGCAGTGGCTGTAAGACTGGAGTCTCACTCAATAAGACTGAGCAGCACAAGGCAATAAGACACACAGACACATCACAGGACACCCTGGAGTCCGGTGCTTGAGCCATTGAGAAAGATAAGAAACACAGTCTGTCCACAGCAGTGAGCAGTGATTTCATAAAGAACCAGCAGTGATACTGAGAACTGATCAATGCTCAGTCAAATGCTTCTCATTGTCGTGTGATCTCTCACAGCATGAGTGACCTTTACCAACAGTGACCAGTAACATTGTCTGAGTGACCTGTTCCCACAGTAACCAGTATCACTGACTGAGTGACCTGTACCCACAGTGACCAGTATCACTGACTGAGATACAGAGATGTCCTGCTCACTGGACACACTGCCTGATCTCTGGACATCAGCTAGACAGTGAGAGGTGTCAATAATCCTGTCCAAGCTACTAGCCAGCAGACTGAGGACCATCCTGCCCCACATCATCAATAGCGACCAGACGTGTGGGGTGGAACAGCGATCCGTCAGCTGGAACCTCCAGCTCACGAAGCATAACGGAGGCATGTAGGATGAAGCTATTTAACTAGGTAGCCTGGTGGGGATTCTCCACGGAAAAGTGCACTGGACAGGACAGAGAGCTCTGTACAGGGACTGAAGAAAGCTCAGAAAACCTGTTCCTTAGTGCTCCTGTTGAGAAATGGACAATCGCAGTTTCAGAGCCAGGACTGCAGCCAGTGGTAACACCCAGGAGGCTTGGAGGGGCTCTTATTGTGTGAACCAGCCTCACTGACCACTTGCGAAATGGAAAGTTTGATAATGAACAATCACTCTCTTAGAGACGATTTAAATTCTGTTGAAGTGTTGTTGTTATAATTGTATTTTTTGTAAGAAGTGTGCTGTACACATTGTTGTAATAAAGTGCATTTTCTTAAAAAATGACCCCCACTGGATTTTCTGTCTCTGTCCATCTGTGTGTTTCTTACACAGTGTGACTCTGATCCACACAGAGTGACTGTCTGCAAGCTTGACTTTCTGAATTCAGACGTGTATCAGCAAGTATCAGAGTGTGAACCAGTGTGTGTGTCAGAGTGTGTATCAGTTTATGTATCACTGTTCCTGCTGTGTGTTTGAGCTCCAGGTATATTTCAAGGGGGAGCTGTTGTGAAAACAGACTCACAGTGTAAAAGCTCTGCTCTGGACCCGGGTTCTGGAGTCAGCAGACTGTAGACATCAGTCACTGGGGAGACACACAGAGAAATGTTTCATCAGGGCTGCAGTAACAGATTAACAGGAATAACAGAGCTATTCTGCTTCACTTGGGCTGTAGATCCTATTGTAACAGGACCGATCTACTGGACTGAGACTGTGGCCCCTATTCTCACGATTATAGTCCTCTTTCCTTAAGGGTGCTCCAGCCCTTTCACTTTAGACTTAATTGTGTGCACCTGATCCCTTTTCCCAGCCCACCTTAAAAGCCAGGCGCTGATGCTCATCCTGGCTCTGTATCTGGTTTCCGCACCGTGCGAGTCCGGGACCTGGAAGGGCCTGGTCCCGTTAAGGTTTTAATCTTTGTTCCTGTTCCCTGTCCGCCGGTTCTGACCCGGTTTCTGGTTTTAATTCTTTGTTTGGATGGATCACCTGCCAATGGTCTTATTCTTGTGTTTTGGATTGCCTCTATGGATTGTTTTTTGGATTGTTTGCCTCGGCCACACCTTCCCCGTGCACCAGCGCACTTTGGACACGCCCCCCTGTTTTCAGCCCCGTATCCCTGCATGACTTTTTCCTAGTGTTTCCTACTTCTTCGGATTGTGTCGTCTGCATAAGGTCCGGAAAGAACTGTTCGTTACACCTATGGTTCTACTATACAGGGACTGTCGCTCCTATTAAAACATTCCTGTTAAACTACATACAGCACAATATAACAATACAGTTACTGTCATAAAGATTTGTGAGACTAAAACTTTAAAGATATTTCACCTAGAATTTGAATCATTGACTGGTAAGCTGCTCTGATAAATACAATCACTGAACAGAAAATCCATTAACAATATAAGAGAAATTCATAGTCTATCCAGAAAGACATCAGTGTGTTTCACCACCAACCTGTCATGGAAATCTTTATTGATTCCTTCTTGCAGATGTCCTCCAGTCGTTCTTTCAGTCCAGAGACAGCTCTCCTCACTGCCTCAGGAGAGAAATCTGGACGGACAGGGATGCTGGGTGAGTGTCCATCTCCAGGAGGGACACAGACAGACTGGAAATTCTGAAGAGAAGAGAAGAGAAAGAGGAGTTTCCAGTCAAACACAACACACAATCCTTGGGAGAAGCCAGGAGCAGCTCTGTGTGAGAGACACCCTTCTGTACTGCAGAATCACAGAGCAATGATGTTACCTGGAGGAAATGGATGTGATCCTCTGTGTGTGAGAGCTGGTTCAGCTCAGCATCTCTCCTCTTCAGCTCAGTGATCTCCTTCTCCAGTCGCTCTAGAAGTCCTTCAGCCTGACTCACAGCAGCCCTCTCTTGAGCTCTGATCAGCTCTGTAACCTCAGAGCGTGTTCTTTCAATGGAGCGGATCAGCTCAGTAAAGATCCTGTCAGTGTGCTGTACCGCTGTGTGTGCAGAGCTCTGAGGGAGGAGACACACAGTAGATTATTACACAGGAAAACTCTCAAACTACATTATGCAGTATGTTGTGTTTCCAAAGGGTACTGTCCAGTGTTCAGCTTTGGAAATGTGTGTCAATGCGTCCACTTCTCTGGTCAATACCCACTCCGAGTGACTCCACAGCCTGTGTCAGCTCCTGAAGCTCCTTCTCTCTCTTCTGGAGTCTCTGCTGGGTTTGTGTCTGTGTCACCCCTAGCTGATTCTGTGGAGAAACAGAGACATTCAGGGCATTTCTGCTGTAAGAGAATCACATCACAGAGATGCCCCTTAGAGTCACCCATGACAATTGACACTCTGTATCTCTGATGTCTTATCCACACGAGCTTTGTTTCCTGGTCCTGTCTGACACACTCCTGTTTCATGTCTAATCTACACCGGCAGCATGTGCAGCGCAGCAGACCACGAGTCTCCACCTCCTGCTCGACTTTTACTCCTCGCACCTGGGTCTGCACATCTGTATGTGAAGTGAAAACACAGAAATTATATCTGAAACGCAATCTAGAGACTTCGCTTTTCATTCTTACAGCTCAATACTGTGTCCTAACTGCTCTCTGCTCCTCACAACAAGGGATTTCAGCAGTGCTGATGAGCCCAGTGGCTGCAAGTTTCAGGATGGCCCCGGGGCCAAGATGTATACCGTGTCCCGTGTTGAAGATATAAAGTCCAGCTTTAAATTGTTTCTGCCAAGGGCTATTGAAAGGACAGCCCTATATGTGACAAACCTGGAGGGGAGACTTGTGGATAGCGATAGCTGGAGGGAGGTGGACTGAATAGACTCTCAAGCATACGTGGGTCTGTTGATTCTGTCTGGCGTATACAGATCAAGGAATGAGGCCACCACCACCTTTTGGCATGCCGAGTCTGGTTGGGCCATATTTTAGGCTAATGTGTCAATCCTTTCATATTCTCTCAGGAGCCATTTGCTTTGACAAGCGGGACACAAGACCTGCCCGATGTCAACAAGACGAATTCGCTGCACTGGAGATGTCTGGGACAAGCGCCTGCCACTAATCTACAGTCTCGGCCCGGAAGTCACTGTGGATGAGCACCTGGTCCCCCTGAGAGGTCGCTGTTGTCATGACCACCAGTCATCAGAGATCGATCCACAAACCACAGACCAGTTCCAGCAGCAGACTAATCACAACAAGCACCACCGTCGCTGCATGTGTTAAACCATCACCACCCGCTGTACCGTTCTGCACTCAGCTCTATTTAAACCCTCTAAACTGGCTATTCACTGCGCGCTATTGACTTCTCTCCTAGCGAGCTCCTACCTCGCTCCTTTTCTGGAAACCTCTCTTGTACGACTACTTTCAGCTTTTTGAACTTACCTTTGCTCTTGACCATGAACTCGCCTGTCGATTCAGATTGGACACCTGTGTTGTTTCTGCCTCTACTCTCTCTCGTCATCATAGGATTCTACTAATTCATCACTTGAACTTGTTACAACTGTCCTTCCCAACAATACATGCCGAGTAAACCAGGCAAATATGGCATAAAGATCTGGGCTACCTCCCCAGCAGCTGCCCCCGACGGAAGAACAGACAGCTCTGTGTCCCAAGGGATGTAAAAACCAGCATCGTATACCACAAAAACAAGCCATCATTACCACCCGCTGCACTCATGTGCGTGAACACACACACACACAAACACACACAAATGGGACTGTTCATTTTATCTGAAAGGCTAGTTGAATTTGTGATGTTTGCAAAATAAAGTGTCATTTGAACACAATTTTTTACTCACTCTTTTCTTTGTAAATAAAATCATAAGCTCAGTTTTGACTGGAAACATAACAGAAGTGTAGCGGCGAGGCTTAATAATAAGGCAGAATTAAGTGTTTCTGAGCTTCCCAAATGAGGCCCCATTTCTCTGTTCATCTCTGTGGTGCAGCCACAGAGAAACCATTCATGCAAGATGTTTTCTTTTGATAAGGACAGCTCCCAAAGGGGGATGCACTTAGCTAAGCCTGGCTATCATGATCAATGGTTATCCATTGGCGCCTATCTGTCTAGGGAGTGCGAGTTGGACATCTGGACTGCATTACTAAGTGTCAGGACTAAGTGACTCATATCTCACCTTGATCAACCAATCAGGGACTGGTAGGGCCGAGTAACCCACGTGGGACTCTGATGCCCATGGAACTTTCAGCCAATCAATGAGCTGAAGTTCCTCCAGGTAAAAACAGGCAACACAGAGAGCCTGGGAGATTCAGATTCAGATTCAGATTCAGATTCAGATTCAACAATTCTAAAGGGAATTCAAAGGAGAATCCCAAGGGCAGGACATTCTCGCAGCGCGCCTCCTGACCATCCTGAGACTCAGCCCGGACAACCACGGAACGGCCAGTGTGTCCGAGTGCCAGAACTTTCCTTTGTTCTAAGAGTCTAGAGTTGAGGTTGCCAGAGAGTAACCAGCAGCAGGCCTCTTGAACAGGTCGGAACTGTGGACAGCTGAATTACTATTCAGAACTAGCTCTTCATCAGGAACGAACCGGTCCTCTTCCTGACTTGCTGGGACCCACAGTCATCTTTTCTCCTGTGCACAAACTTTGCTAGTTAAAGCCAACGGTGAGCATCAGCAGCGCACCGTCGCAAGCCGCACAGCACAGCCTGGCACGGAGCCAGAGAGCGCGGATTGGACAGCAACAGCCTGCAACTGTTTCTTTGTGCCCGCAGGAGATCTGAATCCCCAAAGATTGGATGAGTATTCAACTTCAATGCATTACAGCTCGAGAATTCAATTGTTATCCCAACCAGTTGATATCAATTTAATTCCTAAGAGTTATGTACTTGTTTGAGTATCTAATGTAGAAGTTGTAACCAAGTTCACTTTACGAAACGGTCTTAATGAATGATATACTGAACGTATGTCCTCTTGATATGTGTAACACTTTGTAACTGATTGAATATATACCTTTTGTATTCTGATAACCCTCTCGCTAAGATCTGTTGTTTATATGCATATTCTATGTATTAATAAATGTATCCTCGTGTATTAGTACCTGTGTGTGCGCGTTGTTTGAGTTATGTCGCATGGTTGGATTCTAAAGCCATCAAAAGAATCAACTTTGTGATTTACTGCTACAATTAATAATTGTCACAGTAAATGCCCAAACCCTACAGAACTGGTGCCTTCAGAGAGCCACTATGATTACATATTTGGCGTCCCTGAACCGGTTTTCTCTACAGAAGTAAATATGTGGCAACTTGCAAAATTTGAAATGGTTTCAAAACTAGTATCTTGGCTAAATACATACCAGTCTTTGATAATCACTTAACATGTTTGGAGGAGGAGGAGATAATGAACAACAGACAGAAGAACAGGAGACAGTTCAGAGACACAACCAGTGTGGATCACAGCTGAGTACATGAGCAGGACTCACCAGTGGAGAGATATAGCATTACAGA
The DNA here is from genome assembly GCF_059453375.1 of Lepisosteus platostomus. Classification (NCBI taxonomy): domain Eukaryota; kingdom Metazoa; phylum Chordata; class Actinopteri; order Semionotiformes; family Lepisosteidae; genus Lepisosteus; species Lepisosteus platostomus. Next base: position 12,958,704 of record NC_142615.1, on the reverse strand, counting down.
AACAGTAAATACAGTCCAGAGATCAGTTAGAGCCCGAGATATCCTAAATATCAATTTTACATCTTGTACTAGAAAATAAATACAGACTGAAAGTCCTCACCTGTTTCTCAGTCCTTACTGCTGCAGCTGAGACAGTATCATGGTCTCTGTGTTCATCCATTACACAAGCATAACAAACACACTTCTGGTCAGTACGGCAATAGAACTCCAGCAGTTTGTGATGAGTGGAGCAGATCTTCTCCCGTGGTTGCCCTGTGGCATCAGCCAGCTTGTGTCTCTTCAATGGAACAGCTTCATAGTGAGGCTGGAGGTGAGTCTGACAGTAAGAGGCCAGACACACCAGACAGGATTTCACAGCTCCCCTCTTTCTCCCAGTGCAGACATTACACAGTAAATTTCCAGGGCCAGCAGGACTGCGAGCAGGAGGAGGACCACTGAGTTCTTTCTCCTTCAGTTTCTCCACCACTTCAGCCAGGATGGTGTTTCTGTGAAGATCAGGTCTTGGGGTGAAGGTCTGTCTACACTGGGGGCACCTGTAGATCCCAGTCTGATATTCCTGATCCCAGCAGTTATTAATACAGCCCATACAGTAACTGTGTCCACAGAGCAGAGTCACTGGATCCTTCAGCAAATCCAGACACACTGAGCAACTGAACTGGTCCTGAGAAACTGAAATATTGCCTTCTGCCATTTTTCTGACAAGTAAAAACTGCACAGAGAGGAGCAGTAGAGACGGAGCTGCTATGAGGCTGTTTCAAGTGAAACGAAACTGATCTCCGAGTTTCACTTTCTGGATCTGCACAGAGCTGCGGGGCTGTGAGTGCTAGGGGGTATCGTTGTTAGGGGTGTGATTAAGATTATTAGGGGGAGTGGTTTAGAAACAGCTGTGATTTCTTTGGTGGTTGTTGTTTAAAAGAAGGAGGTGGTGTTGTAGGGGAGGTGACTTTTGGTGTCATTTTGGACTCAGGCTGACAGAGAGAAGTTTTTTTATGATTTTTTAAGATGTCAGTAGCTGCTCATGTACAGAGATTAATGTGAAGTCAATCTAGTGGTTTGTGTTCCCAATAATTAAAACAATAAAATACTAACTCACTCACACAGCATGAGAAGATCAGACCCTGATGGGGACAGACAAGAGGAGGCCAGCTGGCCCATCCAGCTGTTTTAACAAACCCCTGATCTCTGTGTGAGATTGACAACATCCTGTGTGTCTGATTATTATTAGAAGCTAATTAATCTAACTATCCCATCTCATGTTACTCTAAAATGTTGTGGAACCTTTTTCACACTCCCACCACTGTTTGTGTAAAGTAGTAATCCTGTGCTGTGATGGAAACCCACTTTCTTGTCAACACCTCTGAGAAGTTAATCAGTCTGGATACAGTAAGTCCCTCCTGAATCTCCTACAGCTGAGATTCACTGGTGTTCAGTGTGACATTTTCAGAGCTTGTCTGGTCACAACCAACTGGAATCTCAAGGCTGAACTTCTGGAGGAAAGCCAGGATTTTGTCCTTAAGTCTTTTACAACAAAGGCATCCAAAAACACAAGCAAGCTCCCTCTTTTAAGAAGAAAAATACAATAAAATTGAATCTTTAATACAAACACCAAACTGCAGGATTACTCACTTTGTCCTTTTTAAGAGTCCAAGACAAGCCATCACGAAAACCAGACTTTCAAATCTCAGACAAAAGACCCCTGACTCCAGATGCAGGCACTTAAAACGTGCAGTATTTCTTCCTAATACAGTAAAGGTCGTGTGGTGTATTGCGGTTTGCATTTAGCTGGCCAAAGATGATCAATAAGTGGCACTTGTGCTGCATTAGATGTTAGTGAAACGATTTTGTCATTTAATCTGTATCTCTACTGTGCATATGGAATATTAATGTGGAATTTACAACTTAAGGGAAATTTTAGTGGATGAAAATAAAAAGTATAACATAATATATACCTAATGTAATGCAAATTTCAGCAACAAGTAATCATGAAACAATTTAACTTTACATTTTTATTATAAAAATCAATTTCATACATACTGTACTGTAGTGGCTCTTAAGCCATACAGTCTCATATGTAATATATAGACAGCATGGTGGACTGTGACGACATAGACAACATGGTGGACTGTGTCACTGACTACGACACAGACAGCATGGTGGACTGTGTCACTGACTACATTAACTTCTGCGTAGACAACACCATCCCCACCAAAGACGTACACTGCTTTTCCAATACCAAACCCTGGATCACCAGCAACCTGAAGGCTCTTCTGAATGACAAGAAGAGAGCCTTTAGGAGGGGGCGTCAAGGAAAAGGTCAAGCGTGTACAGAGGGAACTAAAGCAGAAGTTAAGAGAGAGCAAGGATGCCTACAGGAGGAAGGTAGAGGACAAGCTGCAAAGGAACAGGGTGAGAGACATATGGAGCAGCATGAGAGAGATCACTGGCTTCAAACAGGCTGGGGGTGCAATGGAGGGGAACCTGGAGATGGCCAACAAGCCCTCTGTGGCTCAACACCCATCCCCCCACAGCCACACGCTCCCTAACCCTTCACAGCTGCGACTGCCCAACACCTCCTCCATCCCCCCACAATCATGGCTGCCTACAGCTACGACCCCCAACAGCTACTCACCCCCCAATCCCCCACAGCTGCCATTCCCCAACACCTCCACCATTAACACCTGCAGCACTGACAGTGCTATGAGCACCATCCCCCAGGCCAGGCTGACCATCACAGCTGACCAGGTAAAGAAGGAGCTGAAGAGGCTGCACCAGGGTAAGGCCACAGGACCAGACAAAGTCTGTCCCAGAGTTCTGAGGGCCTGTGCTGATCAGCTCAGCGGAGTGCTCCAGCGACTGTTCAACCTGAGCCTGCACTTGGAGAGAGTCCCTGTGCTCTGGAAGACATCATGCCTGGTCCCGGTACCAAAGAAAGGGCGCCCCTCTGTTCTCAATGACTACAGACCAGTTGCACTGATTTGTCTCATGAAGACACTGGAGGTCTTATCCCACCTGAGACCCCTGGTTAGCTCATCACTGGACACCCTACAGTTCGCCTACCAGCCCAGTGTTGGTGTGGAGGATGCGATCATCTACATGCTGCAAAGGGCCTACTCACACATGGACAGGGCTGGCAACACTGTAAAGATCATGTTTTTTTACTTCTCCAGTGCCTTCAATACCATCCAGCCCTTACTTCTAAGGAGGAAGCTGGAGGAGATGCAAGTTGATGCCTCCATGACCTCGTGGATCACTGACTACCTGACAGGCAGACCACATTCTGTGAGACTTCAGAACTGTGTGTCTGAACAGGTAGTGAGTAACACAGGGGCTCCTCAGGGGACGGTTCTTTCTCCATTCCTCTTCACCCTCTATACTTCAGACTTTAAGTACAACTCAAAGTCATGCCACCTGCAGAAGTTCTCAGATGACTTTGCAATTGTGGGATGTATCAAGGGTGGGCAAGAGGAGGAGTACAGAGGACGGGTCAGCAGCTTTGTGGAGTGGTGTGGGGAGAACCAGTTGGAACTGAATGTAACAAAGACAAAGGAACTGGTGGTAGATTTCAGGAGGAAAAGGGTCAAACCTACTCCTGTCTACATCCATGGGAGTGGCATGGAGATGGTGGACTCGTACAAGTACCTGGGAGTGCACATCGATGATAGACTGGAATGGTCTAAGAATGTCGAGGCCATCTACAAGAAGGGTCAGAGCCGACTTTACTTCTTGAGGAGGCTCAGGTCCTTCAATGTATGTAGTAAGATGCTACATATGTTCTATCAGTCGGTGGTAGCGAGCACCATTTTCTATGCAGTGGTATGCTGGGGCCCTGGGATTAGAGCAGTGGATTCTAAAAGGGTGAACAAGCTCATCAGGAGAGCAAGCTCTGTCATTGGGTCTGACCTGGACCCCCTTGGAGGTAGTGGCTGAGAGGAGAATGGTGTCCAAACTAGAGGCCATCATAGACAAAGTCTCCCATCCCCTCTATGACAGGCTTGTAGAAATGAAGAGCACGTTCAGCAATAGAATGATTCATCCCCGGTGCGACAGGGAGCGCTACATGAGGTCATTCTTGCCTTCTGCCATAAGACTGTACAACTCACCCACTGTGTGTCTGGACAGAGGCAACATTAACAGTCACCTGTTTCTGGAATGAACACATCTACTGCTACATCTGTTCTTTTTCTTTTCCCTGTTTACAACTGTTTTTTGTGCAATATATGCCAGGGACCCGTGCAATACATTTATATTTATATTTATATCTATATTTATATTCATATGTGTTTTACGATTTTTCTGCTTACTGTTCTGTTCTAGTTTGTTCTTTGTGTGTCCGGACTGTGAGTAACTCTTTTAGTGCACCCCTCACTGTACTGATTGTATTGTATTATTATTATTGTATCATTCGTTACACTGTGGCTGTGTTGTCTGTGTAAAGCTGCTGTTGCACTGCAATTTCCCTCACGGGATCAATAAAGTATCTATCTATCTATATACCTCCTGTTCATGCAGTAGATGTTAGAAGTAGTTAAATATAAAAAATACAAATTATACACAGTATTATACCATCTTCATAAATATTTTATGCATCAAAGTCTTTAACTCTGTAACTTGCGGTGTTTATTTTGGAAAAGTGTTGATGTGCTTGTTCTAACTGTATAAAATATATATACTTTACAAAAAGGTATATTTTTTTATTATTTTTGAAGGATACATAATAAAAATACTTGCTGTTATTGTTGTAAAAAAAGGTGCAATGCTGATTTAATACCACACTATAGGGAATATTATTCCACAGAGGCGGAGCGGTGGCTCTGTGTCTCAGGATCTGTGCCTGTGGCTGGAATGTTGCCGGTTCAAATTCTGTGGCTGGCAGAGAAATCCTACTTTGATGGGCCCCTGAGCAAGGCCCTTAACCCCAACTGCTCCAGGGGCGCTGTATAAATGGCTGACCCTGTGCTCTGACCCCCAGCTTCTCTCCCTGTCTGTGTGTCTCATGGAGAGCAAGCTGGGGTCTGTGAAAAGACAAATTCCTAATGCAAGAAATTGTATATGGCCAGTAAAGTGATCCTATCTTACCTTATTAGTTTGAAATGAGGTCCTGTTGTGGTTTTGTTCAGCTGAGCAGTTTGAGATGTTTGCGAGCTGTGTGCAGTTCTCTGGTTCAGGTGCTGGAGAGGTTTACGGGGAGAACGTGACCGGAGTAGGAGAGGATGTGGAGTAGTACAGGTGGCTGTTCAATAATAAACTACAAAAATATATACTGTATATATATGTCTCCATCCAGTTCCCATCCATACCTGCAGAGTGTTTAACCTCCATCGCACGAGCCCTAAAGTTACATTAGTTTGAAATTTCCCCTTTAAAAAATTGGAAGATAAAAATATAATTTATGGATATTTTGGAAAAAAATTGTATTTTTTTATTGTCCTTAGAGTGGTAATGGACATAAAAAAGCTGATAGACAGTAATGTAGAACCTTACACACTAGTGGCAGTTTAGCATAGCAGTTAAGACTACTAGTCTTCCTTCTGGGCAAAGTAGTTCAGATCCTGGTCAGAGTGATCCTTTTGGCTGTAATTTTTACATTGTCTATATTTTGTATTAATTCAAATTTCAGCAATGAGAAATCAGCAATTAACTTTGGTTATGAAAAATATTTCACTGTATTTCACTACTGTACTGTAGTGGCTTTAAAACCATACAGTATCATGCTGTATTACAGTTATATACTGTATATATAATTTACATACAATCACACTGCCATTCATTGCCGTGTGCACTAATGTTTCGGTATATCTGTGTATCTGACTTCAGGGGATTGGCGTGTGGAACAGCTGGAGATGAGACCCAGCTGGGGTTTTGATTATACTATGTATGAGTCCCTGAGGCAAACCATCCAAGTTTTGAAATTATAAAAAAATAAACCTTTGTTGAGTTTGCACGAGAGAAAAAAGGTATATTTTGAGAAATCATGTACCGCTTGCAAATTAGCTGATTTTGAAGTTAATTTTGCTTAAAGAGTTTAAAATCTGTCTGACTGTACTGTAGCTTTCATTTTCATAGCTTTCACGCAGATTCTAAGCTGATCACGATGAATGAAAATCACCCTCTTTTCGTGCATAATAAGTTGTTTATCTAAACCTGTTTTCTATAGTCATACAATGTTTAAGGCAGGGACACGTTATTGTTTCTTATTTTTTATTTTCTTTAAAGTACAATAGAATGTTAACTTTTTATGTTTTTGAGAGACTTTATAATGCTTTTACAGATGTATAAAAAATGTAGCATAATGCGTGCTGTGGTGATAAAAGTTATTGAGCACAGAACATCTTTCCTCCTTTCTAAAGAATTTCATAAATAGTTTATTCTTATTTGAGGAAAAACAGAAAATACAGAAAGAGTTTCTCAGATTTAAGAGAGGTTGAACCCAACGAGTTTGTGTTATTCTGCTTTATATGTTCAGGTGTTTCGCAAACATACAGTATCTTTTGAATAGTAATCGTCTCATTATAAACTCGCTTACAGGTGGATCTGCTTCATTCAAACTGAGGTTTCTAAAAATGCAACCAGGTACTAGATGTTTAAATAACAGTTGTGAAAAGTTTCTCAAATTGTCTCAAAACTTTAAAATGTCTGTAGTTTAAAGTCTCTGTGTTATTTGGTCAGAAAGTGATTGACATCTGATACATTGTGTCTCATAAATAGACATTTCAATAAGAAAGTGAAGGTTATGAAAACTGGAGAAAGAAAATTACCCTGAACAAAATACAAGAAGTTCAAATTATTATTTGTAATCAATAAATTAATATTGTTTATAATGATCAAATATATTATTATACAATAGTTCATTTTCAGTGGTCATATTAATACCACTTTGTTATTCTCTATTATAATTATAATATATATAATTTCATTTTATGACTTGTTGTAAAGGATTGTGTTAAATTGCCCCACTGGGGTTAATACTGTATTTGAATTTAATTGAATTAAACCAGTTGAACTGATTTTAGCTCCCACTGTTAACAGTATTCACACTTGCTCATTCATGTTTATAATAATATCATTTAACATTGAACACACATATTTAAAAGTAATAAAAAGTCAATACAGGTTACTATTTAATTTTTTTATTTTTTTAAAAAAGGAGTCATTCGTTAAAAGAAAACTTCTTCTGCCCTGTGTGGGAATAAACACAGACCTTCAGGGTCTGAGAGACATGAACCAATCCCACTGTACCAACACACCACTCAGAAACATACCTGAAATGGACAGATCAAAATGTTTCCAAAGTATTCACGAGTGAATGTGTCAGATTGATTTCCAAAGAAAGTGGACTACTGTAATACTACCAGCTATATAAATATATGATATTGAAGGAAAGGGTTAAGAGCACACTGTAGCTCTTAGCTATCTGGGAAAAGAAACTGCCTGAGGAGTAACAGGAGCAATAGTTAAGGCTATGTGGCACTGAAATTGCGCCAGACTTAAAAATAATGTTCAAGGACTAGTAGCGAGTGGATATCTGGAGTTGTAAATAAGCTGTCTTTGTCCTGCGATATCTTTGCTTTGCACTTATCTGCACAAATACAGATCCAGCCATTCAAAATGTGCAGAGTACGCTGCGTTAAGACGTGGTGGGCGTGGCGCATCATACCGCATGTGAATTGTATTATGATAATAGTATCCGGATGCACCTTGTGAAGCAGCCCGGTCGAGCTAATAAAGCTTAACCTCTCATGTACAGGATTAATAATAATAATAATAATTGCTTACACTTATATAGCGCTTTTCTGGACACTCCACTCAAAGCGCTTTACAGGTAATGGGGTCTCCCCTCCACCACCACCAATGTGCAGCATCCACCTGGATGATGCGACGGCAGCCATAGTGCGCCAGAACGCTCACCACACATCAGCTATTAGTGGGGAGGAGAGCAGAGAGTAATGAAGCCAATTCATAGATGGGGATTATTAGGAGGCCATGATTGGTTAAGGCCAATGGGAAATTTGGCCAGGACGCCGGGGTTACACCCCTACTCTTTTCGAGAAACGCCCTGGGATTTTTAATGACCACAGAGAGTCAGGACCTCGGTTTAACGTCTCATCCGAAGGACGGCACCTGTTTACAGTATAGTGTCCCCATCACTATACTGGGGCATTAGGACCCACATGGACCACAGGGTGAGCGCCCCCTGCTGGCCCCACTAACACCTCTTCCAGCAGCAACCTTAGTTTTTCCCAGGAGGTCTCCCATCCAGGTACTGACCAGGCTCACACCTGCTTAGCTTCAGTGGGTTGCCAGTTGTGAGTTGCAGGGTGATATGGCTGCTGGATTCCAACCGTCATGAGAAACACACAGCACTCCTGCGCCCGCGCGTCAGCAGCACTGGTCAGCGGCTCTCCTCGTCCCTGCCTGACCACTACTCCTCCCGTCCTGCCCCTCGCCGTGCACCCCAGCTGCAGCGCCAGGCGGTCGCGCTACAATATTGCAGGTTGTTCAAGCCGGCTGACCAGCGCGGTGACTTCACCGCCCTTCCCTGTGAATAGCAGGGACCGCAGCCTGCAGGCAGGACGGGAGATCTTCCTTTAGTTCAACTGGCTGAGTCCCTGTTGAGTGACGCCAGTGACCCGGGTTCGAGTCCCCGAAGGTGGGGGGCTTACCTGAGGCGGCAGCAGTGAGGGCGAATCCCCACGTGAACCTGAGAGCACTACAAAATTAATATGGAATTGTATAACTAAGCAGCTAAAGTATCACAAGTGGACGTTTTGGAAACATTTTCACATTCGTTTCTTTTTAAAAAAAAACTTCTGTCCTCCTTGTAGTGGTAATGAGCACTGTAATGTAGCAAGCTGCACCCAGGCGGTTCAAAGCGCGATCAGAGCCGAATGCATAAAAATAATCCACTATTATAGCTTATTGTAAACATGATGTGTCTCTTTCAAGTTTACACCTGAATTGAGAAAATCTATATTTTGTCTTACTCCAAATGTCATCAGCCAACAATTAAACTTGGAATAATAATAAAAAAACTACTATATAGTAAACCACAAGGGATTGAACCCAGTCTTTCAGCGTCAACAGGGAACCAGCTGCCTGGGGTGAAGGAGACCTCAGTCAAAGTACCTGATTTGGTCTGGGAGGTTGTTTCTGGAAAAATTTGATTCCGGCGACTGTACTGAATTCTGGCGAATTATACGTGATGGTTTTGTGTTTCAGGATTTCTTCACGGAAATCTTTAAGATAAATGAGGGGGGAAGGGTTATTATTTACAATTGCTAGTAATCGGAGAACAGCTTGTTAACATGATGTGCAAATTATTTTTTTAAAATAAAATAAATAAGATACAATGAGGTGCCCTGCCTAACGTAAACATTGCATGACTTTAAAAGCTGTAAAAAAATGGTTTAGATAGTTAAAAACCACTTTTTATGCGTTACAAATGGGTGATTTTTCTTCCTCGTGATCAGTTTAGAATGTCTGTGTACACTGTAAGATTTTTACTTTTTAATTAAATGTTTAAAATACTAGAAATTTCATAAACGAAACACTTTCATACAGAAAAAAAATCACATTCTCCTCTCTTCCTGTTGTGTCGGACAGATCGGCTGGACTGTTTTTCCCCAATCAGAGGCTGTGAGAATAGAGTCCCGCCCACTGCGCTCCGTCAGAGGGGGGCGGCACCGAGAGCGAGAGGAGGAGCAGCACAACACGAGCTTTCTGTAGCGTGGAGTGTAAACGGCACCAATCGCTTCTGCGTTTATCACCTAGTTCTTAAAATTAAACAACGTATCGTAAATTATCTTTGTCTTCTAAGTCCCTTAATTAAGCATAGCTTTCTCATCATTTAGATTTCTTTTTCATACTATCGTTAAACAAAGGAGGAGTGTATTGTAGTTCCTAATGGCATCACACGTGGAAAGATTATAGATTTTAATCATTTTTAATTTTATTAATTTTAGCGAAGTACCATCTATACAAATGCCACAAAACTATTCTCGATTTCTGAATGTTATGTCACACTTAGTTAATGATTTTAAATACATCTAAATAAGAAAGTCAGGTGTGAATATAAACTATTAGTAATCAATAATGTTAAAATTAGCACTAATAAATTGTCGCACTTTTCCTGCATCTTGTAAAAATATTAATTTCCAAACCATTGTTCAAAGGTATGTTAAATCAGACTATGAGACAATATGTAAAATGTGAAATTAATGTGAAATTAACAAAAAATTAGGGTATGATATAATTTAAAATATTTTCTAACAATCAACAATTAATAATAGTCTTACCTGTTTAGAAAAATTAAATGTATTATCTAAGGAATAGGATGGCACAGTGGTTTGCATGCTTTCTGTATGTTTTTTCATAAATACAACAGGAGCATCAGATGTCTCCGTGGCTCCATGGAAATCATTGAACTAGAAAGATATCCATCCATTTCTAATGGTGATGCAGTGGTTAGCATTGCTGAGGCCCTAGGTTCAATTCCTGAGGTATTGTATGTCTGGAGTTTGCATGTTCTCTCTGGGTTCATGTGGGTTTTCTCCAGGTAATCTAATTTCCTCTTGCAGTCCAAAGCATACTGTTAGGTTCATTGGCTTATGTGAATACTGACACTTGTGTGAGTGTGTGTTTGTGTATGTTTGTATGCCCTGTGATGGACTGACACTATGTCAAGGGCGTATTCTGCCTTGCATCTGCTTCTTGCTGGGATAGACTCCAGCTACTCTGTAAAAAGATTAGAAAATGCATGGAATTAAAGGCACTGTGTACCTACTGCATACACAGTGTTAGAAACCCACTTTGAGATGCATGTGAGCTGAGGATAAATTATTTTATAGTGCTGGTTTAAGGAAACAGCCTTTCCACCTCTCTGGGACATCAGTATCCATAACTAGTCTGTATTTAAACAAATATCTTCAGATGCTGGCTCCGTGGATCAGCATCTGCTATGTTTGCCCATTCCTTCAATTTATGTGCATCCAACACACAGTTCAATGGTAGCAACTACACAAAATCTAAAATATTATCCTCATTTCAGTATCTACTTAAACATTCAACAGTAGATATTCAGTGAGTCTGTTCACTTCATCTTCCTCTGCAGCACACAACATCTCATATCTATTTGTCAAAAGTCTCTTAGAAGTGTTCGTGTCGTCTGTGTATTCCTCAACTTTCCCAAAATGATCTTTTTCCTACCTACATCTCTAGACTTAACATGCTCCATTAAAACTTACTTTTAGCCTGTGCCTTTTCTTCTACTACATGTTCTGATGGTGCCAGACAATCTTTGTCTAATTGTACTACCATTTCTTGTGGCCTGCAGATAACACTTTTTTAAGTCAGTCAGTTATTCTAGCTTTTTAGAAAAACTTTGAAAAACTGAAAACCCCATTGTAATTTTCATCCCTATCCCAGCTTCTCTTCTTTCCTCATTTCACCTTTACACTTACTACAGGATGTTTCAGGTCCACATTTCAGCTTCTATGTGTTTTTCTCACTGTTCAAGTTTCTCTTACTTTCTTAACTTTCTTCTACCACTAGTAGAACTTTTGTCCATACATCCTCCCTTGCTTCTTTTTCAATCTTTCTAGCCTCCTCTTTCAGTGTCTGTGATCTGGCATCTCCTATTCTCACCATACCTTGAAGATCTGTATACAGTACCTGATATTCATTTCTAATTACCGGTATGCCATTATTTTGCATACGTTGTTTTTTTGTTGTTGTTGTTGTTATTGTAAAAACACGCTGTTACTAACACTGATTTAGTTTCTTTTAAAGGGTACTGGTGAAATAAGAAAAGCTTTTTTCTAGAATTAATGACTGCACACCCTGTTCACTGGGGTAATTAAATCCACACTGAGAAATCTCCAATATTTTCAGAATTTGACAGCCAGAATCCTGATGGGGTTGCATTACAGCTGCCTTCAAGTCGTGGCACTGGCTTCCTATCAGTTTTCGAGTCAACTTCAAAATCCTCATCCACATTCAGTCCCTATCTGGTTTATTATCTGTCTGCTCCCCACCTTGCAACCTCTGTCTGTCTGACTCTGGTCTTCTAGCTGTCCTCAAGAGCATCTACTTTCTATGGGTGACAGGACCTTCTCTAGCTGCACCCGAGAGCTCTGGATTCGTATCCCAAGTGATATCAGAGGCACCTACTCTGAGTGCATTTAAATCTAACTTCAAAACCTTTATTTTCAGGTTATTTAGTGTCTGTATCTATTTCATTTTCTAAATTTGGTAGCACTTCGAACTGCTTGTCTTTCTTATATGTATTTACTTTGTAATCTGTGGTCCTTATAACTGTTTTTACACCTACTCTATTGCTTTGAGATGCTTGGATATGTGCTATATAAAATAAAGTGTTTTATTATTTTTATAGAGAGACATGATCAGATTTTCCCTGGATCAGAAAAAAAAATCTAAAGTATACTAGTTTGTCACTCTTCTCATCCCCTCTTTGCTAAATGGCTTTGCATACTAAAATGAACAATGTAACTGTACCTACAGTATGTTCTGTGCTTTCCCTATCCTGTTAGATATATAATTACCCGGATTCTTTTCCTTCTTGAAATAAATATTTATAAATACCTGTTTTCACTAACATCTTGCACCAACTCTGCAACCTGACAGCTGCTGAGTCCTAAGTTCATCCTGCTACTGACACTGAATTAAAAATCTTTATATTTCTATATATACAGTATATTATATTTTGAAAAACGCATGCAGAGGCAGGTACATGATAAAGCTAGTTTGCCAACACAAATTAAAATGAGCGAGATTCTGTCACAATATTGTTTGCGGACCCTTGTAAATTGACCTTTTATCAAGGCCCTAAAGCCAGTGTTTGAGATACTGTACAGAAGGTGTTTCTAAGCTCCTCTCAGACATTTTGGTCAGTGCAATTACCTGAGAAAAACAGACTACATGCACAGGTAATGAACTATTTAAAAAATATTAACAGAGGTAGTTAATTATGGTAGGAAAAAATGTCAACGTATGGTGGACTGCTTTTTTAAATCATGTATGTGATGCTGTATTTATTTGGTTTATTTATTGGTGAACAGAAAAACAGCCAGCAAAACTCAGAGCAACATCCTGCACAGCTTCTCTCCTGGAAGTGTCCTGTGAGCCACTGAGCTCTCCTCCTTCTCCTTTCCTAAACACACAGGGGATACAGCACCTCAACACCATCAAAGACAGACCATTAACATGACCAGTGGGAGGTCCTGTGCAGTAAATACAGTTGTCAGCTGATAGATAACTGTAAGGGACATTGTAAAAGTGATTCACTGGTGGCTAAGGGGAATACTCTAGCCGAAGAAAGGCAGCCTTAAGGCCTGGAGAACAGGACAGAGAAGGTGAGGCCTACGTCAGGATGGTGCATGCTGGCAAATGGCTGCAAGAATTACAGGAGGCTGCTCGGGCCTGTGAGACGATGGGCTCTGTCAGGACACAGGGCAGCCCATGAGGCTGCTGGGCAGCCCAGACTTAACCAAAGGAACTTTGAGTTGAATTACTGATTGTCTGTGGCAGTAAGTACAGCTCTTGACTGAGACCGGGTGCTGGAGGCCTGGGGACACAACCAGAAGGAGGACATGATCTGCTCTGTAGCGAGTGGGTTTGGGTCAAGAGGTTTCCTTCAAGCACCATGCAGCCCCGTTGGGAAGGACTGTTCCAGGTGCTGCTGACCACTGGATCAGCCGTCAGGCTGGAGGGGAAAGACCGCTGGATCCACGTCACTCACTGTCAGCGAGCTTCTCCAAGAGAAGCAGATTTGACCAGCTACAACTTTTGTATTCTGCCATTTTGCTGTTTGATGTAAGAGAAGCGGGTCCAACAGGGGACCCAGAAAAACATAGGGATCAGGGAGAAAAGCTATTTCTGTCAGTAAGGAATAATCAGAGCTTGTGCTGGGTATGTATTGCCATACCACGTTACACGTTACAAGGAGGGCTGCCCTTGGGGGTCATTCCTTTTAATATGAACGACCATCTAGGTAGACTAGATTGGACACATAGAACTACTCTGAACATATATGCCAATGTAAAGGGAGGTAACTTAACGCAGCCTGATGGAGAAACAGCTAAAGTGCAGGAATGGAATCCCACAAATTTTGAGGGCTGGTACGCACCTCGTTATAATCACAGCAAACGTCCACCTGCCTTGCGCCTTGCCTGAACATACAGGGGCTGGTTATGTTTTAACAGGACACATACTGTAACTGCTGTTCACTGCTACAGGCACACAGTTCTCTTCCTTCTTTCACTTTACCTGCACAGACCTGTTCTTTCAGCACAAACTCACCCAGCCTGCATAGCAACATTCCCACTGAGCTGAGTCTGTGTCTGAGCAGTGAACAAGAGCAGGAGAGCAGGTGGGAAAAGAGTTTGAAACTTGTTTTCTTTTACTGTCTCTTTAATTGTTTTTTATTCATTTTGGTCAGAGAGTTGTTGATCATTTCAGTTATATGAAAGTTGTGTTTAATCTTCAGTTGCCTGAAGTTAATCTGTGCCATTGATGCCCTTTATGTTACTATGGACCTCATGTGACTCTTCTGACAGCTCCTGACCCTGTGCTAACAAGATCTGCAAACACAGCTCAGTACAATCAATACAGCAGCCCCTCAAACTTTCTGTTCACCCGCCATCACACTGACAGGACAGTGGACAGGGACACTCAGAGCTGTGGTCTGAGCTCTTTTCAAGAGACAGTACAGTGAGCAGGACAGGGACACTCAGAGCTGTGGTCTGAGCTCTTTTCCAGAGACAGTACAGTGAGCAGGTCAGGGACACTCAGAGCTGTGGTCTGAGCTCTTTTCCAGAGACAGTGCAGTGAGCAGGACAGGGACACTCAGAGCTTTAGTCTGAGCTCTTTTCCATATCTTAGTTTTTAAAATTAATCAAGCAACGTAAATAATTTCTTTTAACTTCACGTCTATTAATTATCCTAAAGCAGAGTTTCCATAAAAGTTAGTTTTATTTTGAAACACTCGTTAAACAAAGCAGGAGCTTATTGTTCTTAATGACATCACATGTGAAAAGATTATAAAAAAAGAAACTCACTATGAGATGGCAGCAGTTACTCACTGAGGATAAATTTTAAAGAGATGGCTTAAGGCAACAGCCTTTCCACCTCTCTGGGACATCAGTATCCACAGCTAGTTTGTTGTTTAAACAATCTACCTCTGAATATGAACATCTTGAGATGCTGGCTCCATGGATCAGGATCAGATACTGTATGTTTGCTTACTGCTTCTGGTTCTGTGCATCCAACACAGTTCAATGCTAACAACTACACAACATCTAAAATACTTTTACATTCTATACGTTTCCATTAAAATACAATTCAAATATGTTTATCTCATTTCAGCAAACACCGAACAGTGTTCATAATGTTCTTTTATAACACAGCTTTCTGTGATTTTTTGTATACCTAAGCTTTAACAGGTGGTCCTGCATTCCTCCTCTGCACTATGTCTGGTCATGATTTGCTTTTTTCTGTTTGCTCATTTCAAAGAAACACCTGCTGCATTTCTAAAACTCCTGAGCTCTTTAATTGTGTAGAGATGAGCTTGTGATTCTCTGCAGCGCTCTGCAGGTCTGTGCGGCTCACACAGGGGGTCACTGCGCAGGTGAAGCACGAAGCCCTGGACGTACCCTGCTGGCCCACACGCTGCAGGGCAGAGCCAGGCAGCAGGCTGGGCTCACTGGCCTGGAGAGAGAGACACAACAGGCTGGACTGTTCGCAGTAAGAGCTCACACCCGGACAGTGAAATCGTCTGCACCATGTGGAGCTGTGACACCCCTCTGCCAAAACACAGCTGGAGGAGATCCTGGAGCCAAATAACTCCCAATGATTAAATAGCTGGATGGGCCAGCTGGCCTCCTCTTGTCTGTCACCATCATGCTCTGATCTTCTCATGGTGTGTGAGTGAGTTAGTATTTTATTGTTTTGATTATTGGGAACACAAACCACTGGATTGACTTCACACGAGCAGTTACTAACATCCAGGTTTATTAAAAAAACTTCCCTCTGTCAGGCTGACACAAAATGACACAGTGATTCACATCCCCCACAGCAACACACCTTCTTTGAAACAACAACCACCAAAGAAATCACAGCTGTTTCTAAACCACTGCCTCTAAAATCCTTAATCACACCCCTAACAATCACACCCCCTAACACTCACACCCCTGCAGCTCTGTGCAGATCCAGGAAGTGAAACTCAGAGATCAGTTTCATTTCACTTGAAACAGCCTCACTGCAGCTCCGTCTCTACTGCTCCTCTCTGTGCAGTTTTTACTTGTCAGAAAAATGGCAGAAGGTACTTTTCCATTTTCCCAGGACCAGTTCAGCTGCTCAGTGTGTCTGGATTTGCTGAAGGATCCAGTGGCTCTGCTCTGTGGACACAGTTACTGTATGGGCTGTATTAATAACTGCTGGGATCAGGAAGATCAGACTGGGAACTACAGCTGCCCCCAGTGCAGACAGACCTTCACTCCAAGGCCTGATCTTCACAGAAACACCATCCTGGCTGAAGTGGTGGAGAAACTGAAGGAGACAGGGCTCAGTGCACCTCCTCCTGCTCACAGTCCTGCTGGCCCTGGAGATGTGCTGTGTGATGTCTGCACTGGGAAACAGAGGGGAGCTGTGAAGTCCTGTCTGGTGTGTTTGGCCTCTTACTGTCAGACTCACCTCCAGCCTCACTATGAAGCTGCTCCATTGAAGAAACACAAGCTGGTTGATGCCACAGGACAACTGCAGGAGAAGATCTGCTCCACTCATGAAAAACTGCTGGAGTTCTATTGCCGTACTGACCAGAAGTGTGTTTCTTATCTTTGTGTAATGGATGAACACAGAGGCCATGATACTGTCTCAGCTGCAGCAGGAAGGACAGAGAAACAGGTGAGGAATTTCAGTCTGTATTGAGTGTCTAGCACAAGATGTAAAATGGATATTTAGGATATTTGGGGCTCTAACTGATCTCCTGACTGTATTTACTGTATCCATAATGCTGTATCTCTCCACTGCTGAGTCCTGCTCATGTACTCAGCTGTGATCCACACTGTTGTGTCTCTGAAGTGTCTCCTGTTCTTCTGTCTGTTGTTCATTATCTCCTCCTCCTCAACTTCACTGTTTCCCTCTTTACTGTCCTCATGTAGCACCAATGAACCTGTACAACTGCACAGCACACTCAACACCTCTGTAACAGACTGCACCCTCATTAATGAAGTCATGCTTTATTTTCACCTCAATAGTATTATTATTAATAATAAACTTTATTTTATATAGCATCTTTAAAAGTGGCAAAGCAATTTACAGCACAACAAATGCACAGAGAAAGGAGGTATGGTATCTTTAAAATGGCTTCTCAAAACACTTTACAGAACACCGAAGGCAGAAGGTAGAAAGGGGTTTGATAAAACAGCAGAAAAGCAAAGGGGCAGAAACAGACCCAGTTAAATTAAAGCTCTTAATGAATAGAAGATTGTGAGTCTGGATTTGAAAGAGCTCAGGGAATGTGACTCTATGATATCCATAGGGATAGAATTCCAGAGCTCTGGGCTGCAGCAGAGCAGCCCTGTCACCCAGAGTGCTGGCTTGGGGGACAGACAGGAGACCAAAATTAGAAGAGTGAAGGTTGTGAGATGGGGAGTAGGATGATAGTAACTCTGACAGGTACAGAGGTGTCAAACCATGCAGAGGCTTTTAGGGGAGCATGAGGACTTTGAAATCAACATGAAACCTGATAGGAAGTCAGTGCAGGGACTCCAGGACAGGAGTAATGTGATCACTTGCATTAGACCTGGTCAGAATTCTGGCTGCCAAATTCTGGAGGCTGTAGGATGCAGCCTGGTGCTATTTCTGAGGTAGAAGAATGATGTTTAGGCAATCTGTTGCACATGTCAAGCCTGGATTAGATATCACCCCCAAATTCTTCAATTTTGACTGTGACTCCTTAACAGGTACAATTTCAGAGCTAAAATCAGAGAGAGACAAAGTGAAAGTGATCAGTGAGGTAAGACTGGAACCATTGAAGAGCAGTGTCAGAAACTCCAAACACAGTCTCAAGACAAGAAAGTGTGATGTTATGGCTGACAGTGTCGAAAGCAGAACTGAGTTCAGTAAGAATGAGGACAGAAAGAGAACAAGAATCAGGAGCCATTAGAAGATCTTTAGTGACTTTGACAAGGGCACTTTCTGTGCTTTGAAGTCAGGGCACTTTCTGTGCTGTGAAGTTGTCTGAAACCAGATTGGAGTTAAAAGAGGATTATTATCTGAAATCTAACAGCACATTCTAAACATTTTGCTTGAAAAGGTAATTAAAGAGTATGAAAGTTGGATAGAGGGTGAAAGTTGTTCAGGTTGTCCAGAGCCATGATTCTTTTTCTCACACAGGGTTTCTCACAAGCAGCAGTTGTGAAGGCCACTGGTACGATATCAGTGCTCAAGGATTCATTTATCATATTGAGGACTATGGGGCAGAAAGCAGAGAAACAGGATTGAAATAAAGTGCTGGGAAGGGGATCTAATAGGCAGGTGGTTTATCTCAGACACAAAAACCAGTTGTAAACTGTGGTGTAATACCTTCACATGCGCTATTAAATACAAGACTCACGCTGGGCTCAGCTGGAGTCAGATCTGACACAGAACATGTTCCCTTTTCTCCTCTGAAATGATCTGAATTTTCCCAGAAGCAGACAGGATGTGAGATGTGGTCAAACACATGGTCTTACTGGTCCAGAACCTCTTCCAGCAGTCAAGCACGTCAGCCACAGGGTCTCCACTGACTGCAGGGGAAACTAGTAGCAACCGGGCTCATCAGTAGTGCTTAAATCCTCTGTTTGGAGATGCCAAGACCGGTCATATTGAGATGAATGAAATCTGAAATCTCTAGATTATGTTTTATATATAATTAGAATCACAATTATCTCATTTTTACATTTCACTTTACATACAGATGTGCAGACCCAGGTGTGAGGTGTAAAACTTGAGCAGGAGGTGGAGACTCATGCTCTGCTGCGCTGCACACGCTGCCGGTGTAGATTAGACAAGAAACAGGAGCGTGTCAGATAGGACCAGGAAACACATCTCATGTGGATAAGACATCAGGGATACAGAGTGTGAATTTTCCAGGGTGACTCTAAGGAGTGTCTCTGTGATGTGATTCTCTTACAGCAGAAATGTCCTGAGTGTCTCTGTTTCTCCACAGAAGCAGCTGGGGGCGACACAGACACAAACCCAGCAGAGACTCCAGGAGAGAAAGAAGGAGCTGCAGAAGCTGAGACAGGCTGTGAAGTCACTCAGAGTGGGTATTGACCAGAGGAGTGGACACACTGACACACATTGCCCCAGCTGGACATTGGACATTACCCTTTGGAAACATAGTATACAACATAATGTAGTTTGAGAGTTTTCCTGTGTAATAATCCAGTGTGTGTCTCCTCCCTCAGAGCTCTGCACACACAGCAGTACAGGACACTGACAGGATCTTTACTGAACTGATCCACTCCATTGAGAGAACAAGATCTGAGGTCACAGAGCTGATCAGAGCTCAAAAGAGGGCTGCAGTGAGTCAGGCTGAAGGACTTCTAGAGCGACTGGAGAAGGAGATCACTGAGCTGAAGAGGAGAGATGCTGAGCTGAACCAGCTCTCACACACAGAGGATCACATCCATTTCCTCCAGGTAACATCACTGCTCTGTGACTCTGCAGTACAGAAGGGTGTCTCTCACACAGAGCTGCTTCTGGCTTCTCCCCAGGAATGTATGTTGTGTTTGACTGGAAACTCCTCTTTCTCTCCCCTGCTGCAGAATTTCCAATCTGTCTGTGTCCCTCCTGGAGCTGGAGACTCACCCAGCATCCCTGTCAGTCCACACTTCTCTCCTGAGGCAGTGAGGAGTGCTGTCTCTGGACTGAAAGAGCGACTGGAGGATCTTTGCAATAAGGAATCAATAAAGATTTCCATGACAGGTTGGTGGAGAAACACACGTATGTCTTTCTGAATAGCTTATAAATTTCCTTTTTTTCTCTTATATTGTTTATAGATTTTTTGTGCAGTGACTGCATTTATCAGAGCAGCTTATCAGTCAGTTTCTAGGTGAAACATCTTAAAAGCTCTAGTCTCACAAATCTTTATGACAGTAACAGTATTGTTATATTGTGCTATATAACTATATATTAGTGCCATATATTATATAGCTTAACAAGAACATTTTAATAGGAGCTACAGGCTTAGTATAGTAGACCAGTCTGTTACAATAGTAGCCACAGTTTCAGTACAGTAGATTCAGTCCTGTTACAATAGGATCTACAGCCCCAGTACAGTAGAACAGTCTGTTACAATAGGAGCCACAGTTTCAGTACAGTAGATCAGTCCTGCTACAATAGGAACTACAGTCCCAGTACAGTAGAACAGCTCTGTTATTCCTGTTACTCTGTTACTGTAGCCCTGATGAGACATTTCTCTGTGTGTCTCCCCAGTGACTGATGTCTACAGTCTGCTGACTCCAGAGCCCGGGTCCAGAGCAGAGCTTTTACACTGTGAGTCTGTTTTCACAACAGCTCCCCCCTGAAATATACCTGGAGCTCAAACACACAGCAGGAACAGTGATACATAAACTGATACACACTCTGACACACACTCTGATTCACACTCTGATACTTGCTGATACACGTCTGAATTCAGAAAGTCAAGCTTGCAGACAGTCACTGTGTGTGGATCAGAGACACACTGTATAAGAAACATTCAGATGCACACAGACAGAAAATCCAGTGGGCGTCATTTTTGTAAGAAAATGCACTTTATTACACCAATGTGTCCTGCACTCAGTCAGTGTTACTGGTCACTGTGGGTACAGGTCACTCAGTCAGTGATACTGGTCACTGTGGGTACAGGTTACTTAGTCAGTGATACTGGTCACTGTGGGTACAGGTCACTCAGTCAGTGATACTGGTCACTGTGGGTACAGGTCACTTAGTCAGTGATACTGGTCACTGTGGGTACAGGTCACTCAGTCAGTGATACTGGACACTGTGGGTACAGGTCACTCAGTCAGTGATACTGGACACTATGGGTACAGGACAATGATGGCTGAGCAATGATCAGTTCTCAGTATCACCGCTGGTTCTTTATGAAATTACTGCTCGCTGTTGTGGACAGACTGTGTTTCTTTCTTATCTCTCTCAGTGGCTCAGGCACCAGACTCCAGGGTGTCCTGTGATGTGTCTGTGTGTCTTATTGCCTTGTGCTGCTCAGTCTTACTGCCACTGCTGCTCACACTCACTGACACTCTGATTCACACTGCAGTGGAGACTGGGGATCCTGAAATGTACTGACTGCAGACTGTAGTATAAACTCTGCTATAATAACAGGTAAGAAGCAAGAATGGTCTTTAATACAATAAAGATCTACTTCTCCTCTGCAGATCCTGTGAAGCGAGTTCCTCTACCTAAATCACGTATGTACACTGTGTGAAACTCTGCTGACTGACAGCAGTGACTGTACTGACATCTTATTACCAGTGTGTGACTCTGATTAACAGTGTCTGTGTCTCTGTGCTCCAGTGTGTATTTGTGATTAACAGTGTCCGTTTCTCTGTGTTCAAGTGTGTCTGTGATTAACAGTGTCTGTGTCTCTGTGTTCCAGTGTGTGACTGTGATTAACAGTGTCTGTATCTCTGTGTTTCAGAATGGCAGTGGCTGTGCAGTGCTGCAGGTAGGTCTGTCTCTTCTTGATGACAGAGATGCTGTTTTAAGCCCTAGTGTCTGGGGTTATTGAGGTCTTGAGACCAGAAGGTCTTTTTAATGTGAGATGGTTGTTCATGGTCTGTAAACAGAAGGAGATGTATTTCACTCTCATGTTTCTGTAACATCCTACATGTGGGCTGTGAAGATCAATCAAAGTTTCTTGGTGGAATTTCTATCTCCATGCAGCGTTTCAGTCTAAAGGCTAGAGTCTGTCCTGGTGTAACAGGAGCCAGAGTGTGAAGTGTAGCTCAGGACCCTGGCAGACGGTATAATCCAGAAGTAAGTGGAGAAGGACATCGGGGAGGAGACGAAGAGGATCAGGGCAGGTTCACAGACAGGGGGGTGTGACAATGGCAAGCAGTTTTAGGGAAGTCCAAAAGGGGGAATCTGGGGCCCAGTCCAAAGTCCAAAACTGGGGGATCCATCCAGGGCGAAACAAACACAGTTAAAATCCGTAACGGGATCCAGAACAGGGACAGGGAACCAGGAAGATAAAAACAGGATACCGAGGCCAGGCGCTCCGATGGTCAGGATGTCATAATGAAGCCTATGCCGTCAGGTCTCTCCTGGACCTGCTGGTAAGCGGGCTTCCGGGGGTCCATCTCCCATTGCTGAGCCTGGAGTAGCGAGAACACCAGGCTTAAATAATGAGACAACACAGGGGGCAGGTGCACATAATCAACTAAAATATGAAAGGGTCGGAGCTCCCTTAAGAGGAGGGATCCAGATCGTGACACCTGGAGGGACTGACAGTGTAGAAAACGCATTTTCTCTGAAGGCCACCTTCAAAGGACACCTCAGCAAAATCATGTGTCCTTTTATATTAGGAGAGAGGGCATCTTCTTAATTTGTTTTGAGAGTGAAGGACTTGTGTCTCAGGTGGAAGGTGACTGGAAGGTGACTGGTACTGATTTACGTGAAGATGGGAAACTTGGTGTAAAGGGTTAATCTGAGTTCAGTACACCAGGTTGTCTCTGTTGTTGATTATTGTATCTGAGAGACATGGAGTAGCTGAGAGGAATTCTCCTGTTCTGGACTGTTCATGCTTCTATTAAAGAGTAACAGCAGGAAATCTGGGAGCCAGGAGAGGATCACTCTGATGTGCACATTTTAACATGATGTGTTTACTGAGAGCTGTAATTTGAGGTTCATGGTTTGGTGTCACTACACCTGTCTGGTTACAGACAGGTCTGGGGCAGATGCCTGTAGCCTCTCAGTCAGGGGGTATTTATCTGGGAATGAGGGGCTCTTCCCAGGACAGGGGCCATATCTGTGTGTCCTGACAGAGCTCTCAGGTCCAGTCAGTAAGAGTCTCTGTGGCCTGTTTCTCTTCCAGAGTCTGAGGCTCTTGACCATCAGGTGTCTTATTAGTCCTGGTAAGAGAGGGGTGCTAGGGGTGTTTATCTGTCAGTAAGGAATCTGTTTCCTGGGCTGGAGAATACATCTGAGAGCTGTGAGCTCTGCTGAGACAGGCTGCAGTGATGTGGGTTCAGTAAGAGACTCAGTGTAGTGTTTGACTCAGAATAGATCAGTGATTTCAACATCAGTTCATCGTAATCACTACTGTCAGCAATGATTGTAGTTTTTACCTCAGATTTGAGATGGTCTTCACAGGGCAGGAGGAGGAAATTTAGCTTCTGTGTTTCAGTGTCTTCTTAGTGTGACACGGTGACTGTGTGTCTAAGAATAAAAGTTAAGGAAATTTTGTTTGAATTGAGGAACTATTTGTAGGTCAAGAGTAATAAATTCTTGGTTAGTAGTTCAAGCAGGTAGCTGTGTCAGCATGCGTAGGCTGCAAAGTTACAAGTAAAGGTTTATTCCTGCTGAAAAGAGAAGAAACAGAACCTTTCAGCTGTGGAGACTTATTCTGGTGTCCTTCAGTTGTTTTTGGTTTCCTACTAAAATAAGAATGTCTTATGTTATTGTTGGTCACTTGCAAAATCTTCAAACGCTTTTAAACTACAGTATGCAGACATCAAATACACTTGAATTGGGAATTACACAGTAAAATGCAGGGGAGGTGTAATTTGAAGGGAGAAGAAACAGTATTTCTGTGTATTTTATGCTGATGAATGTGAAGAGATAGAGGAATGACAGACAAAAAAAAAAATAATTCAGGACAGCACACAGCCCGTTATACAGTTTGTCCATTGTTGGCTTGCTGTTTACTGGGACCAACAGTAACAGTGACAGGAAGCCAACAGGAGGTATAAGTCATCGTAAATGTATTCTGTTCAGTGTTTAAAGAGTGAGCAAACACCCTGTACAGGACATGTTTCTGCAGTTTCACATCAAGAAGAACAGACGTTTGGAAAGCTGTGTCAATTCAACTTGTAACAGAAATGGTAAAAACGACACACATTTAACCCGGGAACACTCACTGACACAGTGCTGTACTTCATGTGTACAAAAGACAGAACACATGCTCCTTTAGATTATTGTTTTCCAGAAAGAGGAGTGTGATGATATTCTTCTGTGTCCTGTTCTACACAGAACAAATGTGAAATATCAGTGGAAGATGTTGTCGTGTCGGCTTCAGAGCTGCAGTGCCCAGAAGAGTGCGTCCTCTCTCATCACTGAACTAAAGGCGCTCTGAGTCCAGAAATGAATTCAGGTGTTTTTATAAATTCATGTAGGTGGCTGTGTCAGCCTCTCTAGGCTCCAGGAGTAAAAAAAATAAGAGCTGATTAGAATATCTTTGATCTTCACTAGATTGACAGGCAGACAAGCAAAGGGACGTATTACTCAATATTAAGTATTAAAAGTTCATACTGAAGTATTAAGTATGAGGAGAGTATTAAGTCAGTGTTCATTAGTCATGTGAATAAAGCTTCTTGAATTGAATTGATTAAAACCCCCATTCAGTCTGAACATGTATAAGCCCCGCCCCCGTCTCTCAGTGGACAGAGCTCACTGATTGACAGCTGGTGTCTCCTATCAGAGAGGCTGACAGCTGAGCGCGAGCAGTCTGAAGTCAGTATGAGCGCCTCTGTTTCTCTCGTCTTTCTCTCCGGGTTTCTGGATGTGTTATTTCTGGTTTAAATTGAATACTTTGGATATTTCTTGGCATTTTCAAAGTAAGTTTGAAGTCCTTTATTTCAGCAAACTATTGCTTTTGACTTTAGATTTTTCTGACCATTATACAGTCTTTGAATTCAGCACTTTTATTCTGTGTCATCAGGAAAATGGTTTTAGAGAAGAACGAGCTGCTGAATTGGGATTTGAAATAAACCATTTTAAAAGACAGGTCGTCCAGTTTCTTACAATATACAGGTCATTGTGGTGGGTTTTGAAGTTTTTGAAAGCGAGTGGTCGGGCTGTAGTTTCTCTTGCAGTCCAGTCAGTCCTGTGTTTATTAATAATGTTGTTTAAAAAAAATAAAGTTTAATCGCTATGAAAACAAATGTTTAATGTTTGTATTTAGAGGATATTGGGGATCACTTCCATGTGTAATACTTAGTGAAACAATGACAGAATATGTCGTTTCTCTGGAAGGGAAAATATATAATGAGTAATTTACTTGTTTTTCTCACGCAGTGTGTTTGGGGGACAAAGACATTTCACAGCATAATGGAGTTGAACTGGAATGTAATCGGCAGGAGCCTGTAGTGATGTTTGCTGTTTTATTCCCCAGCTGCTGTGACTCTGGACCCTGATACAGCTCACTGTGAGCTCAGCCTGTCTGGGGATGGGAAGAGAGTGAGATGGGTAGAGGAGGAACAGGATCTCTCTGACAATCCTCACAGATTCAATGATTGGGAATGTGTTGTGAGCAGGGAGGCCTTCACCTCAGGGAGACACTACTGGGAGGTGGAATTGAATCACAGCTGGAGAATAGGAGTGACCAGAGAGTCTGCAGAGAGGAAAGGAGAGTTCAGCTTCTCTCCCCAGCAGGGTTACTGGTGTCTGGACTACTACCCTGATTTCTCTGCTCTCACTGATCCTGAGACCCCTCTCCCCCTTAGTCTGCGGCCCAGGAAGCTGGGGGTGTGTGTGGATATTGAGCAGAGAAATGTCTCCTTTTACACAGTGGAGTCCAGAGCTCATCTCTACACTTTCACTGACATGGTCTTCACTCAGGGGGAGAAGATCTATCCTGTCTTCTGTACTGGGGATTCAGATAAAGACCTTGAGCTGCTGCCTGCTGTCAGTATGGAGATTAAACCCGTCCCTGACTCATGAACACAGGCTGACTCTCTCCCAGCTCTCTGTCCCACTGCTCATACTGTGAGACGCGTTTAATGGCGGGTAGTGAGATGATGTCATAAATATAATAGTAATTTTAGAAATGACGATGTTGTGTTGTGTTTAAACGTGTTAAATTACAGTAAAAGTTTTAAATAGGGAAAATAACATGTACGAGAGAGGGAGATATAACTCGAAACATGGTTTCATTATGACCAAAATCGGTCTTGAGATATTTTTAACTTGATTTACAGTATTTGAGAAGTATGTCTTAACACCGATACTACAGTATGTAAATACTGCTCACGTATATGTTTCTAGGTTTATATTATGCATTTCATATGGTCAAATTACTTTTGAGCAACAAATAAGACACACGAAACGGTATGCACAGGGCGTTTTAGTTTTGTTTTGTGCTGGGACTCTGCTTTTAACAATGTCGCCGTGGATTGATTAGAGATATCAAGTACATACAGGTCATTTTTTAAATGTAGTAGTTCGTCTTGTAAAAATGTTACGAGTACATCATCTATCAACAATTACACAGGTTCTGTTTCCATATTGCGGATTTTGGTTACGTAATATTATTTTCTAAATTTCACGTTGTGAATATATGATTTGGGCAAACAGAGCCGCAAAGAAGTAAATTATGGGTTGTTGTTTTTTTTGCAGTTTTATCTAGAACAAGCAATGCTTAAACCTTTGTCTGATTCTTGTGAAACTATCCACACGACAGTTACAGTACCTAGGAGTTGACTTCAGTGATGTCACTGATGGGATGTTTCTAAAAATCCATCCTCTGTAAAACGTCTTCTCTAGTTGTCCTGCATATGTATTCGCTAATGAAGCTGTGTGTTCTGAGCCTGGATCTCTACATTTCTGTATGAACCAGCTTAGAGGGCTAAAGACAGCTTGTGTTTAAATTGAGTGTAAGGTAATTTATGCTTCTAAAGTCATGGTCAGCATTTATTATTGTACTGTGCTGTAAACTTGTTCTGTGCCTAGTCACATTATTTTATAGCATTTTTATAGTGTTATCAAATCTGGTGGCACTGTGTGTTAGTTTCCTGACTCCCATGTCACATGGTCTGTGATTGAATGCCATGGAACTATGACTTTATTTTTTAACAAACATTTCTTTGAAAAAATGAAACGTTTCCCTTGGTCAGAGATTAAATAAAACCTCACTCGCACCAAACAAATTTATATTTCTAAATATCACAACATGATCGAATTTAAGTCTTTTTAATAACAATGAATAGTCACCAATGCGTTATAAAATAAACATTTATATTGATTTTAATCGCGTTTTGATTTAAATCGTAAACGCGTGTTTAAATATATGTGTTTAAAGGCGATATACTGTATAAAAGCGCTGATTCTTATGGAGTGTGTTCCGCCGGGGATTCAAAAAATTTATTTTTTTTAATCGCGTATCTAAGGAAAATTGCAGTATAACTTTGTTCATGCACAAACAGTGGCATGTTACATTATAATTTGGGTGTCTCCTCTTGCCAGAAAGCTCTAAATTGCATTTTGAGTGCGGTTTTTGACTTTTTCTAAATTGCAACCCATAAATAAAGCTGATAAAGCTTAGACTAACTGTATTCTAAACTGTATTACAACAGCACATTGGACAATGCAACGTAAATTGCAAAAATGCACTTGGATTCTGTCCAAGCCCTCCTACGAAAATTATTTAAACTGCGACACTGATCATTCATCTCTAAATAAACTTTATTTTATATAGCGTTTTAAGCAAATAGGTAATTAGATTGCTCATAAACCTAATCACTTTTTCTACATAAACACAGCGTGATTGCTCTCTGAAAATGCTTTTCCTTTATATTTAGGCTCAGATTTCAACTATAGATTGTATTATTATAAACTTTCTTGGAAAAATGTCTTTTATGTAAACCATGTTTGCTATTAATTCATTTAGGGCTAAAATACGTTCATTGTCTTCCAATTGAGTCGAGTTGACATTGGAAGCTTGCCACTCCCGGACTGTTAAACCAACGCATTAGCATGTTAAAGCGATTCCATTGAGGAGCCCAGCTACCAGTTAACACTGTACTTCCTACTTTGAAAATACCTGTGAAACCGGTTTAATTCGTCACAGCCAGCACTCCGGCAGAGAGGGGGTTGTACTCATAAAGTAGAAGCAGGCGAGATTTCCAGCGAAAGACACCTCCCCCCCTCCCTCAAAAACCCAGTAAGCAGTAATGCTTTATGTTGAAAATTGAGGTGGATTTTGTTTATGATAAAGAGGATAAACTGGGATGGGAGGAGGGTTTGGTTTTGCATAAGGGGCGGGATTAGGATAATTGGAGGAATTTGCGAGAGTATAATGGTTTGATATATTTGATTTTGTATTGTGGTCGTTATCTATGTTTTTGGTTGGTATTATGTTTATATGGTTGTTTTTATTGGTTGGTTGTTCTTGTGGTTATTAATAATACGATCTTTAGTTGAAATCTGAGCCTAAATAAAAAGAAAAAGCAAGTGATTAGGTTTATGAGCAATCTAATTACTTATTCGTTTAAAACGCTATATAAAATAGTGTTTATTATTAATTTGCTGGACAGAGTGGTGAACTTTATTATGCATAAGACAAAGATAACGATCCTGATCAGTTTAGAAATCTGTGTACGCTGTAAGGTTTTTACTTCTTAAACTTTTAAAATACACGTTTCGAATAGAAAGAAATCCTCTTCCTGGTACAGTCGCATGAAGAGAGAGGCGAAACAGCCCTACACAGCCCTGTCGCAGTACACGAATATAATCATATCGTTATTAAATTCTTTAGATATGCAATTCCATATTATATTAGCAGAAAAGCTTAAAACTACCACTTTTTCACACGCTATTTCACATTAGTTAAATTTAATTTATTTAAATATTATATATTTATATCTCTGACCAAGGGAAACTCATTTTTTCAAAGAAATGTTTGTTTGTTGATTGTTATCAAAAATGACTTAAAATCGATCATGTTGTAATATTTTGAAATATAAAAGTCAATTGATTGTCCATAATATCGCTATTCTATTTTTTCAAAGAAATGTTTGTTAAAAGAAAAGTCCAGCACCAGCTGGATTTGAACACACAACCCATGAGTTGCTAGTCAGGCACGTAGACCAGTAGGCTACAGGGGAAGTCACATGAAGAGGGAGGCGAAACAGCCCTACACAGCCCTGTCGCAGTACATGAATATAATCATATCGTTATTAAATTCTTTAGATACGCGATTCCATATTATATTCCCTATTAATCAAATTCTAAAAGTATGCTTGTTGACTCCGGTATCTCTTTAGTTAAAGACTTCGATGCTTAAAATGTTTAGGGAGAAATGTAATACTGGTGTGTATTTTTTACTTTAAAGTACCAAGACCAGCCATATACAGTACTGTATGTTTATGTTCCAAAATTAATATCGTTTATGGCCTTCACACGCGTTACAGTATGCTCCTATCCTTTTTATGCTCAGCTACTAAGATTTCCCTTCAGTGGTAAAATTCAATATCTACAATGGGCACAGTAAAGACGTTTACTGTACTGTAAATCTTTCTACGACAGACCAACGGACCACGAGTGCCCCTGTCGGTCAACCAATCACGTACCGCGGTACCCCGCGTCATCTTGCGTCATGATGTGCGACGCCGGAGCCAATTACCTCCGGTACGTGTCTGTACTGCTCACTTTGAATGGCTGCATCTGTATCTCTGGAAACCCTACTGTGTTTTGTTTTCTAATTTTTGAGAAAATAAACTTTTAAAATGAAATCCCGTGTGAGTCTCTCGTGTGCGCAGCGGTGACTGTGAAGCTGCCAGAATGGTGAGGGACCTGCTGACGTCACCACAGCCAGGAGGAATAGGGACTGTGACACAGCTGTCAGGAAGTGGCTCAGGGTGTTTATAGGTGTTGTAGTTTGTAGGCAGTGCTGCATCTCTGAGCAGCTACAGCCAGTCTAATACCTGGCTCCCTTTAAGACAGGGTTTACATCAGCATATTCTTTATTGTGTGTTTTATGTTCTTATTGGGGTTATTTTCCTGTGGGAGATGGAGATAGACTGCAGCGGTAGTTTACTGCCCTGCTTCAGTATTTCATGTACTCAGCAGGATGAGCATCATTATCTGACAGATTATTTCTGTAACTTTGGGATGTGTATATATTTCCTTTCGTGTGTTTTCCTCTCTCTACCTTGGAACAAAACACGCAACAATTCTTTACTTGGTCACCACCTTTTCTCATCCTAGTCATGCTTAATCCAAACTGCAAAACTTCAAGTTTAGGTCTCTTAGTACTGCCATTTGCACAAAAAAAAATTGATTACAAACATTTAAAAACGTACTTGCAAGATCATAATAATACACCGTTATATGAAAGCTAACTCTCTCTGGGCAGGACACTGCGAGGGGTACTGCCCACCAGAACTTCACAGGGATAAAGTCACGTAGCTGATTCACAGCTGGATACAATTCTACCTTGCTTCATGAAACTCAAAATCCAGACATTTGTCAACATATTTACTACAATGTCCATCTCAGTGATCTCAGTGTGTTAATGTCACTGTGCTACCCGTGCTCACTCAATCTTCACACTCCCAGGGTAATAAAACACGTGTTTTGCCAGACAGCGCACTTTCTTTCACTTCCATCTCTCTGCCCA
This sequence comes from Lepisosteus platostomus, assembly GCF_059453375.1. Taxonomy (NCBI): domain Eukaryota; kingdom Metazoa; phylum Chordata; class Actinopteri; order Semionotiformes; family Lepisosteidae; genus Lepisosteus; species Lepisosteus platostomus. The sequence continues at coordinate 12,928,088 of NC_142615.1, read as the reverse complement.
CCCCCACGCCCTGACGATGGTGATAAAACTCTTTCACAACTCTGCTCAACACAAACTCTGCTCAACAGAGCTGCTGGAAGAGGATGGCGGGTTTCTATTCAATTAAATAAAGCTACAGGACAGATTTTAAATCCTTAAAGCAATAATTGGTTGTCAGCTACTTTGTGAGCAGTACACGACTTTCCATGTAAGAAATAAAAACCAAAGGGATCGCTCTGAGGTTAAATTCCAAGCTGAAAAGACGAGACTTGACGTGTCTGCTCTGTAACTCTTCACTTTCCAGCTTGTCATTCATTATTTATTATTAATGTCATAAATAATATCTTCCATATCTCAATAAAATTGGAACATTCTTACAAGTGTAAGAAGACACGATACACAATGTGTCTCCTCTATAACTCTTATGTTTACAGAAAAATTCCCCCTGAGCCACACATTGTCCAACATTGCTCTTCTTGTGTCTAATAACCCTGTTACAAAAGGGAACAGAGCACATGTCCTTGTCTAAAGTTAAACTTGTTCATAGCTGAACAGCACACACGATGCCTGGTGGAGTTTAGCGTTCATTTCCTTCTTCGAATTAAACAGTGCTCCATTAAATCATGTACAGTATATCACCTTCTGCAACGCTTCTAGTTTAGCAGGATTTGTGTGATAAGCACGTTGATTAATGAGGGTGACATTACCCACTTTAGGACACAGGTTTGAGCCGGAGTGTCTGTTAATAAAACAGAGTGTGTTTTATTAAAGGTGTAACCCGTTTGTCTTCAGTTATGTTTGGTTTCAGCATGTTGATAAGCTGTTCTCCGGTTACTGGCAATTGCAGAAATTACCCTTCCTCCCTCCTTTGTTTAACCTAAAGAAACGCGTGAAGAAATCCTTCATCAGAAAACCATCACGCATTACAATTCATCCAGAACACACACTCAAGCCAGAGCCAGTTTTACCAGCAGCAGCCTCCTAGAGTAAATCTTTGGACTGCGCAATAATGTGCAGTGCAATATACAGCACGGTTTAAAGGTTTAAATTCTAAATTTTAATTGTTGGTTGATTACTGGCTGTTGACATTTGGATTAAGACAAAATACAGATTTTCTCAAACCTGAAAGAGACGTGTTCATAATAAGCTACTGCATAATAGTGGACTATTTTTGTGTGTTCGGCTATATGAGAAACACACCGAAAGTAATGCTCTGATCGCGCTTTGAGTGCAGCTCGCTACATTACAGTGCTCATTACTACTACAGGGACAAAAAAAGTTTAAAAAAACAAAACGAATGTCAAACTTTACCAAAATGTCCACCTGTGATATTTTATCTGCTTACTTACAGGTTCCATACTAATATTGTAGCGCATTCGCCTGGAGTAGCGTGATGCTACATTAAGAGACGCTGGCTTGGCAGCATCTTTCAAAATAAAAGTCCCCTAAAACCTGCCTGAGAAAAAATAATCCTGGACCAGGTAAAGTCACATTTATAGCACAACACTTTGTCCATCCTCAAAACTAGGTGGAATGTGATAAAGAGACCCACAGGTAATAGGAAATAGCTGTTCTTCATAAGTTTTTTTTAATTCTTGCAATCGTTTTTATATTGCTTCCTCCTTGCAAATGGACACAGAGCTGTGCTTTTCTAGACAGGAAAAAGTCTAATTTCTGACAAAAAAATCGTGCCTCTCCAAAAGTAGCTCAAATCTCTTCTACAGACCCACAGCTAATAGAAAATCACAATGGTTTCCTCAGATAAGTGTCTTTGCTAAAGTTGCTTGGGTTTATAAGAAAACTTGCCGTTCCCAGACTGGGACCATGCAGTGACCCCTCCCTTTACAGCTAAACAAACATTTGTGCCTCTCCAGAAATACCTCAGATCTACTCTAGAGATGTATAGCTAATAGAAAATCATCTTGGTTTGCCAGATAGGTGTCTTTGCTGAAGTTTCTGGGGTTGTTAAAGTTAGCTGTGTCACTTTCGTAAACTCCTCCTCTTAAGGACGCTCCAGCCCTTCCTTGTTTTTTACTCATCTCCTGTCACTTCGCTTAATGTTGCTATACTCCTCATACGCTACTGTGGTAGCTGAAGGATATTTATTTTGATTGAAATTCAGCTGTTGACATACACTTCCATGTCACTTAGTGTAGCTTGCATCATATTACTCTGACTTCCGCACTGGTTCACCGCTTCCGGGGCATTTATATTTTGTTTCCTGATGGGACACACCTGTTTCCTGTTGTTTTTCGGAATTAGCCCTTTCCCTACGCGGGTCAGCTGGTTTCTCCTGCTTAGGTCTAAGTCGAGTATGTCGAGCAGTTCATCCTGAAATACCTGTCCTGGATGACCCTTCCTCTGGTCAGCTTACTCACACTACCTTTTCAAATTAAAAGTGACCGCTCCATAGTGCTGCTCAGAGCATGACTAAATATTTTCAATGGGGACACTATGGAAAGCTATCTCAAAAGGACTGCACCTGACCATGAATTAAGGTGTACTTTAGTTAGGGCCAGTTAAAGACATGTTATGATGCAAACTAGTGAAAAAGCAGTCTAGTCAAAAGCACAATGTTGGCATATACAGTATATCTTCAGTGTCGTAGTTAATTCCACGGGATTCGAAGACCTGTCCGCTAATATTTATGACACCTGCATTTTCATGGGTAGTAGATACAGTAACACACTTGTCACCCAGTCTATTTCCAATCTCGAAAGTCAAGTGTCACAGCTGAGCACTAGCAGTGTCCCCACTGTTACAGGTGCTGAGGACTCAGATATTGATTTTGGATGCATAGAGAATTAAAATTATTCAATTTCTTCACTGTTTAAAAAAAATACATTAAGGCAATGGCGGATATAAACAGACAGGAGAACAAAGGGCCCAATGCCTATTTTGGTTCGAAACCTTTTTTTGTAAAAAGAAATTCTGTCATCAATCCCAATATGGACAGAAATACTAATAGGCAGATTTCAGCAATACCAAAAAATGGATGGACTACATCAACTTCTGAGGTAAAGTTCAAAATGAATGTATGGAAAGGTTAGGAACTTTTTACAAAGCACATAAAAGGGAATGTTGTGATAAGATAAGACTGAATTTGTCTAGAATAAGTAAGTCTCCTGCCCTTGTGAAAGAGGAGGAATGGAACAAGAAAAGAAAATTCCTCAACATCTCAGGCATTCATTCCAAAAAACCCCTATCAAGATAATCACACATTTTTAGTCTAAATGATAAATGCAAAATTGATGGTCATCCAAATTATCACAACAAGCTACTTATCATTAAACAGTGGTCTGGAAGCAACGATTTAGCTCTTGTCCACAAACTATTGTGATTCTGATTCCCAGAGCACATTCCACTGAGAACTGCAGTTGGAATTGGAAGGTGTTGGTAAAGTGCAATGTACTATTAAATCAACAATATGCCATGAAGGAAAGTCTATAAACAGAGGTGAACATTATTGGGTGGTACTTTTGTGCACTGGACAGAAATTTAGAATTAAAGTAAATGATGAAAACATCACAACACAGCCAACACATAGCATAAACTAAACTAATGTTGTGTTTGTTTTCTGGAAATAAAGGAGGCATCAGACAGAGACATATGTTGGTCAAACTATGTACTCACAGTTGAGAATGTCAATACTCATGAAACATAAAAAAACCTGGAGCCACTGAACAGTTACATATCAACTCCACTGCATAGTAAAGAGGCACTGAACGAGTCTTTGAATAGCTTGCAATCAGTGACGAAGAAACGGGCAGCGTTACCTGTAACAATACACAAGACTTTCAAGAGCCTTCTGGGATCTAAAGCTATTCAGATTTTCAAAAATACCCATATTTGCCGAACCATGTAAAATTGAAATAGAATCTAATATACAGTAAGAGAATTTCTTGTGAAACATCTATCGTCCAAAATTGGACTCCCAAGCCGTGGACTCCCGGAGGTTTTCTTGCAGTTAAATGAGGTTTTTCCTCCCCTCTGTGCTGTGCAGAATTGTTGTGTCCAGAGGATAATAGGCCAGATAACTAAAGCAGCACTTGAATGTTGTCTGAGTAGTTCTACACTCGAAATAATAAAAACTGATCTGATTTAAGAGAAAATACCATAGTGTAGTGTTTTGATACAGAACACCTGCAAGGTATCTTTACTTCCCAGTCTATCGGAACGCATGGGGGGGATCAGTTATCAACTGGTACTTGGGCACCATGTAACCCATCGTTTCCACATTACATCAACTCAAAAAGGCTGCATACCATGTCTGTGGCAGAGCCACCTTCCCAGAAAAGATACATCACCATTGAAGGTCTATTCAATCTTTTGGCTGTTTCAATACACTCTAATAAATTTAATATAGCAAAATTCCTAAGTTTTATAATATGTCTTACATTTACACCCCAAACAATTATCCCATAGACAGTAGGGAAAAAGTGTGAAATTTACACTTTATTTCAAACCAGAAAGGTGAAGTGTTAACAATGCCCACATTGCAATAACATGCCCTTCGAGACAAATCTAGTATCCGCTGCTAAAAGGCCCCTATAAACCCCAGGACCATTGGCAAAGGATGCTCATCTGGCAAAACCATGGTTATATACCATTAGCTGGGGGGTCTGTAGAAGAGATCTGAGTCACTTTTGGAGAGGCACAAATTTTGGTTTGGTCGGGAGGGGAATGAGACCAATCCCTGCACCATCACTGCACGGTCCCAGTCTGGGAACAGCAAGTAGTCTTATAAACCCCAGTAGCTTTAGCAAAGACGCTTATCTGAAAAAACCATGGCTATTTTCTATTAGCTGAGGGTCCGTAGAATAGATCTGAGGTATTTTTGAAGAGGCACAGATGTTTGTTTGGTCGGGAGCGGGGTGAGACCACTCCCTGTCCATGGCTGCACAGTCCCAGTCTGAGGATGGGAGGTGCTCTATAAACCCCAGCAACTTCAGCAAAGACATTTATCTGAGAAAACCATGGTGATTTTCTATTAGCTGTGGCTCTGTAGAATAAGTTTGAACTATTTTTTTTCTACCAAGTGCTACCAAGCCACCGTCTCTTAGTGAAGCTTGCATCATGTTACTCGTTCAGACAGGGTTACGAGAGGGAACTACCTGCCTCCATTATTCTCCTCCTATTCTTCTTTAAAATAGCCGTGGGTGAACATACCAGGCTCATATCACTGCTGCAGTACCGAAATACAATATGAGGTATTAATAAATATGTATATATAAACAACAGGATCAAAGAAGCTTAAAAAAAGCTGGAAGTGATATTAGAAAGCGTTGTTCACACTGATGAAGTAGACTCCTATTTAATACAGTCTCGTTTTAATAAATTCCCCTGTTTCTCTGGTAAATCCAGGTTTTATTGCTCATTTCAATGAGTTTTAACTCTTTACATTTCATTAGTGTGAAAGACGCGACCCTGTACTGGATAAAGCGCATAGAAACTGGACGGACCTTTGTTAATGACTGAAGACACTCAGTTTAAAGAGTTAATTAAACCAGTTTAAACTGGAACTGGGTACAACCCGGATCAAGACAAGAACTGAGAGATTCAGGACTCTCTCCCTCTGGTATCCTTTTATATATCTCTGTCCTGTTTCCTAAAAAAAAACCCACTAATACCCCGTGTAGGAAAGAAGGCTCGCTCGTCACTCCTGTTCTGTCCCAGTGTCGCAGTAACTGGGACTGAAGCAGACGGAGAGGAGATGCGCACTTCCAGAACTTTCCTTCCCGCTCGGTTATTCCAGCTGAGCCCCAGATGGACTTTTTCCCTCCTGAGGAAAGAGCATCTTCCCACACAAACAACCAATTTCTCTCGGAAACACTGGCAGCCCACAACACCCACAGCACAGGGAGCGTTTTTACCAGCTGTGCCGCCACACGGGCAGCAGGACTCCCCTCATCTGCAGAAACACCAGGGAAGAGCCTCCGCCATCCCTCCCAGCCCACAGGAGATTCCCGCTGGAAGGACCTGGCGGGGGATTCCGAGTCATTCCTGGAATTTCCAGGAAAGACGCAGTTCCTCACCTGGGAATAAAACAGCACTGAGAGGAGCTAGAGCGCTCTGGCCGGGATTTTCCAACTCAGAGCGTCGCCTAGCAACCGGCGCTCTCTCCTCGAGCCTGACGGCCAGTGTCTGGTCTCGCGCTGGGCTGTGGGAGCAGGATTTGGCACCAGTTTTCCTCTTTTATTCTTACGTAAAAGTCAATATCCCTCCCTTATCTGTCTGGATATAAGAAAGGTTATAAACCAGAGACACGCTGGGTAAGTACAGATCCCGGGACAGTGTGTGTGAGAGTAGGGGTGTGGACCCCAGTATCCTGGTCAGTACAGATCCCGGGACACTGTGTGTGAGAGTAGGGGTGTGGACCCCAGTGTCCTGACTGCTGGTCAGTACAGATCCCGGGACACTGTGTGTGAGAGTAGGGGTGTGGACCCCAGTGTCCTGACTGTTGGTCAGTACAGATCCAGGATGCTGTGTGTGAGAGTAGGGGTGTCGACTGAAGTGCTGTGACTTCGGTATTCTGATGACATAATAATCATCGATTCATTTCTGTCTTTAGGTATCCCCATTACCTGTAAAGCACTTTGAGTGAAGTGTCAAGAACAGCGTTATGTAAGAGTAAGGAATTATTATTTAATTTATCCATCAGTCTATGTAGCAGTGTTACTTTTCCACCAGGTGGCGCCAAACCAGCATCACAGAGCAGACGGGAAACAACTCGCTCAGATCAACTGGAAAAAAGGAGAAATGGCATCTGAGAGCTCAGCGCTCAGCCCTGGTGAGTTTTCTCTTGTTCTAACTGTCAGAGTATCGGAAAGGGAGTCACAGGGGGTCTCTTCTCTGTCGCAGAGCACAGCAACAGCTGGAAAAGTTTATTTCTGTCTGCTTAGAGTTTGTTGTGCCTGTCAAACGCACGGGGTCTGAACTAGGAGACAGATGGGAACTGATTTACTTTTAGTTTCTACTGTCATAAAACTATAAAACCTGATGTGTGTGGATTTGACGGAATATTTCACTGGCTTTTAATCAGAAGTTGTAAAACTTGATTCTTCACTTCATATGTACAAACACTGTTTCCTGATGGTCTTCAGTGGTGTGAACCCCGCTTGTTCTCTGAAGCTGTTCAGTGATGTGAACCCTGACTGCCAACTGTGTTTAGTGATATGAACACCTGACTGTTCTCTGACGGTGTTCAATGCTGTGAGCCCCTGTCTGTTTTCTGATGGTGTTCAGTGATGTGAAACCTGACTGAGTGTTCCCTGACAGTGTTCAATGGTGTGAACCCTGGCTTTTTGCTGATGGTCTTCAGTGATGTGAATGTTGACTGTTCGGTGATGGTGTTTAGTGATATGAACCCCAGTGGTTCACTGTTGGTGTTCAGGGGTGTGAAGCCTGGCTGTTTGCTGATGGTGTTGTGTTTACATGAGTGTTAATGACAGCAGCAGACATGATCAGTCATGGTTGTTACCTGGGTGTTTCTCAGAGGCAGTCTTCACTGTACTGTTTACAACAACTGAGAGCTTTTTCCCAAAACATTAGAAGAGAAGACTGGACATCTGGGTATTTCTTCAGAGTAGTCAGGGTATCAACTTTATAAACACTTACTTTCTTCCTCGAGACTATCCGCTATCCGCTCTCTCTCTCTGCCTCCTTGGCCTCTTGGCTGGGAGAAGGAAAGTAAGAGGCCAAGGAGGCAGAGAGAGAGGGAGCGGATAGCGCTTCCCAGTCTCGAGGAAGAAAGCAAGCACCGCGGGCAGGCCACGAGTACCTACTCCCAGCCAAGAGGCCAAGGATAGCGGAGCAAGAGAAAGGGGGAGGGGAGAGGAGAGAGCAGAGAGAGAACGTTGCTGCCGGATCCCACCCAGCTCAGCTGCTGCTTGGCCTTAACCCCCTAGGCTCAACCTAGAGCGATACCAGCTCAAGCTTTCTTCAGGATCTTCGATCGCCTTATAGACCTTTGGAAAGACAAGAACTGCGGGCATACTGCAGGCGGTGATGCAGCCTGTTCCCCAGAGGGGCTGCTGGGTAGGAGCTCACACACGTGTGGTGGTGTTTCCCCTGTAGCAGATCTCCTTACTTCCACTCCTGCCCTGGTTGGTGTCCGAGACCCTGTGAGCAGTGAAACCACCTAACCACCTCCCTCCTGTCCAACTGGGCTCCAGTGGTCTGGTGCTTTAGAACCTGTGTGGCACAGAGGAATGGGACAAGTTTGGGACTGAGCCAACAAAGCAGTCAGAGAGTAAACTAGCCCCCCTGGCAATGAGCTGTTAAAACATGAACAGCAGATGGAAACGCTGAAGGATGCTAATACGTAGTATTAATACTTATAATTCATGTTAATAAACAGGGGCTCAAACCGAGTGGTGTCTTTTACCTGAAGCAGAAGTTCCTTGTCAGGGAAGTTTTAGGAGCTGCAGTAACATGTTCACACTCCTATGCCACCAGAGGCTGTGGAGGTAAACGAATGTGAAAGTGTGAGCCCAGCTCTTCAGGAGTGAACACCAGACTCCAGACACGGAGAAGCGAGAGATTCCTGTAAGTACAGAAAGTAGAACTTTACAAAAACAGAAAAAACAAGCAGGATGGATGAAGTCACTGGGCTGTCAGAATGCTGGGGTTTTCTTGGTAACAATCAAGTAGTGAGATTTAGATTAAAACTAACTGATCAGAATGTGTTGCAGTGTCTCTGCATAGTCCTGCCTGAGACTGTCCTCAGAGCCCAGACCTGTAGAGACACTTCTGGAGACAAATGGTTGTTTTTTGTGAATTTCTGGAAGCTGGTCTGCTTTGATGATATTTAGTTTGTAATTGAGTTCTAATCTAAACTAATTTCTCATCTGCGTTTCTAATGAAGGTGAAGGTTGGGTGTTTTTCATCTCTGAGATAGGAGGGGTCATCGCAGTAAAATTAAAAAAGGTGTTAAAAATTTAAATCTGCATTTTACGATGGGGGAAGAAGATGAGAATTTTTATCAGCAACTTCAGTTGACATTTTACCAAGTTAGTCAAATGCTGAGGTTAAAATAGCTTTTATCTTTCAAGTTCTCTCAGTGCTTATTGGAATTCATTCTCTCTCTGTCCCATTTCCATTGGCTCAGACGAGAGCTGTTTTTTGACATGAACAGACACGTTGGGTGTCAGACTGGTTAAGTGAGATTCGTTATGTACAGTGGATATAAAAGGTCTACACACCCTTCTGAAATATTATTATGCAGGTTTATGTGATGTAAAGCCAGAAATCAAGATAAATCATGTAAAGGCCTGGACTTTGCGATTTTATGCCACTCTTCCTTGCAAAAAAAGTTCAAGCTCCTTCAAATTGCCAGGAGATCTCCTGTGCACAGCCCTCTTTAGATCATTCCAGAGGTTTTCTATGGGATAGAGGTCTGGGCTCTGACTAGGCCATTCCAAGACTTTGATCTTTTTCTGAAGCCATTCCTTGGTTGACTTGGATGTGTGTTTGGGGTCGTTATCATGTTGGAAGGTGAAATTCCACTTCATCTACAGCTTTCTGACAGAGGCCAGCAGGTTTTGTGCCAAAATATCTTGATATTTGGAGCTAGTCATTATCACATCTATCTTGACTAGAGCCCCTGTCCCAGCTGAAGAGAAGCAGCCCCAGAGCATGATGCTGCCACCACCATGCTTCACAGTAGGTTTGGTGTTCTTTGGATGATGGGCTGTGTTGTCTTTGTACCAAACGCATCTTTTAGAATTAAGGCCAGAAAGTTAAACCTTTGTCTCATCAGACCATAAGACATTTTCCTACATGGTTTGGGGTGATTAGATGGGCTTGGATGTTCTTTTTTGTGAATAATGGCTTCTGTCTTGCCACCCCACCCCATAGCCCAGACGTGTGCATAATACATGAGACCATTGTCACATGCAAAGAGTGACCAGTACCTGCCAGAAATTCCTGCAGCTCCTTTAATGTTGCTGTAGGCATCTTGATAGCCTCCCTGATAAGTTTTCTCCTTGTCCTATCATCAACTTTGGAGGGTTATCCTCATCTTGTCCCTGTGTCTCCACTTATTGATGATAGTCTTCACAGTGCTGCATGGTACATCCAATGCCTATGATATTCTTTTATACTTTATTCAACTTTATTGTCATTATACTTACAAAGGTGCATAGTATAATGAAAAGTGTTCCTCATTAGTCACTCAGGTGCAGTATATAAATAGGACAGAAGATAAGACAATAGACAGTAACACAATAGCAATAACAGTAATGTGTAATAACATAACATAAATAACATGTAATCAAGTAATCAAAAACTGTGCAAACAGAGAAAATATAACAGGACAAAAACAGTGCAAGGTCATTCTTGGAACAGTGCAAAAATAGTATGGTTAAAAATAGTATGGTTAATTAATAAATATTTTGACCGGTACAGTTTTACTGGGCTATTGTATCGGGACAGAACAATTTCGGCTTACATGTGTGTGTAGTGGTGTAGGAGTACAGTCCTTGTGGGTATAGGAAGACATTAGGAGACATCATAATATGATGGGAGGGAGTGGGGGAGATTTCATATCCCTCTCCTGATCGGTACCTTTCAACAATAAGATCTCGTAGATGTTTTGTCAGCTCCTTGCAGACCAAGGCTGTCCCAGTAGGATGCAACCTGAAAGTTTCAAGGAAATCCTACAGGAACGGCTGATTTTTATTTGGGGTTAATCAGAATCACTTTCATTGATGGCAGGTGTATGCTGCTTACCTTCGGACATTATTTTAAATGTGATTGGTTAACTCTGAACACAGCTACAGCCCCCATTATAAAAGGGTGTGCACACTTTTGCCACCAGGGTGTTGTAGGTTTTTTAATTTCAATATTTTTTTCCTAATAATTATCTATTTGTTTTTCTCTTTTATCTATTTTGTGTTTGCAAGGTCACATTAAAGATGGAAAAATGTATGACATGATTTATCTTGATTTCTGGTTTTACATCACAAAAACCAGCAATTTCAATAATTGTGTGTAGACTTCTTATATCCACTGTAACTACTCTTCTGTTTGTGCTCAACTGCTCATATGAGTGGGTTCTGTCAGACCTGTAGCCAGTGTAGTTCAGTTGGCACCTACAGTATTAATCATGTCTACCTGTAATAATTGTGTTTCCTCTTCAGAGACGTCCTGATCAAAACACTGTATCCCATCAACTCCAGGCATGAGAGGAACTGTATATAGTGTATATTTAATTAAAAATCTTATGCTTGAAACATAAATAATTGTATTGTAAAAATCTCATTATTACTTAATACTTATAAACTACTGTTCCTACAGACAGATACTTTAGAGTAGATATTTATAAGTTTGTTCTTAATCAATTATGAAGTTAATATAGTTTTTATTAAATAGTTAAAATAAATAAATAGTTAAATAAATAGTTTGTATTAGGACAGTATAGCTCTTTAAAACTCTCCTGAAGTGGAGAAATGGAAAATATGAGTAAATATGTTTCCTTTTGTGTTCTGCTCTGCCTGCTGAAAGACAAAAAGTTTTTTAAACTTGTCAATGTGGGACACTCTCTTCAGACTAAAGAGACTCAGTTCCTCCATCCTGTCAGTGTGGGTCACTCCCTTCAGACTAAAGAGACTCAGTTCCTCCAGCTTGTCAGTGTGGGACACTCCCTTCAGACTAAAGAGACTCAGTTCCCTCAGCCTGTCAGTGTGGGACACTCCCTTCAGACTAAAGAGACTCAGTTCTCTCAGCCTGTCAGTGTGGGACACTTCCTTCGGACTAAAGAGACTGAGTTCCTCCAGCCTGTCAGTGTTAATATACAGCCTGTGCCCCAGACTGGCTAATGTGAAGACATTCATGTGTTGTCTTTGTGTGGTGGTGTTTTCTCTGTAGTTGATCTTTGTGTTACACTCCTGCCCTGGTTGGTGTTTGTAATCCTGTGAGATGGAGAAAGATGAAAAAGGGGAAATTTTATCACCTCCTTCTGTACTTCACCCGAGGCTGTCAGGTCAATGAATGTGAAAGTGCGAGCCTACTTATTCAGGAGTTCACGGGTTTGGGGTTAGTGTTAGTGTTCGGGTTTATTATTATCACTTCTCAGGAACCTGTAGCAAGGGCTCCATGTTTCTGTCCAGCAAACTGTTTGGCAGATATTTTGGCTTCAGTATAGCACGTAGGTCTGCTCGGCAGTATTGGATTTAATCCAGCTCTTCTCACTGAGCTCTGCAGAAGTTTTCAGCGCCAGCGTCGCCCAGCACATGAAGCCAGTCTTTGGTCTAAGCAGCAGTCTCTGCAGCCTCAGGACAGTGCATCAGATACGGACGCTCGCCAGTCCATCTCATCTGCACTCGAGGCTGTACCTGTTTCTGACTCGCAGTGTTTGGCAGCAATTTCAACTTAAAGTCAATAAGGGCCTTATCTCTGCACGGCACCCTCAGAGGCCTCCGGGGTCTTATATCCGCGCGGCCTCCAGCCAGCCTCCAGCTTTTAGTTTCATACTTTGACATCTCTTGCTTAATTTTTTGTTATTCTGCTGCTAGACAGACCACGAAGCAGATGCTACATCCAAAAAAAGTCACAAGCACTCAATCAGTGAGAACATTCACCTCTATTTTTCTGTGGCTTGTGATTTTTTTACCCTTTTTTCTCTTTTTCCTTCAAAGCTACAGCTCTCCCACCATCTCCAGACAGTCTCCTTCCGCTGGCATAACTCTCTGCAATTCCGACAGCTGTATTCAAACCAGTCTCTCTGCTGCATCAAGGCAGCTTTTTTTCCAACTTCCAATTATTTTATACAGCTCTGGTTTCAATCAGCCTGCCTTATTACTTCATCATCTCTCATTAAAAGCCTGAAGAGGTTCCGCTGTGAACCTGCACTTGGAGCTTGGCTTGTCATTAAGCACTGTGCCGAGATCTCAGGGCCCAAAGCATAACATTAGGAATGTATTGTAGTAAATAAATTTTATGATATGGCTGGCCAGGATCCCTGCCCTCCATCGATAATGACACAAATCAGCAGTTAAAGACTCTGTGTATCACCATGATATTGAAAACCATTGGGCTTCATACCTGGGCAAACAATGTATTTCCTCTACTTTGTGATGCAGTTGACTTAGCTCTGCCTGAAAATACTGTGTAGTTTTTTTAATAAATTCTGGGAAAAAAGAGGGACCAGTGGTTTTTTCTCTTCTTGGCCCAGAAGAAGTTGTGATCCAAAACCAAGTTCTTACAGCTTTCTCTTTTCTCCTCTTTTTCTGATGAACTAGGACAAGATGGAAAACCCAGAGGAGTCTTTCAGAGAGAGAATGGACGAGGTGAGACAAGACCTCACAGAGCTTCAGAAACTGCACAAGGGAGGCAAAGACCGAAACAGTGCTGAGGTGAGAGAACTGGAAGACAAGATTCGCTCAGCCCTTGACGTTCCTCAGGAATGCTGGGTACCTGCTGGAGAGTCTCTAAACGAGCTGGTGGAAAATCTGCACCAACAGCTCAACCTTCTGGAAGACTCCTCCCTGTCTCACCCTGGGAATGTTCCTGATGAGGATGTGTTAAGAAGCGCGTCTGGAGGCCTGGCTCTGCAGGGAGTCTACTGCACTGGGATTCTGGAGAACATGCTGGAGAAGAGAGAGCAGCTCATTGAGGTTCCTGAGGGCTTCTCACTGCACAGACCCCAGCACAGCTCGCTTTATGAGAAGGAAGCATTTTCCTCCTGCACATCTCTGACCTTCTTCCAGAAGGTCGTGGAAAAGCTCGGCTACACTTTTAGCATTTCAGCAAAAGTTAGATTTAAAGTTTTTACTGTTGAAAACACAACAGAAAAGTCACACTGTACTAAAGAACAGGGGAAATCTCACACATCCTCCTCTGAAGAGTCCTGCGTGTGGAAAACGATGTACAGTTATGTCCCACTGGCGTCCAGCTTTATTCAGAAGGACAAACTGAAGCTGTCAAGTGCTGCCATGAAAGACCTTAGAGACATAGAAGCAGTGCTGATCAACAGTGATGAGGGTGACATGACCCCTGAGTTACTGGACAGAGTTGGTGAGTTTTTCAAGAGATTTGGTTCCCACGCTGACCAGGGTCCTCTTCACTTTGGTGGGGTGTTCTGGTGGAAGGCCTCTGCCCAGGGGTTCAGCAGCAGTGAAGTCAGACAGATGAACAGCCTGATATCTGAAGCCTTACATCTCTATGTTGGTGCTGGATACAGTAAATTAACCTCTTTATGTTCACCTAAAGAGAGCAATGTCGCTGGAATCAGAAAACATTTCTTATTACTGAAAAAAATATTTTTTTCAATCACTGCGCCTAAAAGTGAAGTGAGCGTGTCTGCATCACAGCTGAAAGGATCCTTTACTGGGAGCTACAGTGAAGCACAGATGAGCAGAGTGAAGCTTTCTGTCTCTAAAACTGGGGGACCTGCTGAAACCAACAATCACCTGCAGTGGAAGTGTGCTCTGGTCAGCAGTAACAGGACCTGGCAGGTGATAGACAGAGGAACCAGTTTGATTCCTGTGTGGGACATCATCCTGTCTGCTCACACTCAAGACTTCACAGACCCTTTCAGACTGAGCAGCAGCCTGCTGGAGGCCTACAGAAGGATCACAGGGCAGGACGCAGACCTGATGTTGACACACATTGTTAATAAAATGAAAATGGAAGATTTTACTAATTTGCTTCAAAAACTGGGAATTAAGTCTGTGTATTCCAGCAAAATTGAAAAATCAGAGGTTCTTGTCATTGACAGTCTATCACTCAGTGCCAAGAAGCCAACAACAGAGACACAGCTGTGTTCTTACTATCTCTACAAGCTCATGACGCTGGACTACAGTGCTCGGTTTTTTGTACTGAAACTTCCAGATAATGAATTTAAGAAAAGCAGTCCAGACAACCAGTGTTCCAGTAAAAACAAAAGGAGTGACTTCTTCAGCGTTGGACAGGAGGAAGATGAAGAGGATAACAAACTAGACTCATATATTCACCCCATGGACGTCCACATGGCTGTGTTCCACTGCTCTGGTGACTTCCTGAGAGCGTTCCTCTTCAACAAGCTCTCCACCTGTCAGTTTGCCTTGCCCCTCCTGGTGCCCAGCCCTGAGACTGGGGCAGTGGAGCTCCCTCTGTGGGCCCTGAGGCAGGTCAAGAGGTCCTGGTGCAGTAAGGAGCTCTCAGTGAGAGGCAGCTCTGTGAAACACAACTGCAGGGACATGTTCAACACTCCAGTGCCAACTGTGTCCTTCATCAGGCTGGGATCATCCTCCATCTCAAAATCCCAGATCCTGAACAGTGTCATCAGCCCCAAGAGACACAGTGTGTTTTTCCACCGGCACTGCAGGGGCAGCTCCCCAGACTGCCTGCTCATGGACGGGGTGGTGGAGATCGCCTGGTACTGTCCAGGAGGCAGGAAGGACGACGTGTTCGACAGCTGTGTGGCTTTCCTGAACCTTCACGGAGATGCCAGCCAACACCCAGAGCAGCTGCAGTTTCTCCAGGAGGTCAGCACTGTCAACGTGCTTCTGATCCCAGAGTCTCCGCTGGTTGGAGAAGAGAAGAAGAAAGCTGAGGCTCTTTCCAACTCTCCTGTCCCCCTGATCTGTCTGTTTGCTGGACAGAGTAAAGTCTCTCCAGGAAACAATCCAACCAAAGTGAGACTGGCAGCCAAGAACAGGAGCGAAGGTAATCTGACTGATGAGATCAGTTCACACATCAAACACTGCATCTCCACTGTGAACAAGACCTCCAGCCTGCAGACATACTTACAGGCAGCGAGACGACAGCAGTTCAGGGTGGATGAAGAAAGCGAATTCTGTACAGAAGGGAAGGAAAAGGCCAAGATTTTGTTGAATCTGTTGAAAGAGGAGAGATTATCAACCCTAAAAGAGACTCTGCTGCCTCTGCAGGGTGAGCTGTGGCACAGGTGGTGCATGAAGGACAAAGAACAATATCGTCTGAACAGCAAAGCGAACAAAAGTATTGAACAGCAAATGAGTGAGATCAGAGCTGAGAAAACAGCCCTCCGTCATGAACAGCTGAAGAGAGCTTTCCCTCTCCATGACTTCACGAGATCCTTCCTAGAGTGTTTAACTTCAGCAGATCCACAAGACACCAAGCTGTTCATGCTGCACTGGCTAGGGATGTATCTAGATGAACTGACTGCAGACACGCTGAATGAACTTCAGGAGAAATACCACTCCACGTGGACAACACTGAGACTGAAAGACAAGAGTAAGGACAAGGATCAGGAAATTAAACTGCAGAAGGATCTGAACACAATATCTAAACAGATTAGTGCTGCTACTCTCGGACTTCAACACCTCATGAGAGAAACCGCTCAGCTCTATGAAGCTGGTCAATCAGGAGAGAGTCTAAAAAATCAGAGACAGTTTCTCAGTGTCCTTCCTGCTGTTGGAGCGGAGATGCTGATGTCAGGACACCCTCTGGAGCTGATGGACGGAGATGCTGCCCATGTGCCCCTGGTGTGGATTGAGGCCGTCCTGGACAAGCTCACTGAGAGACTTGGAGACAGAAAGGTGTTTGTCCTCTCAGTCCTTGGAGTCCAGAGCTCAGGAAAGTCCACTCTGCTGAACACAATGTTTGGGCTGCAGTTCACAGTGAGTGCAGGCAGGTGCACCAGGGGAGCGTTCATGCAGTTAGTGAGAGTGAGTGAGGAGGTCAGAGCCCAGCTGCAGTATGACTTTGTCTTGGTGGTGGACACAGAGGGGCTTCGGTCACCAGAGCTCAGTAATAAAACCTCACTGAGTCATGACAATGAATTAGCAACTTTAATTATCGGGATTGGGGACATGACTCTTATCAACATCATGGGAGAGAATCCGTCTGAAATGCAGGACATTCTCCAGATTTGCGTCCAGGCATTTCTGAGAATGACAAGTGTTCAGATCAAACCAAGTTGTATTTTTGTGCACCAGAATGTTGCAGAAGCTTCAGCGAATGACAAGAATATGGAGGGAAGGAGGTGTCTCCTGGAGAAACTGGATGAAATGGCCCGCATTGCTGCTACAGAGGAAAAGCATGAAGTTACTGGCTTCAGTGATATAATCCAGTTCGATGTGGAATCACAGGTTTTCTACTTCAAAAACCTTCTGGAAGGAGACCCTCCGATGGCTCCTCCCAACCCCTCCTACAGCCAGAATGTCCAGGAGCTGAAGATGAAGCTCCTCAGTGTTGCTCAGTGGCAGCCTAGAGTGAAGTTTCCCTCACTGTCCGAGTTTAAATTACGGATCAGAGATGTCTGGAATGCACTGCTGGGGGAGAACTTTGTCTTCAGCTTCAGAAACACCCTGGAAATGTTGGTTTACAGTAAACTGGAGGAGAAGTACGGAGAGTGGTCATGGAAGATGAGGAAAAGAGCCCTGGAGATACAGAACAGACTGAGCAACCAAATTAACAATAATATAGTTCAGGCTGTGACATTGTCAGATCTGATGAGAGAATTTAATGGGGTTTACAGCACTCTGACAGCTGAAATAGAGAAGTATTTTAAAGAGGAAAAAAAACAGGAGATCTTGATTAACTGGAAGGTGAATGTTGATAAAAGATTTGAGATCCTGAGGAATGAGCTCACTGAAGAAACCCGAAAACAGAGCAATGAACTGATCAGACTGAAGAAATTCCGATTAGAGCTGGACAGGAAGAAATCAGAATATGAATCAGAACTGATTAAAATGAGCAAAGACCTGGCTTCCAGACTGAAGGAGCAGAAGCTCAGTGATAAGAAAGTGGAGGAGCAGTTTGACAGACTCTGGAAGAGCTGGGTGACCAGAGTGTCCTCAGAGCTGCCCCCTGAGGAACAGCTGGACATCAGAGCCACAGTGCAGAACATCCTGCTGGAGAAATTCAAGAACCAGGGAGATGTCCTCAACAAGATTGTCAACAGAGAGGAGATGTTCCAGTTCAATAAGAAAAAACACATCAAACAAAGCTGGGCAAGATCTGTATGGAACACAGTTACTTCTCAAGACCCACAGTGCGGGTTTCATGGGAATGAACTCACTCAGCACATACAGAGAGCTGTTAATAAATACATTGACAGGAGAGAAGGGGAGAAAGTGGATTTCAATGAAAACTTCATCCATGAAATCCTGGGGCTGATAAAAAGTAACATAACTGATTATGAAAAGTCTACAGAGCAAAATATATTCACAAAGGAGTACGAGTTTGAACTGTCTGTCTATCTGTGCTTTACTGCAGCACCACAATTTGAGAAACTACACACAGCCTTCAGGAGAGCCAACAATCCTCTGATTTACCTCGAGAGTAAGAGGGATCAGTACCTTGACTCTTTTAAGAGCTTCTGTAAAGGAGCCACATCTGTCACATTCTTTGTAGATTTTTTGTGCAGATGTCTCAAACCTGCGATCCAGCAGGCAGTGTGTGCTAAGACCTGTATCCAGATCACAGATGATATGAAATCTAACTGCCCTGCTTTCAGTGGTAACAGATCCAACCTGGAGAACCACATTCTGAGACACCTCGCTGAGCAGGAGGACTTTGACTCCTATATGGAATATATTAACCAGCCAAAGGATTATTTTGAGAGGTTTATAAGGGAGCGTGTTGAAAGATACTGTAGAAACAACAGTGATCAACTGAGAGTGATGTTTAATACCAATCTGACTGACCTAGTACAGCAGGTTATAACAGTGAACACTACTGTCACTGCAGCTGTGAGAGAGAGACATGGTGGTGCCACCTTGTGGCTGGATGACTTCTGTGTAGCACTCAGTGATCATATGGAGCTCCCCAGACAGGACTTCAGAAACATTGAAAATGAAGACATCACAGACCTGAAGTTCCTCAGAGAAACGATGGACAGATCACTTGAGGAGATACTGGAAAATCTTCAGAAAGAAAGCAGCAGCAAACCTGACCTTGACTTAAAGATGTTCAGACTCAGACCTGATGAGATTCTGTGTGAGGCGCTCAGTGGATGTTGGGAACAGTGTCCCTTCTGTAAAGCCATCTGTACAAACACCATCCCTGGCCATGAGACTGACCACAGTGTCCAGTTTCACCGATCAAAAGCTCTGGCTGGCTGGCATCGCCGTGGAACTGATGAATTCTCTGTTGATTTTTGTACCACTTCAGTCAGCAGTGACAAGAGATTCAGGCCTTTGAGTTCCAGTAGTTCTTTCCCTTATAAGACCTACAGAGCAGCAGGTGAACCTTACAGTAGATGGAGCATCACCCCAGATAACAGCGAACAGTCCTACTGGAAATGGTTCATCTGTACTTTCAGGTCACAGCTGGAGGGGAAATTAAAGCTAAAATTTGAAGGTAGTGGTGAAATTCCCGATGAGTGGAAAACAATTGAAAAGAGGAAATGAAGTAACTTTAGATCTGAGAAAGAAAAAAGTACCATTAATAACAAAATTTAAAGATGAACTTTTCATATAAATGTCTTTTTGTATAAACTGACACCTGCAATGGTGTAAAAATGAAGTGATATCAAACAAACAGTTCTACTGGAAATGGTTCATCTGTACTTTTAGGATAAAGATCGAGCAGGAATTTGGACTGAAATTCACAGGTCTGGGTAAACTCCCTCAAGACTGGGACAGAAGCAAAAAGGAAGCAGCCCTGAGAGACGTGTAGTAAACCCACATCAGTGTAAATATTTAGGTATTCAGGGACACCGATTCAGA
Organism: Lepisosteus platostomus; assembly: GCF_059453375.1. Lineage (NCBI taxonomy): Eukaryota > Metazoa > Chordata > Actinopteri > Semionotiformes > Lepisosteidae > Lepisosteus > Lepisosteus platostomus. Next base: position 12,908,472 of record NC_142615.1, on the reverse strand, counting down.
GGGATTATGGATCAATCCTTTCAGGAGCTCACCTACGGATCAAGTCAGTCTTACAGGTCCTCATATCATATCGTCATGCTCATCTGTAACAAATCTGGTTATTAATGAACAGATGAGAAGCTCTCTGGGTTAGATATGGTAACATATGGCCTTCAGATTGATTTAGGATTGAGGTTCCAAAAAGAGAACTGTCTCCCAGTAAAATTATTTCAGTACTAGAATGTCACAGAAAGCTCTCACTCAACAGACATTTAGACACTGAATAGTGAATGAGTAACTGCAGATTTCTGCAACTATTGTGTTTTATTTTAACCTGAAATTGGTTTTATCTTTAAACTTTATTCTGACATTTGTTTTGCTGTTTGTGAAAAGTCATTCAGAGTTTGACTAAGGAACTTCATGCTGTATTTTGAAGCTGTGGGTGTGATGTCCACAGGAAATCCCGGCATCTGCTCTCATACTCCATCAGGGGTCGGGTTTTCTGTGTAGGAAAATTCTTATGTTTACTGTGCTGATAAATTCTTATATCCTCTGGTGTGTGATTAATGGAAAAAGATTAAAATAGGGAAAAAAATGATATACTGCAATAGAAACACAATACATTGAAATGGTAATTGAAAATTGGTGACAGTTGGTGACAAAACTTTCTTCTGCTCCTGTACTGACAGATGGGATAATTACTGCTTCTAACTTAAATATCTAATAAAGGAAATCACAATCAAATGTGACAAACTGTATCTTTTTACAAGCATTAAAAAGTAGTGACATTTCACTTGGGTTGTTTTCTTCATTTTGAACTGTTTGTTGTTTGACAAACATACAATTTTGCAATACATCATACCAGATTAATCTGCCAGTACAGTTCCCTCCAGTTTTACAATCAGCGATTCTGTATACTTTCTTCACTTTCAGTCAAATGACACTACAAGTCCAGACCACTGAAACCCCCACCATGGTCAAATTATTAGGATCCCTACTTAAAGATCTTAAAGTGTTCCGACAAAGCCTGAAATGAAATAAACAAACATACCATACAACTTCAACACCTCAATGGTTCTGTTTTTATCAGCTGACATAGTAGTGAGCACAGAGCTGTAAACTGTAACTGCTCTACAGAGGGCAGAAATACACACAATATTAAGTCTTGTTTTCACCCTTTTATACCTGCTACATCTTAGTTGCAGGGTAGTGCAGTGGTTAACATCGCTGCCTGGCTTCAGTTCCTGGGGGACTGTCTGTGTGGTGTTTGCATGTTTGTGTTCACTTGGGTTTCGGGTTAATTGGCTTGTGGGAAAATTGGCCCTGGTGTGAATGTGTGTGTGTGTCTGTGTGTACCCTGCGATACACACAGACACACACACAGACTGGCGGGACGGGATGTCCTGGTGTGTGTGAGTGTGTGTTTGTGTGTCTATGTGTGCCCTGAGACAGACTGGCATCCCGTCCAGGGTGTGTGAGTGTGTGTTTGTGTGTCTGTGTCCAGGGTGTGTGTGCTGTCTTACACCCATTGCTTGTCAGGACAGACTATGGCTCCCCTGCAATCCTGGATTAGAAAATGGACAGATATACAAAACAATATATAAACAATATATAAACAATTATATTTCTATTGGTAAAAAAGCCCTCCATACAAGAAATACTACATGGTGCAGAGGAGTGTACTGTTGTGTACTGTTGTCTTGTACAGAGGACATCTTGTTACTGACCCACACACACTCACCAGTAGGAGAATATGGTGACTGTGGCTGTTTTTCCCAGGTGTGTCCCTAAACCATATTGCAATATGAATAAATACCTTACTGAGTGAATGAGAATTACATTCACATGAAACAAATGGTCAGTAATAATTCTGTAAAATAGGAATCTTCACTGGTATATTAATATATATTTTAATTAAAATGTTATATTTCTTCTACCTGCTACACTACATCTGTTCTCACCCCTCCGTCTGGGCAGAGAGGGTGTAAGGTGCGGTAATAAGCCCCTTTATGATTTAAAAGATTATTAACAGGATAATATAGTCAAAACCGTCCTTCGGATGAGACGTAAAACTGAGGTCCTGACTCTCTGTGATCATTAAAAATCCCAGGGGTTTCTCGAAAAGAGTAGGAGTGTAACCCCGGCGTCCTGGCCAAATTTCCCATTGGCCCTTACCATTCATGGCCTCCTAATAACCCCCATCTCTGAATTGGCTTCATTACTCTGCTCTCCTCTCCACTGATAGCTGATGTGGGGCGAGCGTTCGGGTGCACTATGGCTGCCGTCGCATCATCCAGGTGGGGCTGCACACTGGTGGTGGTGGAGGGGAGTCCCCATTACCTGTAAATTGTTTTGAGTGGAGTGTCCAGAAAAGCGCTATATAAGTGTCAGCAATAATTATTGTTATTATAAAATGCCCCTTACTGAAAGCAGAAATATACAAACCAGCCCGCGAAGGAGTCGGTGTTTAATAATAATATAATAATAATAACAACAACAACTCAAACGTACAAATGTCAAATCGTCATTGATAGAAGCCGCCAACAGTTCCTGCTGTAATGCTCTGTTATGTACCACTCTCATATTTTCATTGTTTAATAGAGAGACTCGGAGAAGGGTGAATACTCGTGTGTCTTTACTTGATCAACCTCACTTCCTCCCACATTTCCGGGTATTGTGGGTAATGTAGTACACAAGCGGCTCGCCAGATACAGCAGGTATCCCACCTGTCAGCTCCTCACAAGCAGAGGGCTCCGGTACTGTACATCAACACTCCCAGCTGATCCTCAGTAACAGCTCCTGGCATAGAAACACGACCCAGCGCTTTCCTGTCAACTCTTGTACACTTGAACAAGTAACAGCTTTATTCCCTGCTGGTAAGAGGAGAGACATGTCACTATAGATACAGTTCACACCTGAAGAAGGCTCCACAGACGATACGTTGTGTTTTCTCTCTTCTCTTTTCAGCAGGAATAAACCTGGTACTTGTTTTATCTTGTATATATATTTATTTATTGTAGTTGTCACTCAGTAAAGCGCTTTAAGAAACCACCTTTAAAGGCGCTATATAAAATAAAGTGGATTATTATTATATAAAACTCACACAACGTCAGCTCTTGCACACTCGTGTGCTTCTGCATCGACAGCTGTCTCCCGTCCTCAACTCGACCCGCAGACCCACACGAACTTGACCTGTCGAACCTGCTGTCGGGCTGCGGCTGGTTTTTACTGAAACGGAATGAATCCGGATCGGAGCCGCCGGACTGTCAGTGGGCCCGTCGCCATGGAAACCAGACCAACCGAACCACCTCCCCTGCTCGTCTAATAATATCGCATATGGCCACCATTGCAGGTTATTTGAGCCCTTCTCTGTGAATAGCAGGGACCGCAGCCATCGGGCTGATGGGAGATTTCCCTTTGGCTCAAGTAGCTGGCTGGGACCCTGTTGAGTGACGCCGGAGGCCTGGGTTCGAGTCGCCGACGTTGGGGAGCCGACCTGGGGCGACAGTGGCGAGGGCGCGTACCCACGTAAGCCCAGGAGCATTACAATATTAATTATTATTATTTTTGTTGTTCTTGTAACATTTGGATCTTGAAGTCAAACTTTTCACACATCCTGTACCATTTCTCACCTCAGCGTCTCAGACTCAGTGTTTCCTCTTTTAGTTTTAATCACACACTCTTCGGCGCTGACCAGATGTATATCTATATGTGCTTTAGTAACACTGATTCATGACTCGGTGAAAAAATTAACGCAATTTACCAACAGGTACAGGACATTTGGGAAGAAAATAGTTCGCAAGCTGATTTTTTACTTCCCAGTATAAATGTTATCTGCCGTCTTAATGGGACAGTTTATAAAACTCTTCAGGACCGGAGGACACAGGTGAGAGAGACATATAGCATTATTATTATTATTATTATTATTATTACCAGTACAGAAGCACCACATTTTAAACCAGTTTAAACTGGGACAGGGTGCAACCCGGATCAAGACAAGAACTGAGAGATTCCTCAATCAGTTTCAGTAAACCCCACTAATACCCCGTGTAGGAAAGAAGACTCGCTTGTCACTCCTGTTCTGTCCCGGTGTCGCAGTAACTGGGACTGAAGCAGACGGAGAGGAGACGTGCACTTCCAGAACTTTCCTTCCCGCTCAGTTCTTCCAGCTGAGCCCCAGACGGACTTTTCCCCTCCTGAGGAAAGAACATCTTCCTACACAAACAGCCGGTTTCTCTCGGAAACACTGGCAGCCCACAACAGGCACAGCAGAGGGAGCGTTTTTACCAGCTGCGCTGCCACACGGACACCAGGACTCCCCTCATCTGCAGAAACACCAGGGAAGAGCCTCCGCCCTCCCTCCCAGCCCACGGGAGATTCCTGCTGGAAGGAGCTGGCGGGGGATTCCCAGTCATTCCTGGGATTTCCAGGAAAGAACCGACTCCTCACCTGGGACTAAAACAGCCCTGAGAGGAGCTCGATCGCTCAAACTCGGAGCGTCGCTTAGCAAGCGGCACAGCAGCAGGATTTGGAGGACGAGCGAGTTTTGGTGCCGTAATTAAAAGGATGAGCCAGAAGCGGGTTTTGGCGCATGTTTTGCTCTTTTATTATCGGCTCATGAGAATAAAGTTTCCACCACGGAGTAAAAAGAAAAACGCGCTATGGTATCTCACCGTTTTGACTTTAGTTCTCAAAATTACTACTTTTATGACTCGTAATTGTGAGATATAAAGTCCTAATTACCGAAAATAAAGTCGTAATTCTGAGACTTTAAGTCGCAATTGTGAGATATACTAGTCTTCTGTCACATCAGCTAAAAAATCACTTTGTAGGTTGGGTGGTGATATAGATAATAGACTCACAAAAAAAAAACATAAAGATACTTCAATTTTTCAAATTGTACATCCTCTTCCTTCTCTTTAAAAAAATAATTAAAAAAGTGCCAATTGATCAAGAAAATGTCATTTTATGATGGGGTATTGAAGAAGAGTTTGTTAGTCCTGTCTTTTGCAATAAACACACTGTATTTTTGTTTTACATTTCACCTTTAATATATATTTCACTTTTTTATATCAACAGTATCCCAGTTAAGTTTTTAGCCTTGGAAAGAGGTTCAGACACAGTGACCCTTTCCCTGATCCTGCTGGTGGATCTCAAGAAATCCAGGGATCCAGTCACTATCTGGGATCTTTGCCCATCAGTCAAACACACAAAATCACAAGTAATAATAATAATAAAAAAACAACTTTATTTTATATAGCGCCTTTTAAGGTGGCTTCTCAAAGTGCTTTACAGAATGACAACAATAGAACAAGATCATACACAAGACAAAACACAATTACAATATACAGAGGAGAGCATGGATGGTGGTACTAAGAAAAGCAGAGAGGTGAAGAATGGAACCAGTTCAGTAAAGGCTTTTCTGAAGAAGAAGGTTTTGAGTCTGGATCTGAAGGAGTTTAGAGAAGGTGACTCTCTGATATCCTTGGAGAGAGAGTTCCAGAGCTTGGGGGCATAACAGGAGAAGACCCTGTCACCCATACAATGTAGACGGGCTTGGGGGACAGTAAGGAGAGCAGAATTAGAAGAGTGAAGGTTGCGAGGTGGGGAGCAGAGCGATAATAGTGCAGACAGGTACAGTACTGAGGTGCCAAGCCATGCAGAGCCTTATAGGTGCGCATGAGGATTAGTCCCCACAGAATTTGACCGGAAGCCAGTGCAAGGACTCCGGAACAGGAGTAATGTAATCACTTGCATTAGACCTGGTCCGGATTCTGGCTGCTGAATTTTGGACATACTGCAGTTTGTTCAGAGTAGATTTAGAAACTCCAGCGAGTAGAGCATTACAGTAGTCAATTCCTGAGAACAAAAATGTGTTGATCAGCTTTTCAGCCACAGTTAGCGATAGCATAGGGCGTAGTCGAGTGATATTTCTGAGGTGAAAAAAAAGATGTTTTGACAGTATGCTGCACATGTGTGTCGAATATTAAACCAGAATTGAATATTACCCCAAGGTTTTTCAATTTAGACTAATAATTTAAAAGAACTGGGGTGCTGTTCAAGGCAGAGAGAACAGGAAAGAAAGCACACCCCCAAGTTACAGACATTAGTGTTACAAGTATATACATATACACTGTTACAATTACAGTACCTCCAAAAAGTATACATGACATATACAAAAAATACCATAATAAAAACATGATCAAAACAGAATATTAATTTAAAATTAGTTTTCATTTTTGTGTTTGTTCTTGTGTGCCTGTGGGTTGTGCATGCTCCTGTGCGTGAGTCTGTGCTGCTCTGGCTTCTCCTCACAGTAAAGCACTGAGTTCCTGCTCCTATCACTGTTCCTGCTGCTGCTCCTGTTGGGCCCCCAGGGCTCCTGCTAGGGGCCCAAATGCTGCCCTCAGTCCTGCTCCCAGTATCACTGCTCCTGTGCTGAGCTGCTGCTTCACCAGGTCCAGGTGTCTCTCTGCCTCCTCTCTGGCCTTTTCCTTATAGTGCTGCCTGAGCTCCTCCATCTCCCTCCTGTGTGTTCTCCTCTCTCTCTCCTCTCCCTCTCCTCTCTCAGTTCCTCCATCTCTCTCTGCAGCCTCTCTCCTCAGCTTCTCCTCCAGCACTCTCCTTCTCCCCTCATCCCTTTCCTCCAGCTCTGCTATCTGCTCCTCCAGCGCTCTGATCTCCTCTCGTGTCTGGATCTCCTCCTCCATCCTGCGGAAGTAGTTCTGCAGCTCCTTCTGGTGCTTCTCCCTTAGTCTCTCCTCCTCCTCTCTCTGTTTCCTCTCCTCTGTCTCCATCAGGATCTGCAGCTGCCCCTGTCTGATCTGGGACTTGGCCTCCTGGTATATCTTACTGCTGTAGTAGCTGCCCTTGTTTCCTGCTACCAGCTTCTCTATCTTCTCCAGCAGCTCTGTGACCTGAGTGGCGCCCCTGTCCTTGTTGTTGAGGGCGTGATACCTGTTCTCACACTTTCCCAGCAGCCACTGGAGCTCCCTGCTGCCTGTGTGCACAAACTCCTCCAGCGTCCTGCTGGTCAGCTCATCAGCGTGGGTGAACAGGATAATGGTGTGTTCCAGGGCCTTCTCCCCGAATATCTCCAGTGTCCTCTTCTCCTCCCCTGTGGATCGGCCCAGCGGGGTCACCAGGAGGAAGGCATGGGGTCCCAGGGCAGACAAGTTAACACAGAGCCCCACATCCTGTCTCCTGTCCCCCTCAGACAGTCCAGTGTGGAGCCAGTCTGGAGTGTCCACTACAGTCAGCCATCTCCCGGACACTTCCTGTCCTCTTCCGGCTCTCCTGAGTGACCGCGGAGCTGCTGGCTTTGGAGGGAAACTCTTCTGAGCCCAGGATGGTGTTTCCTGCTGCACTCTTCCCAGCACCAGTCCTGCCCAGCAGCACCAGTCTCAGCTCAGAGGGGCGGGGCTGGAGTCTGGGTTTGACTTAATTCACTGCAACAGGAGGAGAGACAGGAACATCAGGGAGGATACACATGAGAGGAGACCAACCTTTCCACAGATAAGAAGGGTTCAGTTTGCTCAAGAGTCAAAACTTAAAGAGCCATTATAAAAGAGACTCATAATCTTTAGCATCAACTAACTACAGAGTTTTACGGGATGTTCATGATTTTGTGAACTTTTGTCAGAACTTTTCCCCCCCAAAGTGAGTCAAGTTTCATTTTAAAAATCATGTTCACTTACCGGCCTTCAAGCAACAACAGTCATGCTGTAGTACTGTACTGTTACAGGGGCTGCCAGGAAACCAATTGGTAGAACAGGAGGAACTTTATGCGCAACCATGAATCTTGCAGAATGTGGGAATGTGAGGGGTTCAATTAGGAGTGAGATTGTGAAACAGTGGGCTTGGGAATGCAATGCCGTTTGCAAGGGAGAGTGTGGGGCGTGACAGGGGCAGAGTGTAGAAGGAAGTTAATTAAAAAAGGAGAGATAATCTCTTCAATCCAGTTAAGAACAGCACTCTAGGAGAGTGTGCAGTCCAGTGCAATCATCCTTCTGGTATTTCACTCTGAAACTGATCACACCCAGAGTCAGAGTCCACTGTGTCTTTACTTCAGAGTATGAGAAGAGAGAAACAGCCTTAAAGCTTAGCACCTCTCAGCGGAATAAACTCAACCTCATGTTCCTGGTACCACATCCCCACGGCTGGGCTGTCCTGCAGTGATTCTCTTCCTCAGTCGGTAAGGAACTGTCCCTTCAACACTGAGACCTTCAGTCTTGACCACTTTGTTAAAAAAGCAAAATTCAGACTCCAGGCTGTTCAGTAATTCTCCATCTCACCCTGTTTGACACAGATTCTACAACAGGCTGCTGCTGTTTAGTCACAGACTCACTGATCTGCAGACAAGCTGTGAGTCTTTCAGACTGATGTACAGAAACAGCTCTTGTCTGGGTTTCTAATGACCTGCTGATGGGCTCTTTCATCCATTCCTGTCCTGCAGGACTTCAGAGCTGCCTTTGACACTAACAGATCAACTGAGGAGGCCATCGCCACTGCTCTACACACTACCCTCTCACACCTAGACAAGAGAGAAACGTATGTGAGAATGTTGTCGATTACAGCTCAGCATTCAACACCATCATACCCTTAAGGCTTATCACCAAGCTCCAGGACCTAGGACTAAGCTCCCCTCTCTGCAATTGGATCCTGGACTTTCTGACAGGCCGACCACAGGTGGTGAGAGTCAGCACAAGTACATCCTCCACCCTGACTCTGAGCATCGGTGCCCCCCCAGGGCTGAGTAATCAGACCTCTCCTCTACTCCCTATTCACCCACGACTGCATCGCCAGGAACAAGACAAACTCCATCATCAAGTTTGCGGACAATACAACGATCATCAGCTTGATCACGAACGGTGATGAGTCTGCAAACAGGGAGGAGGTAGAAACGCTGACAGCATGAAGTCATGACAACAGCCTCTCTCTGAACACCAGCAAAACTAGGGAGCTGATCGTGGACAACAGGAAGCACCAAGTAACAGACCACGCACCCATTCACATCAGCGGGTCTGCAGTGGTCCAGATTTTCAAATTCCTAGGTGTCAACATCATAGACGATCTAACCTGGACCTACCACACCAACCCCGTAGACAAGACAGCGGCTATGCTTTCTCCGCAGACTGAAGAAGTTCTGAATGCCGTCACACATCCTGACCAGCTTCTACAGCTGCACCACTGAAAGCATCCTAGCCGGCTGCACCACTGCCTGGTGTGGTAACTGCTCCGCCCACGAGCGCTAGGTCCTCCAGAGGGTGGTGAAACTGACTCAAAACACTACCGGCTGCGCTACTGAACACAGAGGATATCGACTCTGTTAGATGCCTCAGGAAGGCCAGGTCCATCTTCAGGGACCCCAGTCACCCAAACCACAACTTGTTCTGTCTACTACCATCTGGAAACAGTACCGAAGTATACAGACCAAGATCACCTGGTTTCGTAACAGCTTCTTCCCCCAGGCAGTAAGACTACTGAACAGCCAACCACAGCAGATGCCTGCAGTTACCTCCTTGAACTGCACTCTCAGGACACCTACGAAGAGCACTAAATACCTCCTACCCTGTACCCTACTACTGTCAGGACACCTAAATACCTACAGATGCAGCCATTCAAAATGGGTGGGGTATTTCGCGGTATACCCCGGTGGGCGTGTCGCGGTATCACACAGTATCACGGGGTTAATCGCGTCATTTGACGTCATGCCAGAAAGTATCCGGCATCATCTTGTAAAACCACCAGTAGGAGCCAATAAAGCTTAACCTCTCATGTACAGCATTTGAGCTTTTAAATTTAAACTGTGTATTACAGCATGTTAATCATCAGTCATTAAAATGTTGGTATATTTTATGAAAGCAAGATTGCTTAGTTGGACAAAAGTACACAACCTACCTTAATAAGAAATATTTATGCATCAAAGCCTTTACCGAAGATATTACTAATAGTATTAATAATGAATGACTTTGGACAAGCTGTATACTCAAAGTATAATTTCTTTAGCACATTTGTACAAGCACTTGGAATCTGTCCAAGCCATACTTTGTCAGGCATTTTCTTTTACTTCAACAGACATAAAAACTCCCTTGCTTTTAACAGGTTGTTTCATAATTTCTAACTACGAAAATTATTTAAAATGCGACACTTATCATTCAACTAGAGCTCAAAATATCACAAGGATCCTCAAGAGCACAGCAAAGACTGTATTTAAAGATACTTGTATCAGATACATGAGTATCCAGGCTTTTTTATCAACGCTTTCTTTTCCGTATACCAGATATTATGGAACCACTTCAGAAGGGTGTGAGCCAGTCAGATTCGAGGAATCGGTACTTTAAAGAAAAAATACACACCGGTATTCCATTTCTCTCTAAACATTTTAAGCATCGAAGTATTTAACTAACATGTGAAATAGCGTGTGAAAAAGTGGTAGTTTTAAGCTTTTCTGCGAATATAATATGGAATCGCGTATCTAAAGAAATTAATAACGATATGATTATATTCGTGTACTGCGACAGGGCTGTGTAGGGCTGTTTCGCCTCTCTCTTCATGTGACTTCCCTTGTAGCCCACTGGTCTACGTGCCTGATTACCAACTCATGGGTTGTGTGTTCAAATCCAGCTGGCGTTGTGACTTTTCTTTAAACAAACATTTCTTCGAAAAAATAGAATAGCAATATTATGGACAATCAATTGACTTTTATATTTCAAAATATCATAACATGATTGAATCTAAGTCATTTTTGATAACAATGAATAGTCACCTTCTTCCCTTCTGACAACGGTCCCTGCTTCTGCTTCCTGCTTCTATTGTGTGTGTGTGTGGGGGGGGAGGGATCCCTTCAGATCTCCCTTCAGATTTAAAAGGTTATTAATCATATCTTCAGTGTCACATCTTACCAGTGCAGCTGATCTTTTGCTGCCTGGGTGGGTGAACTATCACAAAGCTTTAGAGAACCTAACATTTCTATTATCAACAAATTGTAAATTTGTAATAGAGTAAATTTTTATAGAGCATTTCGCAATCACGCATTTGTTTCCAATCATGCAAAGTACAGTAATTTTTGAGAATCGATTCACCATGCCTTTCACATGCTCATAAAAGAGATTGATTTAGGAACATAAACATATTACCGTATGCAAACTGTACTGTATACAGTATGTATATGTATATTTAATGTCTTAACTGTGCCCATTTAAGTATTGAATATTTTAATGGAATTTTACCACTGAAGGGACATCTTAGTACCTGAGCATAAAAAGAATAGGAGCATACTGTAACGCGTGTGAAGGCCATAAACGATATGAATTTTGGAACTTAAACATACAGTATATGGCTTGTCTCAGTAGTTTAAAGAAAACATACACACCAGTATTCCATTTCTCCCTAAACATTTTAAGCATCGAAGTCTTTCATTAACCTGATACCGGAGTCAACAAGCATACTTTTTAGAATTTGATTAAAAGGGAATATAATATGGAATCGCGTATCTAAAGAAATTAATAACGATATAATTATATTCATGTACCGCAACACAAGAATAGTACACGCTGTACATTGTCTGTTGATAATGTTTCTGTAGTGCTTTTTCAGCACACTGCATGTGACCTTGCTGGTGGCTCTGTGGGTTAGGTTCCTGACTCCCATGTCACACAGCCTGTGATCGAATTCCACTGCAAACCATTACTTTTTTTTAACTAACATTTCTTTGAAAAAATGAAATGTTTCCCTTGGTCAGAGATTAAATAAAACCTCACTCGCACCAAACAAATTGATATTTCTAAATATCACAACATGATCGAATTTAAGTCATTTTAATAACAATGAATAGTCACCTATGCGTTACAAAATAAACATTTATATTGATTTGAATCGCGTTTTGATTTAAATCATAAACGCGTATTTAAATATATGTGTTTTTTGATTCACAATCAGACAAATGCAACATAAATTGATATCTTTGTCTTCTAAGTATCTTAATAAACTTTCAGCATAGCTTCCTCCCCGTTTAGATTTATTTTTCTTAGGATCTTGGGAGCAAACGTGGAAAGATTAGATTGTAATTGTTTTTATTTGTTAAATACATTTTATAAAAGTGTAATCTATGCTAAACAGTTGTACACCACCTGCTATAAAGATACATATTGTAATACTTTCGGTTCAGATAGGACAGAAACGAGAACTCAGACTTGCGGAGTTAAAGCAAGTTAAAGCCTTGATTTTATATATCACCTTTAAAAGTGGAATCTCAAAGCAAAGTAAATATCCAACACTGATTGTCATGCTAATAAAGCACCTTGAATTTAATTGAGGGAGAGAGGGGGGAGGGCGAGCAAAAGAGCCAGGAAAGAAAGGCAAATAAGAAACACTCCACAGACATTCACAACAGCGACATATCATAAAACGTTTGCACATATAGTTAAGTTATTACTTGGTTTTCAAAGTGCAATGAAATACAATATTGTTGTTGTTGCTGTAATTGTTGTTTTTATCCTGTAAAGCATTTTGAGAAGCCACCTTTAAAGGCGATACATAATAGCTCTGATTCTTATGGAATGTGTTCCGCCGGGGTATATAACTACCGGGGCAGTATAACTTTGTTCATGCACATACAGTGGCATGTTACATTATTAATTTGGGTGTCTCCTCTTGCCAGAAAGCTTTAAATTGCATTTTGAGTGCGGTTTTTGACTTTTTCTAAATTGCAACCCATAAATAAAGCTGATACAGTTTAGACTTATTTTAAACTGTATTACAGCAGCACAATGGACAATGCAACGTAAATTGCAAAAATGCACTTGGAATCTGTCAAAGCCCTACTTTGTCAGGCATTTTCTTTTACTGCAACGGACATAAAAACTCTCTTGCTTTTAACAGAGCGTTTCATAATTTCTAACTACGAAAATTATTTAAACTGCGACACTTATCATTCATTCCATTTCATTTCATTCCATTATCAGTCTTCCATTTCTCCCTAAACATTTTAAGCATGAAAGTTTTCTGAAACGGTACCCAAATATACGATTGCTGTATAGAATGAATTTTAATTTTAAAAAATTATTTAATTTAACGAAAATTAAGCTGGAAATCTCGCCCCCTTCTACTTTGAAAATACCTGTGAAACTGGTTTAATTCGTCACAGCCAGCACTCCCGCAGAGAGGGGGGTTGTACTCGTTAATGTCTTAGCCAGGACACATCATTATATCTCATTTTGTATTTCTATAAAAAAATCGTTTGCCCAGCCACCATTGCTGTTATTGTTTTTATCCTGTAAAGCGCTTTGAGGAGCACAGCTTTCTCACCACTTAGATTACTTTTTGATACCATCCTTACACAAAGCAGAAACTTCTTGTATTTTCCGATGACATACAAGTGGAAAGATTACAGATTTTAATCCTCTTTTTTCTGAACCAGGGAAAATCTGATCATGTTTCTCTAACAATAATACATTTATTTTACATATCACCTTTAAAAGTGGCATCTCAAAACAATACAGTAGATGTAAACCACAGATTACAAAGTAAATACCCAGACAAACGCAAACGTGTTTTTAATAAAATGCTTTTATTCATTCAGCAGAGAGAGAGCGTAAAACCTGGGCGTAACAGCTGTTCCTTTTTCTGATCACTCGCGCTCTGGATAAACGTCTCACCTGTCCTGTTCTTTGTTTTCCTAATTTGCCGATTATGCCTTCTGCGATCCACTCCTGCCCTCACACCTAAAGAAGACTATTTTAAATTTCTTTGCGCGGTCCATTGTGCAATTAACCCTTGTATGTGCTGTCCTTAAGGTGATATCACATAAAGGTGATATGTAAAATAATGTTTTTTTATTATTGTTATAAACATGATCAGATTTTCCCCGGTTCAGAAAAAAAGATCTAAAGTATACTAGTTAAGAAAAATAAATCTTGTGGGATTTGATCACAGACCATGTGACATGGGAGTCAGGAACCTAACCCACAGCGTCACCAGCAAGATCACATGGAGAATGCTGAAAAGGCACTACAGAAACATTATCAACAGGCAATGTACAGCGTGTACTATTCTTGTGCTGCAGTACATGAATATAATTATATCGTTATTAATTTCTTTAGATACGCAATTCCATATTATATTCCCTTTTAATCAAATTCTAAAAAGTATGCTTGTTGACTCCGGTATCAGGTTAATGAAAGACTTCGATGCTTAAAATGTTTAGGGAGAAATGGAATACTGGTGTGTATGTTTTCTTTAAACTACTGAGACCAGCCATATACTGTATGTTTATGTTCCAAAATTAATATTGTTTATGGCCTTCACACGCGTTACAGTATGCTCCTATTCTTTTTATGCTCAGCTACTAAGATTTCCCTTCAGTGGTAAAATTCCATATAAATATTCAATACTACAACGGGCACAGTAAAGACGTTTACTGTAAATCTTTCTACGACAGACCAACGGACCACGAGTGCCCCTGTCGGTCAACCAATCACAATGCGTGACGCAGTAGCCAATTACCTCCGGTACGTGTCTGTACCGCGCACTTTGAATGGCTGCATCTGTAAATACCACCTATCCTTGTGTTACCTCTGCACTATCTGTAAATTGCAATTGTGTAATCTGTTGTATCCTAATGTTAACCCCTATAAATTCCTGTCCTTCTACACTTCTATCCCTCTTAACGAACCTTTAACCAACTCGCGGGGAAAGCATTTCAATGCCGACAACACTGCTGTGTGCTGTACTGTTCGTGCATTGATAAATAAGCCTAGATTATTGATTGATTGTTGGTCAGACAGTCTTGAGGAACATATTACAGAGATTGAGCTGCTGTGTGATGGATTAAATCTAATCATCCAGATAGAAAACAGTTCAATTACAGCACAGAGGATTTAAACAGACACACATCTGTGTGCCACTGTTAGTAATACAGTACAGAGCGGAGCACAGTATTATTTTAATTCCTAACAGGAAACAAGATGGTTGAATCTCTGAGTTTGATGACCAGTAAAATCAGTGACTCAGTAATACAGCTTCAATCACACTCACTGTTGGGAGGGTTGAATTCTTTACTGTTTCTCCTCTTGACAGCCAGTCTGGGCTCCTCTGTCTCTTTCTCCAGCTCCTCTTCCTTCAGTGTCTTTCTCATCTTCTCCTTCAGCTCCTCTTCTCTCCTGCTTCACTCCTCCTCCAACCTCTGTCTGAGCTCCTCATCTCTCTCTCTCCTCAATCCTCTGTCTCAGCTCCTATGTCTCTCTATCTGTCCTCCTCCCTCTGTGTGAGCTCCTCCGTCTCTCTCTGTCTCTCCTCCTCTCTCTGTCTCAACTTCTCTGTCTCTCCCCCTCCCTCTGTCTCAACTCCTCTGTCTCTCTCTGTCTCTCCCCCTCCCTCTGTCTCTCTCTGTCTCTTCTCCTCCTTTTGCTTAATATATTTTTCTGGTTCAGTGTGTAGTTGCTCAATGTCAGTTGTGAAGTACAGCCCATAGTTTCCTGCCACCATGTCCTCTATCTTCTCCAGGAGCTCTGTGACCTGAGTGTGGTCGCCCCTGTTCTTGTTGTTGAGAACATGATACCTGTTCCCACATTTCTCCACCAGCCACTGGAGCTCCTTCCCTCCTCTCTCAATGCGCTGCTCAATGGTTGTGTTTCTAAGTGTGTTCTCCCAGGTGAACAGCACTATTGTGTGTTTCCACACTCTCTCACTGAGAAGATTGAGATGCTTTTCCACTGATCTCCAGTGGTCTGTGATTGAGTCCAGATTAATCTCCAGGAGGAGAGCGTGGGGTCCTGGTGGCACAGAGACACACTGGGCTGAATCACCTTTTTATTCCAGTCTAGAGTGTCCTCGAAAGGATGCTCCTGTCCACCTGAGTACCACTGAACACAGAAATACCATTCTGGTGTGTTAACTACAGTGACCTGCCTCCCAGTTACTTCACCCTGTCTCTTCTCAAATTCCTCCATTCCTCTCTTAGTGTCAAACTCCTCTCTGCCCAGGATGGTGTTTCCTGCCGAGCTCCTCCCAGACCATCTCTCCCCCAGCAGCATGATCCTGATCTCTGAGAGACACTGTGGTGCCTCATGGGAATCAGCCTGTTGCTCCCCTGTCAGAGAGAAAGATCACAGATTACCAAATTTTTATCACACATGCAATTTTTGTATCTATTCTCTCTCTAGACACATGTCCTTTGATGGTAGATGATTTGTTCTATTTTTTACTAAAATATATGGGGGGTCAAGTGACCAATTCAAGATGCCTGCTGAAATTTAAGCTCTGCCCCACCTTCTCTTTATTTTCTTTATTTTATTCAATCTCCCCCCTCATTGTTTACTCAGCTATTAACTGTGACACCAACATGTCTCCCAACCATGGCAGAGGCACAGGAAGTGCAAGATTTTCCTTTTTGTGTGAAGACCCGAGCTCACAGCACCCGGTCAGGGAGGAAAGAGCAGATGACAGATAAAACTCCCAACCTGTGGAAACCTCTCACTGCCTGCAGGCACCCCCTGCTGGTGAAGATCAGGTCAACTTGTTCACCGCCTCAGAGAGCTCATTGATTGAACACAGTGCCTCACCACCAGCGAGGCCGAGATACAGAAACAGAGGGTGAGATGAGCAAAGGGCAGAACTGATGGTGCAAAAGTGTGAAAGTCATGGGCCTGACGTGGACTTCGGAGTTCCACACCACCTGTCGGATTCTTTCACATGCAAGCTGTATTGAACTTGTATTAGATAGTTAATGACCGAGTCCACAGGTCACCAAGCCCCGAAGTGTGTTGGTGTGATTTCACCTCTTCCATCAGAGAGCAAATTCAGAATATTCTCACGGATTTCCAAAGCCAGTCAAACTATGCATGTGAAGCTACATCTGTTCATGTTACCTGTGTCCAAGATTCACATTATAGATGATCATTTCAGGACAGATGAGTCAAGAAATGGCAGAGGTCAAAGGAAAAATGGAGTTAGTGTCTAGGCCCTCTTCACAGTACTAAGTTTTAATTAGTTAACTGGTGTAGAACAGCCAGCTGATCAGAGATGCTGTGTCCGTCCTGCTGTTGAAATTCTGTACAGCAGAGATGTGTTTTCACCTCCTTCATGATGGAGTGGAAGAATCAGGTCAAGGTGACAGTACAGCTCAGGAAAGGAAAAAAAACATGAGGAATGACCTATTCAAAAAGAAACAGTTTTATTTGTCTGAGGTGATAAAAATCCCAGTTACAGCTATGGGTCAGTTTCTCCGGTCATCAACTTTCTGAACACAAGAAGTAGGAAAACAAAAAACAAGGACAGAAGTTTTGGGGACTCAAGTTCAAACACTGAAAGTAGAAATTCCCTGGCTACTGTCACATCTGGCCCTTGTATCCATCAGTGACTAAATAACGAACAGGCAAGACTCTTTTTATATTCTGCGTGTCTCTCTGCTGCTCCGGTTTCAAACAGGAAACAACCATGTCTGAACATATCAGCCGTGTTTAAAACTCCTGCAGATACATTAGTGAACCTGAGGTTTTACACCAATTAAATTGTTTTTACTGTAAATTAACTTCTTAGTACAAACCAGGGGAAATATATGATGTCCTTCCTGTTCAGGTTTCACAGTACTAATCTCCGATCGCTGACAAGAGAAAGTGAAAGTAAATCAGCTCCTCTCTCTTAGTTCAGACCCTGTGTGTTTGACAGACAGAACAAACTCTCAGCAGACAGGAAGAAACTTCTCCAGCTGCTGCTGTGCTCTGTGACAGAGAAGAGACCTTCAGTGACTCCCTTACCGACACTCTGACAGTTAGAACAAGAGACATCTCACCAGGGCTGAGCGCTGAGCTCTCAGATGCCATCTCTCTCTCTCCTTCCCTCTTCCTGGTGACCTGAAGGAGAAAGACTTCCTGTTCTCTTCAGGTAAAGGTGAGCTCACCTGGGTGAGGAAGAGTCTTCTCTGGCGCCACCTGGTAGATCAGTACAAACGAAACTTAATAAACTGCCAGGAAAATTCATAACGCATCTATTCACTCAGGAAGCATTAAACATTAAAATACTTTTCATGAGTAAACTCTCATGTGACTCGTGTTGTTCCAGTAACAGGCAGGTCTGTCAATCAATACAAATGAAAGTTGCTTCAGGTGAAAGACTAAGAAAACCCAGATATTTTAAAAGTAACTGAGGCAAATCGCACAAGCTGTGTCTTTAATACAATTATTAACTACAAATGGAATGAAAAAGCCACTTCTCCTGTGAACCTGGAACACTGAGTCAGTGTTTTCTGATATGTGCCTGTATTAAGAAGAGCTAATATTTTATATGTGCATCAAACAAACACTCTTACTGGGGGAAAAGCATGTAAAATTAATTTAAAAGAAACAAGTAGTATTTAGAGAAACAGGTGAAAACATCACCAAGGACATCAGAGAGTCTACTTCCCTGAAGTCTTTCACATCCAGACTCTAAACCTTCTTCAATAAAAGAGCTTTAATTTCACTGCCCCTGTGTAATTCTGCTGTTTCCTCTCAGTGTGGACTTTTTCTCTGGAATATAAGGCGCTATATAAGATACATATTATTAATGTTCTCACTTCAGCGTTGTTAATTTACCTGCAAAGAATTAAGGAAGTATATTAATAAACTCTTTGTATAAAAAGAATCAATTGTGCTGTTTTTGTTTTAGATTTTGTCCCAAGGCTGTATTCCAGGCATCACGGATCAGGAGAGAGAAATTGTTCGGGGATTTAAATACGATTTAAAAGAAACTGATATGCTTTAAACAGGCTTCGATGTACGATGAGCTTTCAGGAGCGTATATCCTGAAAGCGTGATTTTCGAGCACTTTCTCGATTTCAGAACTGAAAATCCATAATTTCTCGCTAAACCGACACACCGTGAGAAGAGAGAAAAGTTCAGAATTTTCTCCTGACCTTCGGAGCGGCCGTGCCGGCGCTCTAACCCGCTCCGGTCCGCAGGTCCGAGCGCAGTTCACATGAAATGAGCAGAACCGGAGGAACCGGCACTCAGGAATGCGGAGGAACTGGAGGCACCGCCGGGAGCGAGTCACGGCACCGGCGCGCCGTAATACTGCGAGAATAGGCGCCTCTGCAGCCTGAGAGATTCGCACGTCCAGGACCCGCCTCGCCCGGCTCTCGCAGGGAAACCATGTCCACGGAGAAGACGGGCGGGTTCCACGAGTGTTCGTGCCCAGACCACTGTGAAGAGTTTCTTCTGTGGGGCTGCCGTGTACTAGCGGTGACCGAGGCTCCAATAAATGCGGGGACTTCTATAGTAGAGATAAAACGGTAGGAGAGCTGACAGGTGTGTCTATATGGAGGCTCTGTTTTAACTGTGCATGTGTAGCAGTTATTAAATTATATAAATTATATCAGCAAACAAATTTAAATGAAATAAATAATTTCGATATAATGTAATCTGCATTTTAATAAACACATGAGTGAGTGAGATATGTTTTGTGACGTGTTATACATGTTACATGTTGTTATGTGTTATACTGTACATGTGCAATATTTTTCTTATTTTTTGTAATAAAATAATGTGCTGTGGTTTTCTTTTCTTCTCTCTTTTTTTGTTTCCATTCTGTTTAAATGTACAGGAGTGCTGGGTGTCCATAAAATTTTCCCTCAGGGGACAATAAAATCGTATCTATCTAGTGTATATCATGATTAGATGTTACATCAGCTACAATCGTTTTTATACTGTGTGCTTGTTGAGATAGAAGGACTCATTACAGTCTATAACAGTACAGAATCATTTATATCTCATTTATATATACTGTGTGCTTGTTGTGATGGGTATCCTACAGACAGGACTCAGTACAGTCTATACCAGTACAGATTCATTTATATACACTGTGTGCTTGTTGTGAGGGGTATCCTACAGACAGGACTCAGTACAGTCTATAACAGTACAGATTCATTAATATCTCATTTATATACACTGTGTGCTTGTCGTAATGGGTATCCTACAGACAGGACTCAGTACAGTCTCTCTCTCCTTCCATCTTCCAGGTGAACTGAGGGGGAATAGTTCCTATCCTCTCAGTGAATCAGTGACATGCCTTAGAACAACAACCACCACAAAACAAATCAAAGTCGAATCACAGCAAAAGACATACAACACAACCTTACCCACTGGAGCACACACAAACACAACACACACTAAACAACACACACACAAACTGAAATACTACTTCAACTTAAATAGAGAAGCTGAGTATTTGACCAGGGTAAGAAACAGCAAAGAGGAACAGAAACTGAGGAAGTATTTCAGTATATCACAGCGAAACTTGAAAAAGGAAGATACCTCCACACTAACACACTGTGTCACGGATCTGTACTGACCAGCAGTCAGGACACTGGGGTCCTCACCCCTACTCTCACACACAGTGTCCTGGATCTGTACTGACCAGCAGTCAGGACACTGGGGTCCACACTCCTACTCTCACACACAGTGTCCTGGGATCTGTACTGACCAGCAGTCAGGACACTGAGGTCCACACCCCTACTCTCACACACAGTGTCCAGGGATCTGTACTGACCAGCAGTCAGAACTTTTTTTATATTTATACATACTGTATGTGTCATTGTCAACACCCCTACTCTTACAGTGTCCTGTCTGTGTCTGTGGTTTGTAACCTTTCTTATGTTCAGACAGATAAGGGAGAGAAATTGACTTTTATGTTTTATATTGACTTTATTCTCATGAGCCGATAATAAAAGAGAAAAACTGGCGCCAAAACCCGCTTCCGGCTCGTCCTCCGGATACCGCTGCTGCGCCGGTTGCTAAGCGACACTCCGAGTTTGAGCGCTCGAGCTCCTCTCAGGGCTGTTTTAGTCCCAGGTGAGGAGCCGCTTCTTTCCTGGAAATCCCAGGAATGACTGGGAATCCCTCGCCAGCTCCTTCCAGCGGGAATCTCCTGTGGGCTGGGAGGGATGGCGGAGGCTCTTCCCTGGTGTTTCTGCAGACGAGGGGAGTCCTGCTGCCCGTGTGGCGGCACAGCTGGTAAAAACGCTCCCTGTGCTGTGGGTGTTGTGGGCTGCCGGTGTCTCCGAGAGAAACGGGCTGTTTGTGTGGGAAGATGTTCTTTCCTCAGGAGGGGAAAAGTCTGTCTGGGGCTCAGCGGGAATAACCGAGCGGGAAGGAAAGTTCTGGAAGTGCGCGTCTCCTCTCCGTCTGCTTCAGTCCCAGTTACTGAGACACCGGGACAGAACGGGAGTGATGAGCGAGTCTTCTTTCCTACATGGGGTATTAGTGGGTTTTTTTAGGAAACAGGACAGAGACATATAAAAGGACACCAGTGGGAGAGAGTGCTTGATGAATCTCTCAGTTCTTGTCTTGATCCGGGTTGTACCCAGTCCCAGTTTAAACTGGTTTAAAATGTGGGACTTCTGCCCTGACAAGACCCCACATGTGTCTCCACATGAGACGGGAGTCCTGTAACATGTGTTTAGACAGAACGTGTGTTTAGGGGAGAGTTTCTGGACGAGTATAAAAACCGGGAAATTCGCTTTTTACAGCAACACTTTCTGATTAAAATGTCCCGTTACTTCACTCTCAAGAAAACAATTTAAAATGAGTTGTTCCTTCCAGAAATTGATTATTTATTTCTTATTAGAAAAAGATTTCATCTCTTGACTGTTACTCCCCCACGAGGCTGAAGTTGGCTTCTTATTTGCGTTTTTCGTTCCACCTTAAATGCTGCTGCTGTGATGTTATATCGCCTTTCCCCTGTAGATGGCTCTCTACAGACATGTTTAACTGAAACGCATACGGCCAAAATTGCAGGTTGTGCGAGCCGGCTTACCAGCGCTGTGACGTCACCGCCCTTCCCTGTGAATAGCAGGGACCGCAGCCGTCGGGCTGACGGGAGATCTACCTTTAGCTCAACTGGCTGGGTCCCTGTTGAGTGATGCTGGAGTCCAAGGCTTGAGTTCCTGATGGTGGGGGGTTGATCTGAGGTGGCAACAGTGAGGGCGCATACCCACGTGAACCCAAGAGCGGTACAATAATAAAAATAACTAAAATGTGCAAACTTCAAATCGTCATTGATAGAAGCTGCCATCAATTCCTGCTGCAATGCTCTTGTATTTTTATTAATAGAGAGACTCGGAGAAGGGATGTGAATACTCGTGTGTCTTTACTTGATCGACCTCACTTCCACCCTCCATTTCTGGGTATTGTTGGTAATGTAGTACACAAGCAGCTCGCCAGATACAGCAGGTTCACACCTGTCAGTTCCTCACAAGCAGAGGGCTCCGGTACTGTACATCAACACTCCCAGCTGATCCTCAGTAACAGCTCCTGGCATAGAAACATGACCCAGCGCTTTAATGTCAGCTCTTGTACACTTGAACAAGTAACAGCTTTATTCCCTGCTGGTAAGAGGAGAGACATGTCTCTATAGATACAGTTCACACCTGAAGAAGGCTCCACAGCCGAAACGTTATGTTTTCTCTTTTCAGCAAGAACAAACCTTTAATGTTTATTATAACCTTTAGTTATTATTATTTAACTCCTGGGAGACCTGCAGCTGATAGTGTAACTGTGTTTGATCCTGTATCAATTTTTTTATTAATTGTTGTTGTCATTCAGTAAAGCGCTTTGAGAAGCCACCTTTAAAGGCGCTATATAAAAAACACGACCCGGCGCTTTAATGTCAGCTCTTGTCCACTCGTGTGCTTCTGCACCGACAGCTCTCTCCCGTCCTCAGTTCAACCCGCAGACCCACACGAACCTGACCTGTCAAACCTGCTGTCAGGCTGCAGTGGATTTTTACTGAAGAGGAATGAATCCGGATCGGAGCCGCCGGACTGTCAGCGGGCCCGTCGTCATGGAAACCGAACCAACCAAACCCCCCGTGACAACCCTCCTTTGCTGGTCTAATAATAATAATAATAATAATAATATGATGATGATGATGACGATGCTGGCCGTTTCTCTCACCCGTGTCCTCCAGTCTGGGGGAGTTGGAGTTTCTGTGAGAAATTGTCTTTCACTCTGAGTCTCTCGAAGGGATGATTCATAACAATAATTACTTGACTTCTTAGCAAATAATTTATCATTAGTATAAATTAGTACCACATAAAAAAGTGCTTATAGGAGACAGGGAAGGAATTTCATATATGTGCTATATGAAACCACATTCTATCTGTCTGTTATTATTAATTGGACTACCATCATATTCAACCTTTAACCAGGTGTGATACAAGATAGGTACTCGAGCAAACATGAAAGTCCTGCCAAGGTGAAGTCAAGCATTTTATGGAGCAGACAGTACCCGTGATCTTTCACAACCTTTCTTTGATTTGTGAAACTCTTCTTTCGTTTTGTTGTTAGCTCCTCTGCCTGTGGTGTGAACAGCAGGACATTGTTTGTTGAAACTGAAATTCGTCAGTACCTGGTGCTGCTGAGCTATGCACTCAGGCATTTTTAGTCTTTTGACAAGGTCAGACAGACATCCTAAAAGTTCTGTGACAGAAATCTGGAAAAGCAAGGGAACTGCCAAGATAAATTGTGCTGAATGATAAGATCACTTTATTAGCCCTATACAATTTCTTGCATTAGGAATTTGTCTTTTCACATACTCCAGCTTGCTCTCCATGAGACACACAGACAGGAAGAGAGAAGCTTGGGGTCTGAGAGCAGAGTTAGCCATTTATATGGTGCCCCTGAAGTAGCTGGGGTTAAGGGTCTTGCTCAGGAGCCCAACAACGCAGGATTCCTCTGCCAGCTGTGGGATTTGAACTGGCAACCTTCCAGCCCAAGCACAGATCCTTAGCCACCCCACCACCCATTACTATTTATACACAATATTAATACCAAAATCTGAATTTTATAAAGACCTGGGTTCCAGAGTTTTCCATGTGAAAATTTAAGCATATTTATAAAGGCTTTCTAAGCCTTGGGAAACTGTCGAGGTGAAAATTCTTCCACCAGGAGGGTTAACATGGTGGAGATTGTTGAATTTAACCAACTGACCAGGGCCAAAAATCTGTCACATGACTCTTTGGAAGAGTTTCGTAAGCGTAAGTATCAACAACAAAGTGAAATTTACTCGCCAGGCTCTCTGCAACTGTCTGCTACTTGGCTCTGTATATCACTTAAGCCTTTCCTGGCATTTACTGTAGTTACAAAAGCAGGAAGACCCCCACCCTTCCTTCTGGCGCCATGTTTAACCATTCCATGTCCCAATCGCAGCGGGCCAGAGAGAAAAAAGTGAATCCCAGCAATGATACAAATATATTATTGTGGTCAGGGGGAGCAAAACATCAGTATTTACTGTTTGTAATTACTGTAAGACTTATGGCTGAATTCTGAGCCTAAATATAAAGTTAAAATCTCAAAAAACAGAGGAATGTTGGAAACGTGTGACTGTTCAGGGGCATAAATACAAATAGAAGATAAATGCTTTTTAACATCTCAGATCAGTTTCATCAAGGTCTCCAAAACGAACAAGAAAAAGAGCCTTTTCAGAGAACAACTACTTCGTGTTTACATAGAATAAGTAGATGTATGAGTAATCGGATTTCTCATTTGTTTAAACAGTGAAATTTCAGCTGCAGAAGATCGCACCGGAGACAGCACTAGCTCTGCTTCTCATAGACATTCAGGAAAGGGTGAATTAAGCCATTCCAAGCACAATAATAGGGCAAGTGCAATAAGTTTAAAATATACATCAAGTAATGTAAATTAAACAGCTCTGTGGGACAAGAAACAAAAGATAGAGAAAACCTAAAAGCTAAATGTCAGTCTAAATTAAGACAAATGAAAATTTAGGATGTTAAAGTTAATACAGACACTCCAGTACATTAACACTGCACTGAGAGAGAGAGGAGTAAATACAGACATACTGACTGGACACTCCTGTACATTAACACTGCACAGAGAGAGAGGGGGGTTAATACAGACACACTGACACACACCACTCACACATACCACAGCACTGCTACAGGCACAGGGTTTAAAATTAAGGGAATATATTTATACAGTAGATACAGATGCAGCTACAGTAGAGATACAGAACAGATAGAGTACAGCAGACATATAGATGTAGTACAGATATTGAGACAGTACAGTCCTGGTACTGGGAATGGTTTCAAATATACAATATATATCAATAATAATATATACATGTACAATATAGATCTAGAGAATATATCTATAGCTACAGATACAACTACAGTAGAGATACAGTACAGATATAGTACAGTAGACATATAGATATAGTACAGATACTGAGACAGTTCAGATACAGTACTGGTACTGCACAGCACTGCTTCAGGCACACAGGTTTAAAATAAATACAATATGGATCTAGTGAATATATCTATAGATACAGCTACAGTAGAGATACAGTACAGATATAGTACATTAGACATATAGTTATAGTTCAGATATTGAGACAGTACAGATACAGTACAGTACAGATAGAGTACAGTAGACATATAGATAGATAGATAAGACTTTATTGATCCCAAAGGGAAGTTGAGGTGTTACAACAGCCCAGCCCAAGACAAGCAAAAACAAACATCAGAATAGACGAAAAATTAAAATACATACAGTAATACAAAATAAACATAAAATAAATATATAGGTGTGCGCAAAATATGCACAGGTAAATATAGATTGAGTGTTTAAAAAAGTACAATAGTGCAACATGCTGTCCATAGATGAGCAAATGAAGGGCTGACAGTCCTAGCCTAGGGCAGCGTTATACTGTACACACAGCCGCCGGGAGGAAAGACCTGGGAAAACGTTCCCTTGAACACCATAGCTGGAGCAGTCTGTTGCTAAAAGTGCTCCGCTGCCTAATAACAGTCCCATGAAGCGGATGAGAGGTGTTGTTCATGATGGCTGTGAGCTTGGGCAGCATTCTCCTCTCAGCCACCACCTCCAGGGGGTCAAGGCTCAGCCCCAACACAGAGCCAGCCTTCTTGATAAGTTTATTGAGCCTATTTGCATCTCTTGTCATGATGCTGCTGCCCCAGCACACAACAGTGTAGAAGATGGCCGCTGCCACCACTGATTCATAAAAAATGTGTAGCAGTGTTCCACACACACACCAAAGGACCTCTATCAAAATAGTCAGCTCTGACCTTTTTTGTACAGGGTGTCAGTGTTGTAGCAGCGAGGCTTAATAATAAGGCAGAAGTAAGTGTTTCTGAGCTTTCCCAAATTAGGCCCCATTTCTCTGTTCATCTCTGTGGTGCAGCCACAGAGAGACTATTCATGCAGGGTGATTTAAGGTCCTAGGACAGCTCCCAAAGGGGGATGCACTTAGCTAAGCCTGGCTATCATGATCAATGGTCATCCATTGGCGCCTATCTGTCTAGGGAATGCCAGATGGACATCTGGACTGCATTACTAAGTGTCAGGAGTAAGTGACTCATATCTCACCTTGATCAACCAATCAGGGACTGGTAGGGCCGAGTAACCCACGTGGGACTCTGATGCCCATGGAACTTTCAGCCAATCAACGAGCTGAAGTTCTTCATGCGAAAAACCCGTATATGACCATAGGCAACAGAATAGCGCAGTCTCCAATTACTCAGACTGTAAGCACGCGAATAAAGCTTTGTCTGAATTCTGAAACCCTTCCTTTACGTCCTGTTTTCATTCAGGTAAGAGTCAACTATATGCACAATACTACTGACAGCAGGAAGATTAAAATATTCTTTACTCAGCAGCTTATTAAAAACAGCTCCCATGATGTTCAAACCGATTTTTTACACAGAACACTGACACAGCTTTGCGTTCTGAATCTCTTTTTCTCGTGCGTTTATTTAATGTGGCACAATGCACTGGGATAGGGGTATTCTGTTGACAAACCAATAGCATTTAAACCACAGCACCCACAATGCTGCAAGTAAGTGTTTTGCACACTAAGCAGAGAGCGATGTCTTCCTCGTTAGTATAGTGGCGAGTATCCCCACCTGTCACGCGGGAGACCGGGGTACATCAGGACGCGCATTGAAGTGAAAGCAGGATGCGCTGCGACATCCACTGTGTAGATCCCGCCACACTAAGAGGTGAGTGGGTCTGTTCGATCACAGCGCTAGGCGAATCCCCAAACAGTGTGCGTGGCAACGAACGAAACGGGCCTGTTTCCGCCCGGTTTCGATCCGGGGAAATCGGGCCCAGTAGTGGCGGGATCTGTACAGTGCATGTCGCAGCGCTTCAATGTGCTTCCTGATGTCCTACCCCAAGAACAGAAAAGACAGAGTCCGCAGCAACAACAGCTCAGGTGTCTGCACTGGAGCTAAGCTGCCCCCATCTCCTCTGCTCTGCTCTGCGGCTCCTGCGGAGTGGAGTCCTGCCTGGAGCCGTGTTAGCAGGCGGCGGCTCCCCGCGCCCTGTCTGTGCGTCGTGTCCAAGAGCTCCTGGGAGGAAGAGAGAGCCCTCCCACTCGGGGGCTTTTCCACGGTCTGTGTGAGGAGGGGCGGGTGTGTCCATTAGCTTATCGAGCGGAAGCCTGGGGCGGCGGAGAGCTGTGATCATGCAGACCTTGAGGTGTCACCTCTTTGTCTGCTTTCCCGCCCCCCCTCCGCCCAAGCTCTGCTCCAAAGTAGCCCGGCAACCCCTCACACCTGCACGTGTCACAACCTAAGGTGTGGTCATGAGACACCCATGGGGTGTCGTTCTGTTCTTGCTAATTGTTTCCTGCCCGTCGCAGGCAGGGGTCCATGCAAGGAAGATGCGCTGGACAGAGCTCAGAGGGCACAGCTGGATGGCTTTCCTTCTGAGTGACGTTCCTGCAACACTCTCCCGCTCCTCTTGGTGCGCTCATGCCGCAACACAGGAAGGCTGGAGCAGGTGGGTGTGTGCTCTCCGCACTGCTGAAATAGCTCAGTTGGGAGAGCGTTAGACTGAAGATCTAAAGGTCCCTGGTTTGATCCCGGGTTTCAGCGTTTTGTTTCATTGAGCCCTCTGTTCCTCTCTGCAGGGCCCCCTTCCTAAAGTGACGCTTCCCTTTCTCAGCCTGAAACGCAAGCGAGACACAAGCAGCAGTCCCTGCAGGTTTCCGTAGTGTAGCGGCTGTCACGTCAGCCTAACACCTGAAAAGTCCCCGGTTCGAGACTGGGCGGAAACAGCCTCGTTTTGCACGCTCCTGTACTTCACAGAGGTCTTGAGCGACCGATCATTTGTTGCCAATGTATTTCCGGTGCCTTCATGCACTCTTGTACCAAACGCACGTTCCTTCTGTGCGCGGAGCCGATCATTTGCAATTGGGCTGTGCCGACAGACCAGGACGAGCTCTGTCGGCTCAAATGCAGCGCAGGACCTGCAAGAACAACAGAAAGATTAGCATCCAGCGGGGGCCTCTTAGTGAGCCCAAGATCTCATCAAAAATCGGCTCCAGCAACAGGGCTGGGCGCATTGTTCCATTCCCCGACGACTCTTGGTGTAAACAAGTCTCTCCTGGTCTCTGCTTGAATTGCACTTTCCTGCATTTGCTTTGGTGTAACTGGCTTCCCCTGCATGGGCGAATGTGAAGAAGATCCTTAGTAAGTCATTGAAGAAAACCGAGAAGAGGTCGGAGTGGCCTCTGTCGTTCATCAACGATGAACGATGCTCCGGATGTCCTTTTTTAAAAGGGTGATATCCTCGAGCACATCGAAGCCACTGTGCAGCATCGTGTAGAGACGCTGCAGCTGCCTCTGTTTCCTGGCTAGCACTCCTCTCCGTCTGGCAGCAGCCTTCCTTCCCTCAGCCATGAAAAAGGCCTTTGTCCTCACCTTCACCTCCTCCCACCACTCTCCTACTGACCCGTACAGACACTGCAAGGACAGCCACTGTGATAGTTTCTCCTTGTAGCGGGATACTACCCCCTCGTTCTCTAGCAGCTTTGTGTTGAGTTTCCAGAGGCCTGGGCCAAAGACAGTCCCGCCCTGGAGTTCCACTCTACACCCTAAAGCCTGATGATCTGAGAAGAAGACAGGCTGAAGAGTGACCCCAACAACTTTCACTCTCTCTGAGACAAAGCAATAGTCAATTCTGATTCCTCCCTGACCATGTATATCCTGCTGTTGTGGGATATATACATCTATATGTGTCTGAGAGTTTAAAGTCTTGAACTAAGTTTTGCAGGGCCAGTGAGCTGGAATCCAATTTTATCAGAGAGCTAGACTGCCTATCTGTGTGCTCTAAGATACAATTAAAATCCCCTCCCATTATCACGTCTGTGCTACATAACAATAGGGGAGAGAGTGCTTTGAGTAGCTCCACCCTTCCTCCCACGTCAGTAGGACAATACACATTGATTAGACGCAGGTTAACGGTCCCCCATTCCACATCCACACACAGCAACCTGCCATCTATGACCCTCTGAATACTTTTCAATTTGAATGCCAATCCTTTGAAAAGAATGGCCACGCCAGAGGTTCTGTTGTTATTGTCCCCTGACCAATCAGAAGGCCCTTTATCCCACCTATCTTCAAAGCTTTTATACCTCTCTTGATTTACTTCTTTTTCTTTTTCTTCTTACCAATTTCCTGCCAGCCATCCTCTGAATGAGCCTTCATCAGGGTGGCAGCAGTAAAAGCGTTCACGGAGTCCATTTCAAGGAAAGGGGTAGAGGGAGGGGTGGAGGGGTTCCAGCTGTCCCCATCACCATGCTCTCCTTCCTCCTCGCTCGGGGAGAAAATAGAGTCATTTCTCCTTTTCCTCAAGTCCAGCTCCTGGGAGCACTGAGGGGAAACGGGTGCAGCCGATGCACCAGTCTCCTCTTCCCCCTCACCCACCAGCTGCTGCAGATCCTCCGTGATGGACTGGATGGAGGAGAGGAGGACATCTCTAGCACTTGCAGAGTCTGAGAAAAGCAGCTCCGCTGAATCCTGGGTATCCTCGCTGGACCCACTCCACCGGGGGGCCCCACACTGGCCCTCATTCTGAGGAGCAGGAGTGGGGGAGGGGTCCTCGCTGTTCTCGGGGGTTTTCAAACCCTCGTGCTTGTCTGGTGCAGTCTGCAGTTGTGGGGGCGTAGTGGATTTCTCTTCCACCGGCCCCGGAGCCACAGCAGGACTGATCCTGGCTGGAGGCTGAGAGTCTTTGTCCAACAAGGGTTCTTTGTTTGACTTGTTACTTGCTTTGGATTTTCGGGCCGGTTTGGCTGAAACAAGCACTGCCTCATCCTTTCTCATTTTGAGTTTATTGGCGTAGGCGTGAGGGCAGTTCTTAAAAACGTGTCTTTCCGAGCCACATAAATTGCAATTTGGCAGCATTGAACAGTCAGAGGCTAAATGTCCCTGTTTGCCACAGGTCTTGCAGCATTTCACAGTGCAGGACGATGCCAGGTGTCCCACAGCACCACAGCGCTGACACACCTTTGGTTGTCCCACATAAAAAACATAGCCATTGCAGGTGCCCAGCCGGATTGTAGAGGGCAGGTGCCTTAAGCCTCCATTTACACTGTCCGGTAGCAAGCGAACCTCGAATTTCCTTGCTCCTGTTTTTATACCATCAACATCTTTAACCTCAGTTCCATGGTGGACGGTGCAGTACTGGTTAAGCCAGGTGTGAATGTCCTCCGTCTTTGCCAGATCCGAGAACATAACAACATGCACCGTTTTCCTCTCTCTCTGTGTCAGAGGCTGCAAGTTGATCTTCTCAAGGGCAGGAACTTTCCCTCTTTTTGCCTCAAACACATCCACACATCGTTCAAACAGAGAATAGGTAGCAAAAACAACCTCAAATGCTTTCTGACCTGGGAGAGCGAAGATGAAATCCAAGTGCCGAGGTTCAAAGCCAAGTTCCTTCTGCAACACTTTTTTCTGCTGAACTGCATGCGATCCATGAAGAGGTCATCCAAAAGCTCAAAACGCACAGCATTCTTGCGGGATCCAAAAGTTGCCATTTCGTAAACTGCAAAACAAACACTGCTTTAACAAAACAAGAAAACAATCCAACTACTCCACCTACAGGATGATCAAGGTATCACCCCTGCCAGGTAAGTATAAGTTGTATAAGGCCCTGCAAGCGGCCTGCACCCACAGCACAAAGCGCGCAGCCTAGCCCAGCTCCTCGCCCCGCACGCCACCGCCTCCTGCTGGGCCCACTCTTTCGCACACTCACACGCCACACTAACACTCAAAAGGGTGGGCAAAACGAGAAAACGAGCGCGCCGTTTCCTACACATCTGCAGTCGCCATTGCGCATTCGCAGCATGTCCCGGGATGCAATTCGGCCTCATTTGCATAACACCAGACCCGCAAATCGCTACGCAAGCTCGCGTCGTGCGCCTGCCACGCACCGAACAAACACCGGAGCCTTTTCAGCAATTTCCAAAAAATGGGCCTGCTCGCCTGCCCACAAGGCTCCGTCTCTTACCCGCTCTCCAGAGCCTGCTGCCTTCTGTGCTGTTCTCTCAGCACCGCTGCAGCGCACACAACTCCTGCAGCGCGGGGAGAAAGTTTCCACGCTCCGCCGCAGGGAAGGCTCGCTCCGTGCGCACACGTCCTTTCAATGCCAGTTCAACAAGTGCTCCGCATTAGCAGCGTCGGGGCTCCGGCGTGTCGCACCTCACCTCACCTCGCACAGCCCCCTCCTCGAATGTCTGGCGCTGGGCATGCCCTGCTCTCCTCCACCTTATCTTATCGCGTGTGACCACCGACAATGGCCACAATGCCGGGGAATGGCACCTGTAAAGTGTTAATTGGGGCACAGGAACAGCCCGTCTCGTCTTGGGGGCCGGCTTCAAAGACAATACAGCAAACACAGCGGGGCGGGGGAAGAAGACGACACGACACATGCAGGTACCTTCAGCTCCGGTGGGAACGAGTCATTTGTCGGTCTTTTCAAGTGCTGGGAGTCGAGTAATCCTTCGCTTGTATCGTTTCTCCCCGGTGACTAGATCTCACCCTGCGACTCTCGACTGGGCTCACCCACGGCAGCCCAGCAGGTGTGAGCCTAGCCGGCACCCGGATGGGAGATTCCCCCCGGAAAAGCTCAGGTTGCTGCTGCTCCTACAAGAGGTGTGACTGGGACCAGTAGGGAGCGCTCACCCTGCGGTCTGTGTGGCTTTCTTATGCCCCAGCATCCTGATTGCGACACTCTGCTGCACAAACAGGCGCCGTCCTTCGGGGGAGGCATAAAACCGAGGTCCCGACCCTCCTTGGCCATTAAGAAGAGTCTCTCTCTGGTGTTAGTGTTCCCCTTTACCAATCAGTCTGGGTCTCCTCCTAATCCCCGTCTCATATGTAACAATCAATGACGAGGCCCCCCTGTCCCGCGATATTGTATTTGTCTCCTGGCGGCTGGCTGGCGCCGTGAGATTTAGTACTCGCGCAAGAGACCGGGGGCAGAGCGCGAACGCAGTCCCCCGCCCCCCACAAAGTGTGCGCTCCAGGTTCCCTCTCGGGGCTCTGCAACACAGCGGAAAGGCAGCGAGAAGGAGCCTCTTGCTCTGACGCCGCAAGGCCACAAGAGGGCGGAGGCGCCGCGCGCCCGGCCGACGTGTTGGACTGGTGCGCTTTATGTGCTGAAATAAACACGTGACAGCCCAGAAATGTTTTCAGAGTGCTGTGCACTGGAGGTTTTTGTCTTGTGAAGACTTGCCTTGTGCTCCTCCGTGCAGTTTGTTTGTTCTCCTCCAGTGCGGGACAAGCCAACACAAGGGAGCACATTCGCCAACATCCAGGTACGCAATGCGATTTGGAAAGAGGCTCCTTTCCAAAGAGTTGCACACGAACGATCCTTCAGTCCCGCTCGGGGGGGTACAGAGCCCCAGCCACACACAGCTTCAAGTAGCGAGTCAGGCGCCAAGGCTTTCGCTTGTGGCCACACCATCCTGAATGCACCTGATGTCATCTGATCTTGGAAACTAAGCAGGGTTGGGCCTGGTTAGTACTTGGATGGGAGACCGCCTAAGAATACCAGGTTTTCAAGCTTTTGCTCTCTCGGCCAGCAGGGGTCGCCGTTGGTGCCGTATGCTTTGGGAGGAAAACCTGGAGGATGGAAAGGTGATCTATAGCCTCATCTCTAGAGATGTTTTGTTGCTATGGCATGTGTGTGACCCATATAAAAAAAAACCCGTTTGTAAAACGAATATCGAAGCTGCTTCTAAATCTGCAAATGAAGATGAGTCGATAAACCACTTGTTTTTCGTATAACTATACATATATTCATTTATTACTGATTTCATTCATTGAGCACGGATACAATAGAGGTACAGCCATTCACTGTTTGACATGTCTGCACTGGTACAGAACCTAGCAATCAGAAAACGGGTGAAACTGTCTTGAGAATTAGCATACAGTACCGAGGCCCCCATGACCAAATAAAGGCTAACCTCGATAATCAGCCTAAATAATGCAGACTACAGCAAAACGACTGACTTTGAAAAGGGATTGAATGTCCTGAAGGAGTAGTGTAACCAGCTTGAAATGCTTCTCCGGACCTCTAACTAAAAGAAACCGGGAACCAGCAGTGGCATCGACTCCTTTCGAACTGGGATCCTATCGCAGCTCGTGGTGTCGTAACTCTTCCGTATCTGATATTGGACCAAGCACATCAGGGGAGAGCGCGAACGCAGTCCCCCACTACCAGAAATTATGCAGTCGAGATTCCCACATTTGGGGAATTCGCAGGGGTCAGCACAGCCGGAGTGCAATGGCCGAGCCTCGCTCTGGGTGAACCGATTTTTTTTTTAAGAACTTCACAAAAAAAATACTGGACATCACAAATTAGAAAGCTTTACATTAATATACATACTTAAAACAGTATATATGATCACATCTCATTACATTTTGACACGGTACCAGTTACATAGCAACAATTTTCTTTTTTTCTGGTGCAAATCACATTCTTTACTTAAACATGATCATGTTTTCCTTAGTTTCTTGAGATATTGACCTATGCTCTCTATTTCCCACAGATTTTCTGCTTCCTCCCTCCCTTCTCTCCACAGATCTCTGAGGTAATAGTTCTCTCGGGTGATGAACAGGGCCAGGCTACCTGCTGCCTTGACTGGGACCTCGATGCCTTTGAACAGCCCCATGTTCCTCACTCTCCACAGGGCGTCTTTCCCACTGTTCACCACGGCCCAGATCCTGTCAAACACGTCAGGAGGAAGTTTGACAGGAGAGATGCCGTATATGACGAAAGCAGTGGTCAGGGTAAATTGGGGCGAGAGAGCCTGCAACCAATCTTCAAACTGTGCCCAGAAGGCCTTAGCAAAAAAGCAGGACCACAGGAGATGGGTCACAGTCTCCTCCTCGCCGCAGCCCACCCTAACGCAGCGAGGGCTGGGGGTGAGGCCCCTACGGTACAAGAAAGTTCGTACCGGTAAGCACTGGTGGACGACACTCCAGGCTAAATCTCTGTGAATGTTGCACAGAAACTTAGAGGATGTGTGTTTCCACACTGTCCTTGTTTGGGCTGATGTTAAAATGCCCACAGGGGTCTGCCTATTGTTCTGGGGTGCAACGAAATCTTCCAGTTTTTGGACGCTGACATCTCGGAGGGGAATATGGCCAATTGGGTGAAAACTTTTAACTGTCCCATAAATTGCAGGGCATGTGTCAGAGAGTGGGACATCCAGCTTGGGTCTGACACCCCACACTCTGAACACCTCCCTACCTACCCAGAGCCTGGAAAAATAAGTCCAGGTACACGCTACAGGCGCTGTTGCAAAGCCTCTCAGCACAGAGGCCAGGAAAATGCACAGCAGCTTCGTAGCAATATCTGGGACAGACTTCCCCCCTGAGAGTAGCGGCCTGTACATTATTTCTCTTCTGTCTTTCCTGCTTCCCACTCCATAGAAATTGAAACATCAATCTCCTCACCACCGCCGCAACACGGTGTGGGATTGGGAAGGTAGAAGCCAGAAAATTCAAGACAGGCAAGAGCTTGGCTTTGATGACCAGCACCTTCCCTGTCATGGTGAGGTCTCGGTCCTTCCATTGCATCAGTTTTTTGTTTAAGATTGGCAATTTGTTCTGCCAATTTACTGTTCCCATCTCTTCTCCAAAATACACCCCCAGGACCTTAATTCTCTTCTCTTGCAGCCTGAGATCATTTCCTTCTTTTGGCTCCCTCCAGTTCTGATAAAAAATCTCACTCTTAGATTTGTTAATTTTTGCAGAGGAAGCCAAAGAGAAACGATCACAGCACTGCAGAGCTCTGCTAATTGAGGCATTGTCAGAGAGGAGCAGGGTGACGTCATCCATGTATAGAGATGTCTTTACCTCTCCTCCCCCACTTCCAGGAACTGGTATCCCATTAATGGCCTGATCCTGGCGCAAGGCACAGGCTAAGGGCTCCATAGCCAAAACGAATAACAAGGGGGATAATGGGCAGCCCTGCCTCACCCCTGAACAGACTTCAAAGGGGCGTGATCTATTGCCATTCACCATTACTCTGCTGTTGCTACCTGTGTACAGCAGGTTAATCCACTTTCTCATGATGGGGCCAAACTTCATGTGCTCAAGTACCGATGTTAAGTACTGCCAGTTTAGGCGGTCAAACGCCTTTTCTAGGTCTACACCTAAAATGCACAGAGGGAGGGAGCGATCCTCCGAGTACAGACAGACATCCCTCAACAAGGCCAGGTTGTCGCTCATCAGGCATCCTGCTATCCCACAAGTCTGTTCTTTTTCTACCAGTGAGGCCACTTCATTTTGTAGGCGCAGGAAAAGGGCTTTGGACAGGATCTTAGTGTCCACGCCTAACAGGCTGAGGGGTCTCCAGTTCTTTATGTCATTCTTTGCTCCTTTCTTAAACAAGAGAGAGATAGTGCCTTCTCTTAAGGAGTCAGGCAGCAATTCTGTCTTATAGCTTCCCTCGAATAGGAGCAGTAGCGGATCCTGAAGCAGATCCCAAAAGGTGCAATAAAATTCTTTGGGAGCCCGTCAGCACCCGGAGTTTTCCCCTTCTGTAAGCTCTCCATAGCCTGTCTCAGCTCTTCTACTGTCAAATCCCTCTCAAGTACTTCCCTATCTTCTTCACTCAAAACGTTTTCTAGCTTTGAGGTAAAAAAATGAATTTCTTCATCCTTTACCTCTGTAGAGCTGTACAGTCTTGAGTAGAAGGCCTCGGTGCAGGAGAGGATAGCACTCGGCTCTGTTCTCTCTCGTCCCTCCTCATCAACTACACTTTCCATGACAGACTTGGAGCCTACCACTTTCCTGAAAAAGAAGCGAGTACACTTCTCATTTTCTTCCAAGAACTGCACTCTGCTTCTTAACAGCACTCCTCGACTACTTTCTTCGGCTATTCTCCGGATGTCCTTTTTTAAAAGGGTGATATCCTCGAGCACATCGAAGCCACTGTGCAGCATCGTGTAGAGACGCTGCAGCTGCCTCTGTTTCCTGGCTAGCACTCCTCTCCGTCTGGCAGCAGCCTTCCTTCCCTCAGCCATGAAAAAGGCCTTTGTCCTCACCTTCACCTCCTCCCACCACTCTCCTACTGACCCGTACAGACACTGCAAGGACAGCCACTGTGATAGTTTCTCCTTGTAGCGGGATACTACCCCCTCGTTCTCTAGCAGCTTTGTGTTGAGTTTCCAGAGGCCTGGGCCAAAGACAGTCCCGCCCTGGAGTTCCACTCTACACCCTAAAGCTTGGTGATCTGAGAAGAAGACAGGCTGAAGAGTGACCCCAACAACTTTCACTCTCTCTGAGACAAAGCAATAGTCAATTCTGGAGCTGCTATTCCTCCCTGACCATGTATATCCTGCTGTTGTGGGATATATACATCTATATGTGTCTGAGAGTTTAAAGTCTTGAACTAAGTTTTGCAGGGCCAGTGAGCTGGAATCCAATTTTATCGGCCTTTTGGCTAAGATCAAGTTCAAGGGCAT
Source organism: Lepisosteus platostomus (assembly GCF_059453375.1). NCBI lineage: Eukaryota > Metazoa > Chordata > Actinopteri > Semionotiformes > Lepisosteidae > Lepisosteus > Lepisosteus platostomus. Next base: position 12,871,713 of record NC_142615.1, on the reverse strand, counting down.
GGCATGCCCGCAGTTCCTGTCTTTCCAAAGTTCTAGAAGGCGATCGAAGATCCTGAAGAGTGCTTGAGCTGGTATCGCCCTAGGTTGAGCCTAGGGGATTAAGGCCAAGCAGCAGCTGAGCTGGGTGGGATCCGGCAGCAACGTTCTCTCTCTCTGCTCTCTCCTCTCCCCTCCCCCTTTCTCTTGCTCTGCCTCCTTGGCCTCTTGGCTGGGAGTAGGTACTCGTGGCCTGCCCGCGGTGCTTGCTTTCTTCCTGGAGACTCGGAAGCACTATCCGCCCCCTCTCTCTCTCTCCTCCTGCGCCTGCACCTAGCTGGGCTTTGCCCACAAGGACAAAGGCCAGGGCTCCCTCGCTGCTCCTTTAGCAGCTAAACCCTCCTCTCCACAGGACCTTGCTCTCTCTCTTTCTCTTTTTTTTTTTCTCCTTTCCAGATGGCAGACAAGAAGACACTGATCCGGTTCCACTGGACCAAGAAAACAGAGACGATGCCAACTGCGAAATCCTTTTTCATTACCTTCCTGAGAGAGATCCTGCAGTTGGTGGCTGGAGATCTCTACTGCCTGCAAGACAACAAGGCAGAGAGATACATGGAGGCCTACATGGCCACGGACGCCTCATATGAAAAGGCAACGAAAATGATCAGAGAAAAAGGTAAGCACCCCGGTTTCTCTGATTTCAGGCCGGAGCCTATAAGGAAGACAAACCAGAGGACCATCACAGTCCTCACATACAACCCCTACGTACCAATGGAACTGGTAACAGTGTACCTAGGGAGGTATGAAACTGTGGTGGGCAAACCGACGGAGATCAGGGACAGTTGCGGCGTCTGGTACGGCAAACGCCAGTACCGAGTCCTCCTGAAAGAGGACCCAGAGGGCGTCGACGGTTTCCAGCAGTCCCGGCCCGCTTCAACATCGGAGCCGACAGGGGGTACCTTTACTACCCCAGGATGCCGGATTTCTGCAAGAAGAGCAGACAGTCCGGCCACAAGGAGAACACGTGTGACATCAGATGTCAGATGTCACAACTGTAACAAAGAGGGGCACCTGGCAAAAACCTGCCGGGCAGCCAAAAAGTGCGACGGATGCAGCGCCGAGGAACACCTCCTTCACCAATGCAAGGTAAACAAACCTTCGTTTGCGCAGGTGGTGGAAGCCGGCCGGCAGAAACCGGTCTCAAGGGAGAGAGGTGAGAACAAAGAAGGCCACACCCCCAGCCGCACCAGTGCCACAAGATGGCCGCCAGGACGACGGACAAAATGGCTGACCAGAGGAAGGGCCCTAATAACTCCCAGCAAGAAGGGAAAGAGAAAGAGGGAGAAGAGATGCAGGGCGGATCCACCTTCGGAAGGACAAAAGAAAAGAGTGGTAAGGGAGAACCGTTTCCTCGTCCTAGAGGAAACGGAACTTTCTTCCCCCGAGGCCCAGGAACAACCGGAGGAGGCAGCCTAGGAAATGGAAACCCTCCCCCCCGAGGCCCAAAGACGACAGGAAGTGACAGCCCAGGAAACAGAACCCCCCTCCCCCGAGTCCCACGGACAACAGGAGGAGGCAGCCCAGGAAGAGGTAACCCCCTCCCCCGAGGCCCAGGGACAACAGGAAGAGGCAGCCCAGGAAGTGGAGCCCCCCTCCCCCAAGGCCCAGGAGCAACTGGAGGTCCCCGAAACTCCTGGAGAAAGGGAAGAAAAAAGCCTTCCCGAAGCGGTGGCGGAGAGTATCCTCGAGGAAGACGAGGATTACTTTGAAGCCGCCCTGGAGCCGGGACTGATGGTAGGGCTGGACCTGTCCAGCATGTTTACCTTTCAGTCCCCAGCGAGACCTGGAGGGAGCCCAGCATATTTCCCCCAGGACCCGAACGAGAGGAGTTACATCTAGGCTAAACAGTGCCCAGATGTAGACTCCCAAGTTTTCCACTGTAAGCACAAAGAGAGGAGGTTCAACTTTCACTTGTATTATCATGATTGTGAAACTTACCTTTCTAACAACTAATGTGAGAGGGCTAAGAGACCCGGTGAAAAGATGGGGATTCTTTCATGATCTGGCCTCAAAGTCTTTCTCAGTTTGTTTCTTACAGGAGGTCCACCTGAAGGATGAAAGCGACAAGCTGACATTCACCAGGGAATGGACGAAGGGAGAATCATGCTGGAGCGTAGGAGGGGTCCACTCTTCCGGAGTGGGAATCCTCCTCGGAAACCCAGAGATGACGCTGGTTTCCTCCTTCTCGGTGGTGCAGGGCCGGATCCTGGTCGCAGAGATCGACTGGAGGGGGCAGAAGTTGAGAGCAATTAACGTCTATGCTCCGACAGAACCCTCTATCCGGAAGGAAGTGTTTGCTGACCTGGCCAGCTGCTGCGCCACCAACAGACAGGTGGTGCTTGGCGGGGACTTCAACGTCGACCGGGAGAAGGGGAGCGACGCTAGCTCGGCAGAGGTGGAGTCGCTACTCAAGCAGTTCTCTCTGGTAGACGGTTTCAGACCGTGCCGCCCTAACGACGCCGGAACGACATGGAAAAACTCCCGGGGAGTGTGCAGCCGCCTGGACTACATCTTTCTGCACACGACCTGCTCCCTGGAGTCGGCGACGGTGTCCCCGGAGTGGTATTCCAACCACGAGCGCTTGACGGTGGTGGCTAACACCAACCTGCCGGCATTCGGTCGTGGGTACTGGAAGCTGAACCGGGAGATACTGGAGGAAGACGACTTCAAGGCGCTGTTCCGTAAAGACTACGCGAGCTGGGTCGATCTGAGAGACGGCTACAGCTCCATGGTGGAATGGTGGGAGTCGGTGAAAGACAGGACCCGAACCCTGTAGCAGACCTACTGCAGACGGAAGGCTGCCAGGGAGAGGAAGGAAGCTGCACGACTCCAGAGACAACTAGAGGAGGAGTACAGCTCGGCTAACGGGGGAGGAGCCTTCAATTCAGCCCGGGAACGGGACCTGAAGGAGAGGCTCCGCAAACTCAATCAGGTCCGAGGAGCCCAGAAAAAGAGGGTGATCCACGGCCTGAGACAGGGAGATGGAGAGGAAGTGCTGGACGAGAGCGACAAGGTAGAAGCGGCCACCACTTTCTACATGGAGCTCTTTTCAGAAAAGCAGACGGAGGTGGAGGCAGGCGATGCTTTTCTGGAGGAGCTGAAGGCACGAGTACCGGAGGAGGTGAGGGAGGACTTGGATGGTCCGATCGCGGCCGAGGATCTGAAGGAGGCGCTCTTGTCCATGGAGAATGGCAAGGTGCCAGGGCCGGACGGACTCCCCAAGGAATTCTACACCTGCTTCTGGGACACCCTGGCGGAAGATCTGGTGGAAGTGGCGCAGGAGATCTTCCGCCGGGGGAAACTCGGAGACACCATGAGGGAGGGCATCATCTCCCTGCTCTCCAAGAGCCCTTAGCAGAGATGGTGAGACAGGACCCTGTCATCGACGGCCTGGAGATACCGGGAGGCGCGGGGGAAACCCTGAAGATCTCCCAGTACGCCGACGACACAACGCTGTTCCTGAGGTCGGACAGGGGGTTGAGGAGGGCCCTGCAGGTCATGGAGCAATACTCCAGAGCCTCGGGGTCGAAAGTCAACCGCCGAAAGAGCAAACTGAAGTTCTTCGGGCCCTGGAAGCACAGGACGACGGCGCCGGAGGCTCTCGAGCTCTGCACGGAGCCCCTCAAAATATTGGGGGTTTCCTTCCAGAGCCAGGACAACGAGACCAACAACTGGACCAAGAGGATGCTAAGGTGAACGCAAAGCTGGGTCTGTGGACAACGTGGTCGCTGTCCTACACAGGGAAAGTGATGGTGTTGAAAGCAGACATCCTGCCGGCTTTGGTTTACCTGGAGGTGGTGTACCCGCTGCCGGCCAGACTCAGACAAGCGCTGCAAGGGATGATCTTCGGCTTCCTCTGGGGCGGCAAGTACGAGTACATCACGAGAAACCGGATGTGTCAGCCGGTCGAGGAAGGGGGTCGAGATGTCCCACATTTCCCCCTGAAACTCGACTGCATCTTCTACTGCAACCTCTGTCGGGCGCTGCGGGAGCCCATCGGCCCTCAGGAGGAGGACGAAGCGCCTAGTCGCCAAATGGGGTTTCCCCACGGCGAGGGAGTGCTGGAAAGGACTTTGGGCCCTATACAGGGATTAAAGGACAATAGCGAGTGGTAGGTTTGGAGGGACTCTCTTAATTGCGCAAATCCACCCCCACTTGCAAAGATTGATAACGGACAATCAATCGCCGTTGTTTTTTATTACATGGAGTGTTAATATGTGTGAGATGTTCCTTTTGAGATGTTTTTTTTGCGGAATAAAGTATATTTTGTAGAACAAAAAAAATCTTATGACAAGGTTTACAAGTTATCTGTTGAACTACATTCTAATAGGTGTGGTCACAGTCCAGGTCATTTGTTTACGTTTTTGTTTCTGGAGCAACTGTTAGATGAAATGTGCTAATATGTAACCTAACTCCAGTGTGAATAACTAGAAGAGGGGAGCAGCTCCATTCCAGACCAAGGTAGCTTTGAGATTGGCTGGGCCAGATCTCTCATTTGCATATCTGATTTGGAAATACAACACTAAACCCCCTTCTTGCATGGATTTAACTTGCACCCAAGAGTCCCCTACTGTGTATTGCTACTTATTTTTTTATGATAAGTGGTGATTAGCAGTTGACAGGTTTTATTTGTTGAATTATAAATGGTTCTGTATTATCACCCTGAATGGCCTGTACTCAAGGTTTGGTAGGGTATGTGTTTTCATTTCATTTACCAAATTGAATTTTTGCTCGTTTAGTATTTGTCTAGAAGGCTTTCTGAAGTCAGGAAGCCCATTTATTTGGTGAAAAAAGATTCTGTATTAATATTAATATTTCTCATACAACATAAATAGGGTCTTTTATGAATAAAAAGATCTTGCACTTGGAAATCTTAATAAAGCTGTGTGCTTCCATACACTCGAGCAGTTTTGATTCCTAATATTTGACCTTAGGTGTGGGAAAGGGTCTTTTTTGCCATTTGATTTCCAATTGATCAGCATAGACCCATAAAGCAACCTCAGCAGTGACAAATGTGCAAAAAGTGATCACTTGTTTTCGCCCGCTTTCAAACTGAAACCCTTTGGTGTGTTAAGAGAATGTGATAACCACTACACTGCGCATGGTGGGAATGGGTGACTTGCAGAGAGTGTTGAACTTCGAGAAAGGACTTCTCTCAGGAATATATTTCCACATTCTGAAGAGGAGATTTTCTCCATTTCTGTAGTCTGACTTCCTCTTTTGCTAGAGAGCTGTAGAATGTGGAGTCACCTATCCAGCTCTGGGAGCAGTGTGTAGATAACAGGTTTGTTACTGCCTGATGAGCACAGTAAATTAATACAGCAGAATAAACACACTGAGTATTTGAAGGGAATTAACAATCTTTTACGTCTCGCCATGTTCAATGCTGCTGTCATTTCTGTAATATTGTGATTATCACATTCATCACACATGCGCAAGATCCCCTGTTTGAAATTGGGCAGAAACAGGTGTCTTTTTATGTTCTCACATTTTGCACTCCTGCCAGTGTTTTATGGATCTTGTTTTGTCTTATTGCAAGAATTCGAATTTCCTGTGTCATTCATCACATCACATCAAACAGCCAGCAGATCATGTCACCTTTCAGATAGTCATTCATTTGCTTCCTTAATTTCCTAGAGACAAGTCTTTTCAGCAGAACTGACAAACGTGGCAAAGCAACCTGATAAGACCAGGTCCTAGAAGTCACTATTCAGTCAGTTACTACTGCCGAAATGCAAGCCCTTCCTCCAGCCTGAAGAAGTTGATCCTACATTACTCAGGAAGAAGATGTATCTACCAAACCTCAGAGAGCTGAACTGGATTACTCCCCTTCTGAATGACGTAACGCTCTACCACGCCTCTTCGTGCACTCATGCTCGAACTTTGGGAGGCTACTGCAGACAGCAGAGGTTAGATCGTACACAGAGGTTGAAATAGCTCAGCTGAGAAAGCCTTAGACTGATGCTCTATAGGTCCCTGGTTCAATCTGGGGTTTTGGCATTTTGTTTCGTTGCGCCATTTGTTCCTCTATGCAATGCCCTGTGTCCAAAGTCACACTTCCCTTTCTCAGCCTGAATCCCAAACTAGAGTCTTTGTGTCCTTGAGTCCCTCTTTTACCGACACTGATGAAGTACAGAAATAACTTAACATATTTTGCACTCCTTATGGTGTTTTATGGTGGGACCTGTATTTCTCTATGAATTTCCTTAGTGACAGCCCATTTGTTTTCAATATATTTCTGGTGAAGTTATTACATCGGTCTCCCCTGGTGGCTTGTTTTCATATCTCACTTCTGACAATGACTTTTCTTATGTCACTTTGATGGGAGTACAATTGGAAAAAAAAACTAAAATGTGTGTAGTTGTTTCCATATCAAACCTGTCTTCCATTTTATACAGTATTCCACAGGAGTGAATCAATTCCTTGTTTAATTTTGCAAATGACCCTGCTGTCAAAAAAACTAAATTCCCATGTAGCCAAGGAGTTGCTGAAAAGCTCCTTCACTTTGATGTTTTGTGTTGTTATAACTAATTCATCTCCTTTTTAAAAAATAGATTTCTGTAGAAGAAAGGTGTCTCACACTACAGTTTAAATTGTAAACAGGTCATAGAAAAAGCTCCTTAGCTCCCTGTCAGGAATCAAACCCCACTCTCCTGTATGACAGGCAGGGGTTCTCACCATGGTTAAATTGCAACCGTAATAATATTGACAACATTAATAAATGCATATATAATTGAAATTGAAAACATATCTAACACAGCATCTTTTCTGGTTATATACCACAATGCATTGCTGATATTTGTTGTTTGCCATTTAGGTTAAATACTGTCATGTTTTTCTCAGCAATCGTCTTTTGATGCGTAAGTATAAATAATGATAATACTATTTGAATACATACAGGTCTTAATATTATTTTGATTAAAAATAGTACGTTAATAAGCAATAAATGGCATATAAAATAGTGTGAAGGTGAAGATCACACAAAATCAACTACAAATGTGGGAATTTTACATTTTTAGGATTATAAATTGCATGTAGCACATTAGCAACACTACAGTAATGCTAATATAACAATAGTGTAAAAAAAATCCTGACCTAATTCCTTACAAATGCTGATACAAAATGTGAATGATTTCAGAGTTTCGGGGATTGGGTCTCCTGATAGAGATCAGAGATGAACTGAGCCATGTGGGAAAGTGTACAGAACTGGTGAACTCCCAATTCCACATCAAGAGGCTGAGCACAATGGAAGAGTCCTGTACACACAAGTGAGTCCTTGACAACATGGACAATCAAAACGTACTGGTATGATATTATATTCTCTCTGTGGTGTAGAAAATATTCACTACTAGTATTATAGGTTACAGATAGGTCATTATATGACAGCTTACATCTGATTAATAGGATCCATCTCTGGCATACATTCTTATTTTTAGTTTATAATGTATAATCTTGCTAATTATTTTAATGCCAAAATAAAGTGTTTTATAAAAAGCTTCATGTTCTAAGAAATTACTACAACTTTTGAACTTTGAAATATTGCCACTTTGTATTCTAGGACTTAGCAAATACTGCAGAAAAGTGGAGTTAAAATGTGAAAATGTGTAATGGGTATGTCTGATTAGTTGATTAGTGAAGATCCAGTAGTAAAAATAGCTTCTAATATTATTTCTAATATAATATTATTTCCAGATAAACCAACTTTGGAGAGTAGGCAACAGTGATTTCAAAGAAAGTGTGTTCACAGTGTTGTTAAGGTATTGCTTATAGATTTTTTTATGTTTTTACATTACATTTTTACTTTGATCAAGTTAAAATATCCACAAAATTTAGCTTAAAGATACCTTGTTAACCACTGAATTTGCAACGTGTAAAACCGCTAAATTGTCTTTTAAAATATAAGGATTACAGTAGTACATTTGATACTAAATATTTGAGTAAATAAACGTTGAGTGAAAACTCGCTTGAGAAATGTCTAAGCTCAGTCATAATTTGGTTTTCAGACTTAAGACAAATTAACTGATGATGGAATTCAACTTCGCTGGCACAAACCAGAAAGATCAAAGACAAAAGAGGTGCCTGGGAGACACAAATCTTTTTAGAGCAATTAAAGGTACTCTTATTCTACGTTGTACTTTCAAACTTTGGGTACTCTTTAATTAGGACAGACTTTATTGCTCAATTACTATGATGCAAGCTAAACTTAATACACTGATTAAGCTTTGATCTTAGTAAACCTTAATGGTTCTTTTTTGAGATTATATTCAAGAAGAGATTAATCATCATTTGTCGATCATTTGTTCATTTGTTGGAGAACTTGACAATCTTTGACAATTATTATTAAATGAGCATTATACAAATGTGCGTTGATATTTTTAATATGTACCTTAATTGTAATATATATAAACACAATTGCTTTGATATGGATGTTCATTTGAAGGATTTGAGGAAACTATCAAGGATCGCAGAACAACCAAAGATACATTTGGGCATCTGATATTGGTAAAGATGAAAGAGTACCGTAAGTGTGAAGCTTGCATACACACGAGAGAAAAAAACAGTTCTAATGCACTTCATTAAACTGATGGTGTGCTTATCAATCGTGCATAAAAAATATATAGCAGAGGATTGTTTCGATCCATCGACCTCTGGGTTATGGGCCCAGCACGCTTCCGCTGCGCCACTCAGCTGACAGCTGTCACAGTGTGATTCAACACAACTGCTCTATCTTTGCTCTCTAAAAGTGCGCCCGAGATGAAAAGTTTCAACGGCAAACGCAGACGTCACTTTGAGCACTTGGTCTTTTATAATACGAATCATCACACGCTGCTCTACATGGGCGTGTCTTCAAGATCGTTGAGAACCAAACCTTCTGCTTTCCGAGGCAACTGATTCTTTCCTTGTTAATTCACAAATCTTCAATGAGAATCAGTGAAACGAAAACCAAACACATGTACACACTCGCGTCCTAGCCTGAAAGAAAAATGATGGAAGCATTTGAGGAATAACAAGAGTAGTCTGAACAGCTCCAGTCTATCAACTGCTCTACAAAGTGATCGCTACTTCCACACCCAGTTTATAACACTGAAAATGATTCAGGAAGCACAGCAAAGTTCTAAAAGCAGTGGTTAAAAAGCGTCTACAGATGCAGCCATTCAAAGTGCGCGGTACAGACACCACAGTAGAGATACCGCAGGTAAGATGACACGCGATACCGCGGTGCGTGATTGGTTGACCGACAGGGGCACTCGTGGTCCGTTGGTCTGTCGTAGAAAGACTTACTGTACTGTAAACGTCTTTACTGTGCCCGTTGTAGATATTGAATTTTACCACTGAAGGGAAATCTTAGTAGCTGAGCATAAAAAGAATAAGAGCATACTGTAACGCGTGTGAAGGCCATAAACGATATTAATTTTGGAACGTAAACATACAGTATATGGCTGGTCTTGGTACTTTAAAGAAAAAAATACGCACCAGTATTCCATTTCTCCCTAAACATTGTAAGCTTCGAAGTCTTTAACTAACGTGATACCGGAGTCAACAAGCATACTTTTAGAATTTGATTAAAAGGGAATATAATATGGAATCGCGTATCTAAAGAATTTAATAACGGTATGATTATATCCATGTACTGCGGCAGAGCTATGTAGGGCTGTTTCGCCTGCCTGATCATGCGAGCTGTCTTGTAGCTTACTGGTCTAGGTGCGTGACTACCAGCTGGCAGGTTGTGTGTTCGAATCCAGCTGGTGCTGGACTTTTCATTTTTATTTATTTATTTTTTAATCGCGTAACATAAACATATTACCGTATGCAAACTGTACTGTATACAGTATGTATATGTATATTTAATGTCTTAACTGTGCCCGTTTAATTGAATTTAAAAAAAATATTTAACACGAACATTAAGCTGCTTACATCTTCCGCCTGAGAACAGTCACCCGTTGCTACCCAACGCAGAATGGTGATTGGCTGACACCATCTGACACCCCTCTGATTGGAGAAAAAATACGTGCTGGTGTGCTATACCAGGAAGAGGATTTCTTTCAATTCTAAACGTGTATTTTAAAAGTTTAAGAAGTAAAAACCTTACAGCGTACACAGATTTCTAAACTGATCAGGATCGTTATCTTTGTCTCATGCATAATAATGTTCACCGCTCTGTCCAGCAAATTAATAATAAACTTTATTTTATATAGCCTTTTAAACGAATAAGTAATTAGATTGCTCATAAACCTAATCACTTGCTTTTTCTTTTTATTTAGGCTCAGATTTCAACTATAGATCGTATTATTAATAACCATAATAACAACCAACCAACAAAAACAACCATATAAACATAATACCAACCAAAAACATAGATAACAACCACAATACAAAATCAAATAATCAAACCATTTTACACTCGCAAAGTCCTCCAATTATCATAATCCCGCCCCTTATGCAAAACCAAACCTTCCTCCCACCCCAGTTTATCCTGTTTATCATAAACAAAATCCAACTCAATTTTCAACATAAAGCATTACACAAAATCAATATCTCAACACTCCATACTCAACAACGATAATTCACAAACAGCCAGAACATGTAACTACACATTCCCAAACATACCTAATTTCCATAGCCCCGCCCCTTATGCAAAACCAACATCGTCTTTCATTAGAAGGTTAGTCTGTTCTACTCTGAGAATGTAGGGGGGGTGGGAAGTGCCCGCGGTCATTTAATTAGTATTAAAATCTTAGTTATCTTTCTAGTTCACAGGTTTGCATGCATAATTTAATTTTGAAAGCCACTGAGACATCAGGTACTACTGTTGTATTTATGAAAAAGAAACAAAACAAAAAACATACTAACAACTGTGCCATCCTACTCCTTAGTTAATACATTTTATTATTCATAAACAGTTAACATTGTTAGCAAAATATTTTGAATTATATTTAACCCTATTTTTTCTTTAGTTTTGTATTTAACTTATTATATGATAGTCAGACTTAATGTATATTAATGTATATTTGAACAATGAAAATATATTTTTACAAGATTTTACATTAAGCACTTAAAATTAATATGGTTAATAATAGTAAACTGTAACATGCTGTAACAAGATCGGTTAAACTGCGAAGAAAATCCTTTCAGAGAAAATGTTTCAGGTGTGAAGAACAAACCTGTTCCCACACACCCTGCCCCCACTACCATTAGAATATACACAAACATTTTAGCGTTTCATTCTGAGCAGAAGACCCTCACACCTGAAGAGTGCTGGCTGTGACGAATTAAACCGGTTTTACAGGTTTCAATCACAGATTGGGACTCAGTAAAGTAACACACAGCGCCACTGGATTTGATAATACTGTACCTAACCAAAATCCGCAATATGGAAACAGAACCTGTGTAATTGTTGATAGATGATGTACTCGTAACATTTTTTCAAGACGAACTACAACATTTAAAAAATGACTTGTATGTACTTGATATCTCTAATCAATCCACGGGTTCCAGCACAAAACGAAACTAAAACGCATACCGTTTAGCGCTTCTTATTAGTTGCTCAAAAGTAATTTGACCGTATGAAATGCATAATATAAACCTAGAAACATATACGTGAGCAGTACTTAAGCACTGTAGTATCGGTGTTAAGACATACCTCTCAAATACTGTAAATCAAGTTAAAAATATCTCAAGACCGATTCTGGTCGTAATGAAACCATGTTTCGTGTATGTTTTCTTTTTCATCTTGAAATAACTCATTTCTAAATACCTTTTTCACTGTTAACATCTTGTAGCAACTTTGCGACAAAATATACACTCTGACAGTTCATCCTGCTACCAACATTAAATAAAACAAATCTTAAGATTTCTATATTTATGTCTTTATTTAGTGGTTTCATTCGAAGCTTACAATGTTTAGAGAGAAATGGAATACTGGTGCGTATTTTTTTCTTTAAAGTACCGAGACCAGCCATATACTGTATGTTTATGTTAAGATTTCCCTTCAGTGGTAAAATTAGATATGAATATTCAATACTTAAACGGGCACAGTTAAGAAATTAAATATACATATACATATTGTATACAGTACAGTTTGCATACGGTAATATGTTTATGTTACGCGATTAAAAAATAAATAAATAAAAATGAAAAGTCCAGCACTAGCTGGATTCGAACACACAACCTGCCAGCTGGTAGTCACGCACCTAGACCAGTAGGCTACAAGACAGCTCACATGACCAGGCAGGCGAAACAGCCCTACATAGCTCTGCCGCAGTACACGGATATAATCATACCGTTATTAAATTATTGAGATACGCGATTCCATATTATATTCCCTTTTAATCAAATTCTAAAAGTATGCTTGTTGACTCCGGTTTCACGTTAGTTAAAGACTTCGAAGCTTACAATGTTTATGGAGAAATGGAATACCGGTGTGTATTTTTCCTTGTGATATTTTAAGCTCTAGTTGAATGATAGGTGTCGCATTTTAAATCATTTTCGTAGCTAGAAATTATGAAACGCCCTGTTAAAAGCAAGGAAGTTTTTATGCCCCGTTGAAGTAAAACAAAATGCCTGACAAAGTATGGCTTGGACAGATTCCAAGTGCTTGTACAAATGTGCTAAAGAAATTATACTTTGAGTATACAGCTTGTCCAAAGTCATCCATTATTAATACTATTAGTAATATCTTCAGTAAAGGCTTTGATGCATAAATATTTCTGATAAAGGTAGGTTGTGTACTTTTGTCCAACTGAGCAATCTTGCTTTCATAATATATACCAACATTTTAATGACTGATGATTAACATGCTGTAATACACAGTTCAAAATTAAAGGCTCAAATGCTGTACATGAGAGGTTAAGCTCCCCCTGGCGGTTTTACAAGGCGACGCCGGATAGTTAGTCACGTGACACACGTGATACTGCGTGATACTGTGACACGCCCACCGGGGTATGCCGCGAAATACCTCACCCATTTTGAATGGCTGCATCTGTAGATACATAAAATGACAATTTCTCAAAAGTAAAATCTTCAGCTTTTAAATATTGTCATCCACATATTTTCGTTTTTCTCTTTTTTACATAACACGCTTTCGAGAAATAGACTGTCTTGTAATGAAGGCTGCATTAGAAAATGTGTGTCTAAATTAAAATCGGGTTTATGACTTCTGCGTTTTTCAGCTTTCTTAGCGCTTGGGTCTCGATTCAGATATTGCAATGAAAGCAACAGGGGAGTAAATTTTCCTTTTCTAAATCAAAGGTGATCTGCTCACAAGGAAGTATAAAAACTTCAGCGTTTACTTTTTGAAGACCGCAAATTGTCGAAACACTATTGCTTCATAAGCTAATAAGTAAGGTTTTTGAGCACGCATTGTATTACTAATGCTGTTATTAATTAAAAAAAAGCTTAAATTCACATAATGGAATTCGGACGGCTCAAAGTAGTCTATTCTTTGGACAACTTTACTTGCCCGCTGAGTAGAGTTTAAAGCAACGGCAGCAGTAGCAGTAGCAGTAATAGCAACAACCTGGTTAGAGTGTCACAATACACTCTATGAAATTATTGCGGCTTCAGATCGTTTTGTTCTGTTGAAGCTGCCTACAGGCTCTGAATTGCTGACATCGGCTGTGATCTTTTTTCAGGTTTCATGAAATTCTTCACATATTTGAAATATTTAATTCGGGTTCGCCTTATACACGGTGCAAACCGTACCTGCAGCAGAATGCTGTGGCACATGAAGCCGTTTTGTTTATCGGTTGTAAGGATTTAGGAGCGTACTACAAATCGAGCAAGCGAAAATAAAATTTAACAGGAGTCACTTTTTGGATTGCTAATTCATTGTGCTCTGCTCGTCTAGGTTCAAATCCCATCCTTGTCATGGTTAAGGCCTGAGACGTGTGTGTTTTTTCTTAACGGTGTTTGCATTTGTTTCCTCTTAACTCTTGTAAACTCAGGATTTTTTTTCCTTGGTGGCAACAATACGCTTCTGCAATACAGTAAATGGTAGACTCTGCTTTCAAATTAGCTGCACCGGGATTTAAAATTCAGGAATATGAATGGCCAATTGCTTACAGCTAGGGTTTTTACGTTTTCTTATTTAGCGATTTGTGTATCAATCTTTTAACAATTCATTAAAATGCTAACAATATGTAAAATCAAAACAACAGCACCGTTAAATGCTGGGGAGACAGGTAGTTGTTTTTTTCATCAGATGCCAATCTCTAATGCTGTGTGTGAGAGCTTACGTACCTTTCCTTTTCTCACATTTTCTGACAACTATTCCAAAGGGGCACCCTGTCAGCTCCTAATACTTTTTAAAAGTCTGCCTGCATGTTTGATTATTGTCGTTTTATTTAGAAAAAGTTCAATATTGATCATAACTAAAGAAAATTAGGATCACGAATAAAAAAAGGGCTGAAGATGCGAGTCGCTCTTGAATCAGAGCTGGGCGACACGGGCTTCTGTTCTGATATGATTGTACGAGAAGCAGGAGGAATCTCTTCTCTCCTATGGAGCATGAGCTGAATCAGGAGTGAGACATTTCGTATGCTCGTGCATATGTTAACACATGACCTACATCGTAAAACTAAATTAAAAACTAACATCTAACAAGTTGTCAAAGACATTCATTTATATACAAACAAGAGACAGACATAGTAATGATTCTACATTAACTTGTCCTGCACTGATCAGACTAATTGAAATGTATGAAAGCCCGTTTCCGCCAGGGAGTTACAAAAAAACGTGCTATGGTATCGCAGAATTCCGACTAAGTAACTCAGAATTGCGACTTAGTAACGCACAACTCCGACTTTATATCTCACATTTGCAACTTCGAAATAGCCCATATTTCATTGTCTGTCCTTTTGTTATTGTAACGGATTCGGGTTCTAGCTAGCAAGACCTGGGTTTGAGCCAATACAGTGAGGCACGAAGTAGGGTGGGAGCGGCGAGGGCACAAGCCCTAGAACCCGAATTCGTTACAATAACAAAAGGACAGACAATGAAATATGGGCTATTTCGAAGTCGCAAATGTGAGAGGTAAAGTCAAAATTCTGAGTTTTTAGGTCGCAATTCCATGATTCTAAGTCACAATTCTGAGATACCATAGTGCGTTTTTTTTACTCCCTGGCGGAAACGGGCTTCCATAGGTTCTCAGTGCTGCGAAGCAAAAGCAATCTCTGGAAAATCAGACAAATTATTATCAGATCATGTCAAAAGCTGATCAGTATTTCTTTACTGGGAAGCAAAGAAATGCTTGTATTACACATTTTAATATGACATGCAATTACACATGAAAAATAGTAAAATTATTTTCATTGCGGTACGTATTGATAGAACAGCCCCCTCGATAAAAGAAAGTGTGGACGGACGTGTCGCATGTTCCGTACTCTGTCTGACAGCGAATTAACACACTTTCCTCGGAAATTAGAAACTAATTGAACAATAAATTAATCTGAGCAAATTTTACACGTGTGGGTGATTTAATTCTGTCGAAATTGCGTGGAACTCCTCCGCTGAGGTCAGATACACACGGGAAAGTGTTCAGGCGGCTTCACGGAGTCCCGCCTCAGACTGGAAGCAGGTTCTAATTAGACGCTGAGAACAATCCGGGTCTCTGTATGTAACTGATTGTGTTGATTGAGCGGTAGTGTGACCATGTGAGTGGTAGCATAGTCCTGCTAGTATAAAAACCTAGTCACCGTGTTCACACTTTATGCTCTCTTGCTTCAACACAGTTTGGTGGTTTACTTGTCTTACTTCTGTAGCAGTTTAGCGGGACGTCAATTTGGCAATGCGCTCGTTTCTCTTTGTGCTGTGCCTGTGCGCAGGGGCCGGTGTCACACCCTCTGCAGCCAGAGGGCGCTCCTTCTCTGTCCTGTCCCTAGTTTCTGGTCTGCTGTCCTTCCTGTCCCTCTCTTTCCCTTGGGCTATATATTTCCGGGTCTTGCACTCTGTCCTCGCTCAGCATTGACGTTCGGATGTCCTGAGACCCGCCTAGCACCAGGGCGCCCCACGTCCGCTCCCTGAGGGCATAGGTTTCTATACGGCATTCCTGAACTCTTTGCACTAATGAGCCCGGGCCTTTTTCCTGTCTCGCCGCTATGCATATGGGTCTTTTTCCGCTCTCCTGCTCCCCACGGTTAGTCCCTTTGGACGTCCGTGACAGATGGGCTCCCTGCACTGATTTCCGCTGGGACTCTCGGGAATTAGCGCTCCAGGCCGACCTCCCGGCTCCTGAAGACGCAGCCCAGTCGGAGGACTTAAGCCTGGCAGATGCGCCCTCCGAAGACCTGTCTGCAAGCGAGAACGACTCGCAGTCCTTGGCTCCCGACTTTCGCCGCCTTCCCGTGTCCAGAGACGCGTACTCGCCCTACTTCGACAAGGAGAAGATGAAGCCCGAAGCTGGCAGCCGCCCCTTACCCGCCTACATCAAGAGCATCCTGTTTCCTCCCCAGCGAGGGCGGCAGCCGGCTCGCCCGGCCATCAGGGGCACCCGAGGAGTGGCTGTGTGGTGCGACTCCAGCAGGATGTACGTGAGGGTCAGTCGGCTCCTGTTCGGCTTCAGCTGTCAGCCATCGGAAGTGACCTTGGGCAACTGCAGCGTCAGCCGAACCACATGCCGTTACTTTTACTTCATCTACGGGCTTCACGAGTGCGGCACCGAGCGATCGGTAAGCAGGTCTTCATCTACATGCAGTGTATCGATGTGAGCTGTAGGGCTAGTGTCGGGGTTGCCTTTCCTGGGAATATCCCTTCCTCTGTGACCCTGCAGGTTGTCCAGGGCCGCCTGGTGTACTCCAACACTCTCTGCTATGCCCCGCCCTCCTCCAGTGCACCTGTGCATCACTTCATTCCCTTCTTATGCTGGTCAAGTACTCCTACAACAGGTAGGCAGGGCTCTGCTGCTGCTGGGAAAGTGTCCAAAAGCCCCTCATCCCCTCTGTCCTGCAGGTTCCACTACTCCTACAAGGTTGGCTATGTCCCCACGTGGGCCAGGAGAAGGACCTTCTTCAAGGACCTGAAGAACAAGCACAGCTTTGTGCTGCTCACCACCAACTGTAAGCTCTTTGAGTGAGTGGCTCCTCCTGCCTGCAGGGGGTGCTGTGTGCAGGTGTAATGCTGCCTCTCTCTCCAGCCCACTGGGTCCGGCTCTCTCCCAAGGATGAGTACTTCCTGGGTCAGCCCATGTACTTCCAGGCCACTGCCTACTTTGCCACAGCGGCGCAGAGGCTATACATCCACTCGTGTTACGTAACGGAGAAACCAGACCAGCACTCGCAGCCCCGTTACCCTGTGATCGACAACTTGGGGTACGGCCCCTTCTGGGAGGGGAGGTGGGCAGGAGCCCTGAGAACCTGCAGGGGTTCATCCTTGTCCTTGTCCCCAGGTGCATGGTGGACAGCAAGGCAGATGGCTGCCTGTCCAGGTTTGTCCCCTCCAAGCAGAAGGATGTGCTCCGCTTCACAATTGATGCCTTCTTCTTCCAGAAGAAGCTGTCCAGGAAGGTACTGCTCTCAAAGGCTGCTCAGCCTTCTTGCTCTACTGATCCATGGTCTGCTTTTTTCATCCATGATCTAGATGTGAACCAGACTGTGGCAGCTGTAGTGCCTAGAGCTGCCAGCTTGCCTTCACTGATGGCAGATGGTCCTTCTCTGTCCCTCTATTGGCCTTGATCCCTTAATGCTGTGACCTTCCCTCTTGCAGCATGAAGTGACTGAGCTGTACATGCACTGTGTCATGGCTGTGGCTCCTGCTAAAGCAACACCAGGGACCAAGTCCTGCACCTACAACAGGGAGGCTAAGAGGTACTTCTGCAAGGAGCCTGCTGAGGGTGCTCTGGGACATGCCAGGTGGAGGTCTCACCTGTCCTCCTCTCCTCCAGGTGGGAGGAGCTGTATGGTGACCATGAGGTCTGTGCCTGCTGTGAGTCCAGGTGTGCTGGCAGTCGGAATGAAGGTGGGTCTCGTTCTCTATCCCTTGTGGATGCATCTCTGCCCAAGAGACAACCATGCTTGGACAACTGAGGAATGATCCCGTGCTGGACAAAGGGACTGTTTAGATGAGTAGCATCACTGTGGGACTCTGGGTATAGCAGATCCCTCACTCCTGGGTGTTACTTGTCCACAGGTACCAGGAGCCTGGTGACCAGCAGTCGGGTGGCTGTGGCACCAGTAGAAGCTCCTCTGGATGTGGGAGCTGACTGGACTGAGGATGAGGAGGGAGACCCTCAGAGCACCAGTGAGGATGTGGAGGGAGCAGAGGACTTTGGAGATGTTTGCCAGTGGACAGGTAGGGTCTGGCAGGAGGAGCTCCTGTAGGGGTGGGTGTCCTGCAGTTCAGCTGGATTGTTCTCCTTCTTCCTCCCCAGGTGCTTGAATGAAGGCACCAGCCTGGTCCTTGTGACTCTCCTGCCTCCACTCGCCTTGTAATGGCAACATCTCAATAAAGCTGTGAAAGACCCTTCTGCCTGCCCTTGTTTCTTTATGGTTTATAGGTTTGAATGGGGTGGAGGAATTCAAGGGAAGTGAGACCCATTAATAAATTGAAGTACTGTATTTGTGGGGGTTCCCCTTTCAAGAATGCTTCCTGTATTGCTGCCAATGAGGACTGAAAATGGCTGGAGTAATAAAGCATTGTACTGGGGGAAGATGGCTGCACTTTTCCTTAGGCAGGGCAGTGTGATCTTTTACTGTGGGAGAGACAGAGGTGTTCAATATACTGGAAATCCTCCTGTTTCCGAGAAGGGTAGTGGTTATGGAGTGAGTTGCTACTGTAGTGCCCAATAAGAGTGAGATCTGGTGTCCTATTCTAGGCTGCACAAACTTCCTAAAATAAACACGAGGAAGGAATTGTCAACAGGGGCTTGGTGTAAAGTAGGCCTTCCTTCCTTAGCAGAGGAATAATACTGCTGTGTGAGCATCAGTGAATAATGGTACAGTTAAAATCACGGAGGTCTTATCTTATGGGTGTTGGTTTCACAGCAGTGGTAGTGGACAGTCATGGGAAGTACTAGGATTGAGACTGGAGATCCCAGTACTTGATCCGGAAGACAGGTGTTCACAACTACCTCTACCAGCAGCACAGACTGTGTAGATTGAGACTGAACGCTTACTACACAAAGCCTCTCCACTGTTTCAGTGTCCCATGTCATGGATTTCAAGTGAATCCTAGTCTTCCTTTGTGACTACCTATAATTTGCACAATCATGATGGCCCACTAAGGCTGTCAATTTTTAGTCCTACTGCAGTGCCCTATTAAAGTTTCAAGGATTTTAGAATAAACTGTTTTATATAATGGTTCCGAAGGTGGCTTCACAAAGCACTTGACAGGATTACAATCGGAATACACAGGATAAAACAATTCCAATAGACTGAGGAGAAAAGTAGAAGCAGAGGGGTAAAGAATAGAACCAGTTCAGTAAAGGCTCTTCTACAGAACAAGGTGTTGAATCTGAATTTGAAGGAGTTTAGGGAAGGTGACTCTGGTATCCTTGGGGAGAGAGTTCCAGAGCTTGGGGGCATAACAGCAGAAGGCCCTGTCACCCATACAGTATATATCATTCATTTAGACCATTTCGAAATTGAACTTGGTTACAACTTCTACATTAGATACTCAAAACAAGAACATAACTCTTAGGAATTAAATTGATATCAACTGGTTGGGATAACAATTGAATTCTCGAGCTGTAATGCATTGAAGTTGAATACTCATCCAATCTCTGGGGATTCAGATCTCCTGCGGGGTCAAAGAAACAGTTGCAGGCTGTTGCTGTCCAATCCGCGCTGTCTGGCTAGGTGCCAGGCTGTGCTGTGCTGCTTGCGATGGTGCGCTGCTGATGCTCACTGAACGGCTAGTTAGTGTTGGCTTTAACTAGCAAAGTTTGCACACAGGAGAAAAGATGACTGTGAGTCCCAGCAAGTCAGGAAGAGGACCGGTTCGTTCCTGATGAAGAGCTAGTTCTGAATAGTGATACAGCTGTCCACGGTTCCGACCTGTTCACGAGGCCTGCTGCTGGTGCTAACCTCGGGTGGATCTTCTGGTTACTCTCTGGCAACCTCCACTCTAGACTCTTAGAACAAAGGAAAGTTCTGGCACTCGGACACACTGGCCGTTCCGTGGTTGTCCGGGCAGAGTCTCAGGATGGTCAGGAGGCGTACTGCGAGAATGTCCTGCCCTTGGCAGCCTTCTGCTCCTGGGCCGTCCTGCCCTGGAATTCTCCTTTGAATTCCCCTTAGAAAAGTCCACAGAATTCTACACTACAGGCTCTCTGTGTTGCCTGTTTTTACCTGGAGGAACTTCAGCTTGTTGATTGGCTGAAAGTTCCATGGGCATCAGATTCCCACGTGGGTTACTCGGCCCTACCAGTCCCTGATTGGTTGATCAAGGTGAGATATGAGTCACTTACTCCTGACACTTAGGAATGCAGTCCAGATGTCCATCTGGCACTCCCTAGACAGATAGGCGCCAATGGATGCCCATTGATCATGATAGCCAGGCTTAGCTAAGTGTATCCACCTTTGGGAGCTGTCCCTTATCAAAAGAAAAGATCTTTAAATCAGCCTGCATGAATAGTTTCTCTGTGGCTGCACCACAGAGATGAACAGAGAGATGAGGCCTCATTTGGGAAAGCACAGAAACACTGAATTCTGTCTTATTAACAAGCATTGCCGCTACACTGGGATAGGACATTCCACACTGGAGTATTATTATTGAGAGACAGGATCACTGTCTGTTCCTCAGGCTAAAACAGGAGATCACACACTGGATTATTATTATTGAGAGACAGGTTTACTGTCTGTTCCCCAGGCTGGGGCAGGAGATCCCACACTGTATCATTATTATTGAGAGACAGGCTCACTGTCTCTTCCTAAGGCTGGGAAAGGAGGTCACACACTGTATTATTATTATTATTGAGAGACAGGTTCACCATCTTTTCCTCAGGCTGGGACAGGAGATCACAAACTCTATTATTATTATTGAGAGACAGGCTCACTGTCTGTTCTTCAGGCTGGGGCAGGAGATCACACTGTATTATTATTTTTGAGAGACAATCTCACTGTTCCTCAGGCTGGAACAGGAGATGACACACTGTATTATTATTATTGAGATACAGCCTCAGTGCTCCCCAGGCTGGGACAGGAGATCACACACTGATCTATTATTATTGAGAGACAAGCACACTTTTTGTTCCTCAGACTCGGACAGGACATCCCACACTGGATTATTATTATTGAGAGACAGGATCACTGTCTGTTCCTCAGGCTAAGAAAGGAGCTCACACACTGGATTATTATTATTGAGAGATAGGTTTACTCTCTGTTCCCCAGGCTGGGACAGGAGATCACACACTGTATTATTAATATTGAGAGGCAGGCTCACTGTCTCTTCCTCAGGCTGGGACAGGAGGTAACACACTGTATTATTATTATTATTATTACTGAGATACAGGCTCACTGTCTGTTCCTCAGACTGGGACACAAGATCACACACTGTATTTTTATTATTGAGAGACAGGCTCAATGTTCCTGAGGCTGGGACAGTAGATCACACTGTATTATTATTGAGAGACAAGCTCACTTTTCCTCAGGCTTGGACTGGAGATCACACACTGTTCTATTATTATTGAGAGACAAGCTCACTGTTCCTCAGGCTGGGACAGGAGATCACATTGAATTATTATTATTGACAGATAAACTCACTGTTCCTCAGGCTGGGACAGTAGATCACACTGTACTATTATTATTGAGAGACAGGCTCAGTGTTCCCCAGGCTGGGACAGGAGATCACACACTTTATTATTATTATTGAGAGACAGGCTCACTATTTGTTCCTCAGACTGCGACAGGAGATCCCACAGTTGATTATTATTACTGAGAGACAGACTCCCTGTCAGCTCCTCAGGCTGGGACAGGAGATCACACACTGTATTATTATTATTGAGAGACAGGATCACTGTCTGTTCTTCAGGCTGGGATAGGAGATCACGCACTGTATTATTATTATTGAGAGACAGGCTCACTGTCTGTTCCTCAGGCTGAGACCGGAGATCATGCACTGTATTATTATAATTGAGAGACAGGCTCACTGTCTGTTCCTCATGCTGGGACAGAAGATCACACACTGTATTATTATTATTGAGAGACAGGCTCACTGTCTGTTCCTCAGGCTGGGACAGGAGATCACACACTGTTGTAGTGTGCTCTCACGAGGCACCAGTTCTGTAGGGGTTTGGGCATTTACTGGGACAATTATTAATTGTGGCAGTTAATCACAAAATTGATTCTTTTAATGGTCTCAGAATCCAACCATGCAATATAACTCAAACAACGCACACACAGGTACTAATACACGAGGATACATTAATTAATATATATAATATGCATGTAAACCTAACAGATCTTATTGTAAGGGTTATCAGAATACAAAAAATATATATTCATTCAGTTACAAAGAGTTACACATATCAAGAGGACATACGTTCGGTATATCATTCATTTAGGCCATTTCGTAATTGAACTTGGTTACAACTTCTACATTAGATACTCAAAACAAGTACATAACTCTTAGGAATGAAATTGATATCAACTGGTTGGGATAACAATTGAATTCTCGAGCAGTAATGCAGTGAAGTTGAATACTCATCCGATCTCTGGGGATTCAGATCTCCTGCGGGCACAAGCAGTTGCAAGCTTGTTGCTGTCCAATCCACACTCTCTGGCTCCGTGCCAGGCTGTGCTGTGCGGCTTGCGACGGTGCGCTGCTGATGCTCTCTGAAAACTGGCTAGTTCGTTTTGGCTGAAACTAGCGAAGTTTGTGCACAGGAGAAAAGATGACTGTGGGTCCCAGCAGGTCAGGAAGAAGACCAGTTCGTTCCTGATGAAGCGCTAGTTCTGAATAGTGATTCAGCTGTCCACAGTTCTGACCTTTTCACGAGGCTTGCTGCTGATGCTAACCTCGGGTGGATCCTCTGGTTACTCTCTGGCAACCTCCGCTCTTGACTCTTAGAACAAAGCAAAGTTTTGGCACTCGGACACACTGGCCGTTCCGTGGTGGTCCAGGCTGAGTCTCAGGATGGTCAGGAGGCGCGCTGTGAGAATGTCCTGCCCTTGGGAGCCTTTCTGCTCCTGGGCCGTCCCGCCCTGGAATTGTCTCACACCCCTGGAATTCTCCTTTGAATTCCCTTTAGAATAGTCTTGGAGCTCTGTGTTGCCTGTTTTTACCTGGAGGAACTTCAGCTCGTTCATTGGATGAAAGTTTCATGGGCATCAGAGTCCCACGTGGGTTACTCGGCCCTACCAGTCCCTGATTGGTTGATCAAGGTGAGATATGAGTCACTTACTCCTGACACTTAGGAATGCAGTCCAGATGTCCATCTGGCACTCCCTAGACAGATAGGCGCCAATGGATGCCCATTGATCATGATAGCTAAGCTTAGCTAAATGCATCCCCATTTGGGAGCTGTCTCTTATCAAAAGAAGACATCTTTAAATCAGCCTGCATGAATAGCTTGAAGAGAGAGATGGGGCCTCATTTGGGAAAGCACAGCAACACTTAATTCTGTCTTATTAACAAGCATTGCCGCTACAATTAGTAGGAAGAAATATACAATGTTTTGAAAATGTAATATGTTTTAAAGGATTAAAGGGAAAAGAAATACTTTATATACGCAAACTAATTCAACTGAGCTCCTCTAAACAATATAGCCTGAAGAATTGCCAAAGCACAATGTATCAATTTGGGTGACACTGGGGGAAAAGGATCATAACATTGAAAACCACAAGGCTTATTTTCAACAGCAAAATTTGTGCTTGAAAATATTTGACAAAAAAAGGAATATTACACGCACGGAAACCAATATTTACCACTAGGATAGAATGCAGCATAGAACAGTTGGATAGAAGGTTAGTGTAACTCTATAGTGCATCACAGAGGTCAGTCTCTTCCCCCTCTTTATGCAGGCTGACTTGTTCACAGTGAACTGTCCTCCAGCGATAGTCAGCTGTAATCACTGACGCAGACCTGATGTTAATACTCTGACAGCATCTTGGCTGATTTGGTTAAAGTGTTTTCCTATTAAACAGGAGATTCTGCGTTCAAATCCCAGCAGTGTCTTTCTACAAAATGTATCACTATGGATGATTACATGCAGCTTGATTTTGTTTAATGCAAGTTTTCATTCCCTTTCTGATGGCTCTCTACAGTAATTTTTAAAAGTACTAATCAGGATGGATTGCTGTATTTATCCTCAGTAAATGGGAATATGTAAGTAGTGATTATCCAAATTGCATTTTTGTGTGAAACAAATTTCAGAAAATCGAAAACCAATTTTCAAAACTCACAATAAGAAGACAAAGGCAAAACATAAGTTCACTTGCACTTTATGCATATTTACCACAACCTTGCCTTCTGATCATAAAAAGTCTTAATTTTAATATAGCAGTTTTAAATGGGACATTCAGAACATGGCATATGAGAATATATGGTTAACCGAGGATGACTTTCTAAATGAAAAAAATATTTTTTCAGTGATTATGACACTTCAGTATGACATAAAATATGCTTCAATGACAGAATAAATAATAATAATAAATAAGCATGGAAAAAATACCCAAAGTGGACATTCATAGTTGTGATGTTAGATATCGGGTGGGTAGCTGCGTCAGCATGCGTAGGCTGCAAAGGAACAAGTAAAGGACTATTCCAGCTGAAAAGAGAAGAAAAGAATTACAATGTTTCGGCTGTGGAGCCTTCTTCAGGTGTGAGAAAGACAGGGCAGTAAGCAAAGATAATTTTCTTTTTATCTTTGCTGAGTGCAGTTTATCGCTGATGACAACATCAAAGACATTAAGGAGTTTTTACGGCTAACAGCTCCATATCAACTTCCTTTCATAACTAACCTCATCAGATCCCTCAACTCCCAACTCTTCCAGTTTCTCACTTCAGAGAAGGATAAAAAACTCAAAATCCTCTACAGAGAAAAACCATCAACACCCTTATCACCTCCACCAATCCTAACCTTGGTGTTACTACACCCTCTGACCTTTCCCTTTCACCCCTTTGCATCCTCAGCTCACATATTTTAATAGTACAACAAAATTACAATAGATTGTACAGTATTTATGTTTAAAATTAAGGTAAATATGTCAAAATATGTAATAATGCTTGCAAGTTCTTAAACAAATCTGCATTGTATTTTTAAAATATTTCAGCAGAGGATGCAACGGGGGTATACATGACGACGACTTTTTCTTGGGTGAATATGGTTTTCTGGGGAGTTGCGACGTTGGGCATACAGTAATTGGACATTTCCCGGTGATTCTGACACCTGTTAAGCACTCGCATTTCCTGCAAATATTAAAATGGTTAAGGTTTCGCTGAGCAATCCAATCGACCTTTGCGAAGACAATGTTTACATCGCAAAAGAAACCCGTCCCTGGGTGGACTCAAACCACCAACCTTTCAGTGAACAACTGAACACGCCACACAGACAGAATGGTGGGTCCATCTCTCACATCACAACTTTCAGGTTAAATTTTTTTTTTGCCAGCTGGCACTATTTCTTCTGCACTGATAATCAAGAATTGAATTTCATTTCTCGCAAGCTGTGTGAATTTCTTGAAATACAAGTTTTCCAGAAAGGAAATGAATACATGCATTTAACAAAATCAAGCCCTTTGTGATAGTCCGAAATTGTACGTTATGTACCACAAGATAGGAAAAAAAACATGACTGGGATTTTAAGCTACGTGACCTACGGTACCAGACCGGGGTAAAGTTAGCTTGAAGTTCGAAAACGATTTTGGCACGACTGTAGCGTTTACACGAAACCTCTTAGAATCGTGAGAATACTTGCTTTGTGTATAAAATACATTGTGAATGCTTTCTCAGCCTTTACTGTTTCATTTTTATGACATTTTTTTGACCAAGCACGAATATTCTTTTGTCCATATCTTCGCAACGGAAGCAACGGAAGCACAGAACGCCTTCAAACCAAATGCATTTTAAAGACCACGACATGTGGATATTTCCACAGCCTCTACATCAAAGTATCAGTGAGCTAATTATCTTTTTTTAAACCTCCGGTTTTTCATCGATGTGTAATTACGCACGAACTGGAACCCAGGGGACCGCTGTATACACAAGTTCACAACGCGAGAAATACTGTTCAATACGGCTTCATGCGAAAAACACATATATGACCATAGGCAAAAGATTAGTGCAGTCTCCAATTACTCAGGCTGTAAGCATGGGAATAAAGCTTTGTTTGATTTCTGAAACCTTTCCTTTACATCCTGTTTTCATTCAGGTAAGAGTCAACTATATTCACAATACTACTGACAGCAGGAAGATTAAAATATTCTTTACTCAGCAGCTTATTAAAAACAGCTCCCATGATGTTCAAACCGATTTTTTACACAGAACACTGACACAGCTTTGCGTTCTGAATCTCTTTTTCTCGTGCGTTTATTTAATGTGGCACAATGCACTGGGATAGGGGTATTCTGTTCACAAACCAATAGCATTTAAACCACAGCACCCACAATGCTGCAAGTAAGTGTTTTGCACACTAAGCAGAGAGCGATGTCTCTCTCGTTAGTATAGTGGCGAGTATCCCCACCTGTCACGCGGGAGACCGGGGTACATCAGGACGGCCACAACACAAAGTACTGACCCCTATAAGATCACGGCGAGTTACCGATACACACGTGGCAGGGCGGAAAAGGCTGTGCTCTCTTCGTGTGACATAATTCGGAAAAGTCCTGACGTTGCATTTCAACTGAGCCCCAGTATACATCGACCCTTCGACACTCTGAGTGACAACTCTCTTGCGTGTTTTCTCATATTTATGTAGTTTGCTTGCATGATGCCGGGAACAGCATGGCTGTTCGCTGCCATATGGTCTAGCGGTTAGGATTCCTGGTTTTTACCCAGGCGGCCCGGGTTTGACTCCCGGTATTAGAACGTGTCGGTTTTGCCTCCTGCTTTCCAAAAGATCAGCACCGTGTACGAAGGAGCCGCATGAAAACTACTCGAACATGCAAAACTGCAGGATCTGCGGGATCTGCACAGTGTATGTCGCAGCGCTTCCTGCTTTCACTTCAATGTGCTTCCTGATGTCGAGTCGTGTGCCGTGCGGAGGCTCTGAAAGCGAGAGCAATGAAAAGGTGCACGACGCTGTGAAAGAAAACAGAGAAGTGAAAGGCAGTCTTTTCTCTAAGGAGGTAGAAGAAGAGCAACTCCCCATCAGGGAATCAAACCCCGGTCTCCCGCGTGACAGGCAGGGATACTCCCCACTATACTAACGAGGAAGACATCGCTCTCTCCGACCCCCGGCATCGTGTCCCGACCCAGCGTGCTGGAAGCCGACGCGTGCTGTGATTCCTTTACGGAGCAGAAATGACGACCGAGGAGCCGTGAGATCATTTCAGCATTTTGCAGCAATTCAGCATTTCAGAAACACAAACGACCAACTCGGAATGAGTTGCTTTTGACGCTTTTCAAAGTGTTCTTTGTGCACGACGACTGCGCCGTCTAGCAGATACAAATGGGTTGTACAACTCTGAACTTGCAAATGGAAGAGGGCTAAGCCCCCTCTCTTTTAGCCCAGGTTCGATCTGTCTCCCAGAGTCACCAGGACACACACACACTGTCTTGTTTCTCATACACGTATAGTGTAAAAATTAAGAACCCAGGACGAAGATGTGACACTCGAACAAACTCTTTATTATTTAACCTGTAACCAGTTATTACCCGGTCAGCCCTCCATCAATCAACATGCAGTTTCACTGCTGACGCACACAAATATTATACATTCTGTTATGAATCGCCTCTCTTCAATGCCCGGTGTGTTTTTTTTTTTTGGGGAGATGTTATATATGTCAGAAAGAGCACTGTGACGTCAGAGACACCAGCCAGGGCGCCGGGATCAGAGAGCAAGACCGCGGGAGGCGCGCGGATCACACTGCGGAGAGTTATTGATCACTTATCTATCGACAACCTATTAATTCAACTGAAGAACAGTAAAATTAACGATTAACTTCACTGATTGGTGAGTACTGATTCTTTTCCCGTTCTTTTCCCTGTTTTAAATATCTAGAAAACGGTCAATACCGCCTGGATCGATCAATTACAGTACCATAGTGCGTTTAGTGTTAATAATGTTCAATCCGAAATTAAAGAATGGTTATTCAAATTATTATTTAGGAATTTAATCCTAGAGCTAGAGAATTATATTCCAAGTTGATAAATTTGTTTAAGTAACAGTTGAAATGCATTTTCCATTTGTTTACAAATCATAAGTATGGTAACCACGGCGACACGCGCCACGTCACTGTGCCCGGCTAGGCGTCTCGCATTTGTCACAAAGAGCGGTGTGACGTCACGGACAGCTACTAATACTAATGCTAGTGTATTCCTGTTAATATTAGTGAGAGTACAACTGGTAGTTTTAATATTAATGCTAGTGTTCATGTGAGTATTAATGATGATAGCGCTACTGATAGTTGTAATGCTTGTATTCATGTAATATTAGTGCTTATTATAGATTTACTGTTAGAGTATTTACACTAGTAGTCATGTTAGTTTTAGTGATAGCATTACTGTTATTATAAGTATTAGTAGTGTTGTAGTAATTTTGTGTTATTGTTAGTAATAATGATAGTGTTAGTCATAGTGATAATGTTACTGTTGTAATATTAGTGGTATTTTTGTTAGTGTTTGTTATAGTGTAACTTTAGGTAAGAGTGTATGTGGTGTCCGTCATTGTGTGAGTTTGTGTCTGTGAGTATGTGTACTGTCTATGTGTGATTCTGTAAATGTGTGCGTATCAGTGTGTGGGTGTGTATCTCTGAGTTTAGTGTCTACAGTATGTGTGTGTCTGTGAATGTGTGCTAGTTTGTATTTTTGCATGTGTGTGTGTGATTGTGTGTATAAATGTGTATGGTGTTAGTCAGTATGTGTAGTGTCTTTGTGTGTGAATGTGTGTGAGTGTGTGGGTGTATATCTGTCAGTGTGTGTAAATGTGCGTAGGTGGGCTTGGGCTCCAATGTTGTCGTAGTAGTAATGGTAGTAGTGGTAGTAGCAGTTGTGTCAGTGGCAGCAGTATTAGTAGCAGTAACAGTACTACTAGTAGTTTTAGAAACATTAGTAGTAGCAGTAGGAGTAGCTGTAGTAGCAGTAGTAACACTAGAACCATGAGCAATAGTAACAATAGTAGTAGTAGTTATGCTGTATTTCAAATCTTTAGTTCAACAATATAGTAAAGCTGTGTTGGAGCTTCACTTTAATAATTGCAGCAGCAGGAGCAGAAGAGCAGGAGTCAAACAACAAAAAGAAAACATCAGTACTTGTTAATAGACCAAGGCTGAACAGTGAGAACACGGCTCACATCCTTCTTATTAATAGTAGCAGAAGTAGTAGCAGTGCCAGCAGTAGCAGCAGTAACAGTAGTACCTGCAGCAGTAGGAACAGTAGTACTAGTAGCTTTAGTAGTAGTAGTAGTAAAATATTACTATTACTAGTAGTAGTAGTAGCTGTCATAGTTGTAGTAGCAGTATTAGTGGTAGTAATAGCAGCAGTAATATTTGTTGCAGCTTCACCATAATAACTACAGGAGCAGAAGAGCAGGAGTCTGTTTCAAAGTATTAAAAAACAACAAAATGATTAACTAGAAACAATCAGTTCTTGTTAATACAGCTGAACAGCTGTGATTTAAGGCCACAATTCCTGCTGGGCTAGCATGGAAAAATGTCATATAATGATATGACAGCATATTTTTAGAGAGGGACATATTATCTTCAGTAAAACTGCACTATCTCTTCACTCCCCTGTCTTTAGGAAATGGGCCTGTTTCGACAGAGCTTTACTGGAACTGCAGGTCAGACTGTGCAGTGAGTTTGTGGTTTGTGCAGTGCAGTGTGATGAGGTATACAGGAAGACACATGGGGGAGCACAGTGTTCAGATCTCTAGTGCTGTACAGAGACACACAGGGAGTCCAGTCAGAGCTCTATTGCTGTACAGTGAGGCACACAGGGGAGCCCAGTGTTCAGAGCTCTACAGGGTGACAGGTCTTCTACCCCCACAGCTGTCTCAGGGCTCTAACAGCTCTCTCAGTGTGTCTTTCAGGGCTGAACAGGAGGGGCTATTCCTGTCAGAATGGAGGCTGACTCTTAGAGCTCCAGAGTCAGTATGAGGAGAAGCTCCCAGACCTGACTGCTGCCAGAACCTCTGAGCCTGAGTGGCCTTGAGCCCTGAGCTCCTCAGCAGCTGAGAAAAGCCTCCTGTCTCCTGTGGTCACAGTGTGGCTGAACACCTGCACTGTCTTCTCCTCTCTCTCCCCCTTCCTGTCTCTCTCGCTGTGTGTGCTCTTATCTGTCCATCTCTCTCTCCTTTTCTCTCACTCTGACAGTCTGTGCAGAGTATCTGAATGGGATGTAACATTGATTGGCAAAGGAAAAGACTTCTCACAGACAGAATAAAAAAATGTATCTCCTCTCAGTCAGATTCACAGCTCAGACTCACACACAGAGCATTGGATCCCTCAGTACTTTACCAAAACTCCTACCTCCTGAACAGACAGAAGCTCATCTCCATCCTTCTATTTATCCTGACAATCTGAGTTCTTCAGTTGAATTGTATTCTAGATATTAAAAACAGGGTCAAAATGCGAAAATAATTCACTCTCACCAATCAGTGAAGTTAATCGATTATTCTACGGTTCTTCAGTTAAATTAATTGGTTGTGAGTATTGCCACTCTTACCAGTGTATTATGATTCTCAGCAGCAGCAGACCAATGGTTGTGTCTACAATAGTGACCAGTTGACCAGTCTTTAGCTCTGAGCAGTGGGACTCAGATCACACAGAAGACCTGTCTGTGTGTGATTCCACACCAGCCCTGGGATTCAGCGTCTCCCACACATCTCTCGCAGACAGTCTTATAAATATACAGTTAAACAGAGTCTGATAACAGTTATACAGTTAATTAAATCATCAAACCGGCTGAGGAGCTGAGAGCTCTGGTGGAAATAAAACCAGGAGATACTCTTCAACCTTCAGGATCAGGTGTCTGATCCTCCTGGCTTCTATTCTGTGGAGATTTGTTTAAAATGCTTAAAAGAGCTCATTACAGGGACTTGTGCCCTTTCTCTTCTGCTCTACAGGAGTATGCTATACTATTATTTTAGTCTGTGAAGTTAACTATTTTTTTTGGTTTAATGAATTTTATTCCTTGGTTTGTCACTCTCCATTTCCAGCTGTTACGAATCGCCTTTATTATTGGAGATGTTATATCTGTAAGATGTTATATCCTGGGCTCCGGACAGGAGTCTCCTCCAGCGGAGACATGTCTGCTCCATCAGAACGAGCGCTGTGACGTCACGGTCACCAGCCAGAGCACCAGGATTAGAGAGCGAGACCGCGGGAGGCAAGCGGAGCGCACGGAGGAGAGTTATTGATCACTTATCTATCGACAACTAATTGATTCAACTGAAGAACCGTAGAATAATTGATTAACTTCACGGATTGGTGAGTACTAATTCTTTTCCCGTTTTGACCCTGTTTGTAATATCTAGAAAACAGTCAATACAGCCTGTATCGATCAATTACCATAGTGCGTTTAGTGTTAATAATGTTCAATCCAAAATTAAAGAATGGTTATTCAAATTATTATTTAAAAATTTAATCCTAGAGCTAGAGAATTATATTCCAAGTTGATAAATTTGTTTAAGTAACAGTTGAAATGCATTTTCCATTTGTTTACAAATCATAAGTATGGTAACCACAGCAACAGGCGCCACGTCACTGTCCACGGCTAGGTGTCTCGCCTTTGTCACAAAGAGTGGTGTGACGTCACGGACAGCAACTAATACTAATATTAGTGTCTTCATGTTAATATTAGTGTGAGTACAATCGGTAGTTTTAATATTAATGAGAGTTTTCATGTGAGTATTAATGATGATAGTGCTATTGATTGTTTTAATGCTAGTATTCCTGTTAATATTAGTGATAATTACAGAGATAAGGTTAGATTATTTACACTAGTAGTCATGTTAGTTTAAGTGATAGCATTACTGTTATTATTAGTATTATTAGTGTAGTAGTATTTAGTGTCAGTGTTAGAGAGGATGATAGTGTAAGTCTTAGTGATGGTGTTACTGTTGCAATATTAGTGGTATTTGTATTAGTGTTATTTATAGTGTATTTGTAGTTATGAGTGTATGTGTCTGTTTGTGTGTGGTGTTTGTGAGGAGTGTGTGTTTGTGAGTTTGTGGATGTGTGTCTATAAGTACTCGTAGTGTCTATGTGTGTGTCTGTGAGTGTGTGTAGTGTCTGTGTGTGAGTATTTGGATGTGTGTCTTTCAGTGTGTGATAATGTGTGTGAGTGTGTGGGCATATATCTGTCAGTGTGTGTGAGTATGTGTGTAGGTGGGCTTGGGCTCCACTGCTGTGTCTGACAAAGGTGACCCATCAACAGGTGTTGAGGTCCAGAGTCACTTGTGAATGGAACCACTTTCCAGACCCACGTCCAGAGATCTGTGAGTGCCCTGTTTTTTATCACTATTACTAGTAATGACAGCAGTAGTAGTAGCAGGAGTATAAGTATCAGAATTAGTATTAGAATCAGAAGTCAAGGTCGTAGTAGTAGTTATAGGAGCAGAAGCAGTAGTAACAACAGTGGCAGTTGGATTATTCAAGCAGTTACTTCAGAAACTAAAGTATTAGACATTTATACTCTACTTTTCTATGCATGTTTTGTAAAGTGCCTTGATGCTCTGGATAAATTAAATTAAATTAAATTCAACTTATTTTTATATAGCGCCTTTCACAACAAGGTTGCCGCAAGGCGCTTAACAAAGGAAGTGACAATACAGTTGATATAAAAAGTCTACACACCCTTATTGAAACTGCAGGGTTTTGTGATGTAAAGCCAGAAATCAAGATAAATCATGTCAGACATCTTTCCATCCTTAATGTGACCTTGCAACCAACAAAATTCAAGAGAAAAACAAACAGATACTTATTAGGAAAAATAATTTAAACTAATAAACCTACAACACCCTGGTTGCATAAGTGTGAACCCCTCCCCCCCAACTAATACTTTGTGGAAGATCCTTTTGCATTTATTACAGCAGTACGTGTTTGTGAATTAGTGTCCATGAGCCTTGCACACCTGGACTTTGCAATTTACTCTGTAGACAAGCAAATCTGTTCAAGGAAGAAACTCAGTTTAGTGAACTACTGGTGAATTCAGCCCACATTCTGTATTTGCTTGTCAGGATGGCATCTAAGGTTTCAGACTTAACAACTGCTGTCTTTCATCTTGTTTGGATGTTCTGGTCTCCGAATGGAAGCGTGGGATCAAATCCTACTTCGGATGGCTTCATTTTTTATTTTTTGTGCATTGTTCCTGTCTTATTCTGCTCGCTGACAATGACAATAGGAGGAAAACAGAGAAACCGCTTATCAAGAACACGATGGGCAGGAAACTGCTTTGTCAACACTTTAATGTGATTAGCAGAAAGGAAATTTTAGATGGGCTCCGATTTCTGCATTAAGAACGTTTTGAGCTGTCTGTAAGTGAAGAAAGATTTCTGGTAAGGTATGCATTCAAAAGTCAAAGACCGAAATATAAAAGGAGCAGAAGAATGCAGCAACACTGTGATTTGTGAGTGTTCTGTACTGTTAAAATCCCACGGGTTTCCATGCTTCTTGGATTTCTTTGCCGAAGAAGTGATTCCTGTTTCATTTTCTATTCACCAGCTCGATTTGCATTACGCCCCTCAAACCTCAAAACCGAATAACACACACTAATCAAAGTTGTACAAGGGCTACACTACTTTGCCCCGTCTAAATACCATAATGTGAAATTAAGAAAAAGCAGTATTTTGACAAAGTGCGGTCTTCAAACAGTAAACACTCATGTGTTTATACTTACTCGGGAGCAGATAACCCTCGATTTAGAAAAGCCTTTGCTTGCCCCTTGCTTTCACAGCGATATCTGAATCGAGCCCCAAAGTGGTAAGAAAGCTGAATTACACAAAGCTCATAAGATATTGGGTTGTCACTGTATGCTATCACGTCCTGCTTGCACTGTTCTACTAAAAGATTAGAGTGATAAGAAAGGACACAAATGACCCTTGAATCCACAATCCTAAACTTAAGGGTCGCCAGCTCTACTGGCCGCGCTTCTCTTGCTCCTTAATTACAACAGTAATATTATTAGTGTTGGTTGAACATGGTATAGTAGGCTGACAGCTGGAACAGGTGGCTCATTTACCTCATTTACTGGTAAATGAGGGAGCTACAGCGAAGGACCTAGGTCCCATGATGAAGCGAGCAAAAGAAATCCATTGGGAAAAAATAGATAATCCTTTGATTTATCACTCTGTAGATAAATCACTCATTAAGATACTGTGCGCCACATTGATGACTGGAGTTCCACGAGAGGTAGAAATTACAGCCAGACAGCAGGTACAGTTAGGTGGAGAAATGACAGTTAGTGATCAGCTTAGGGAAAAAATGGAGAACAGCATCCCTATTAGGGTATGGTCAAAACACGATACTGATGTAGGATTGGTAGAATCAGCCAGCCCTGTGTACATAAGCACAAAACTTGGTGTCAAACTCCCTTGGAAGGCACCATATAGCATGAAGCCTGAGGTAGAAGAGGATATAATAATGACAATTGAAGGACTAGTCGAAGCAGGGGTATTGATAGAAACAAACAGTTGTTGCAATACACCCCTGTTGCCAGTTCCTAAGGCAGATAAACAAAAGTGGAGACTGGTCCATGACCTAAAGGCAGTAAACAAAATAGTACAGGATTGGCCTGCTGATGTTCCAAATCCACACACATAACTGACTAATGTTCCCCCTGATGCTAAATATTTTACGGTAATTGATCTATGTGGAGCATTCTTTAGTGTACCCCTGGCAGAAAAATGCAGACATCTGTTTGCATTTACATACAAAGGTAAGAAATACACATACACTCGTATGCCACAGGGGTTTAAACACTCACCCCATGTGTTTAATCAGATTCTGAAAGCAAACCTTGAAGGCCTGACAGTCGAGGGAAACACTAAAGAAAATACAAGTGATGAACATCAAGTGATGGAGGTAGTTACACAGCTCCAGTTGCGCAATTGGTCAGCGCGTGGTACTTCTACAGCAGTGCACAGCAGAGTCATGCCGAGGGTGTGAGTTCGAACCTCACCTGAAGCAGTGTAGCCTGTGTCTTAAGCTACCGAAAGCAACTGACGAGTTTAGATGCTCTTAGGTATTTGCTAGAGATCGCGTCTAAATTAACATGAAATAAACAAGTGAAGGTTTATTTCATATCACACCCAAAGAAGGCTCCACAGCCAAAACGTTGTGTTTTCTTCTCGTTTCAACATGGAATAAACCTTTCCTCCTTCCTTTGCAGCCCATGCATGCTGACACAGCTACTTACTTAAATTACCATCAGCTGTGGACCTCCAACTGACCTGAGAGATATCTACTTAGACGAGAGGAGCACGATGGAGTACCAAAAACTTGAAAAAGCTCTCGCAGTTAGATTCTGTGTTTTTGTTGTTCCCCAGATATGTTTTTAATGTTGTTTTTCTATATGTTTTGAAGTTGTTTCATTTGTTTGTTTGTTTTTATAGTTGTTAGACCACTACAGGGATTTACCTAGGTTCCCAGAAGACTTCTCGTTTTGTGGTTGTTGTTTTTTTCAAGTTACAATTTTTTTCTATTGATAGGACCCCACGCATTACTGTGGGACTAGTTAACTTTAGTTCTTACATTCTACCTGAAATTACCTCAATAACTACAACTCTTTTTTTCTATATGTAACTACAGTTGCTTTCCAGACACCGCAACTATTCACGATGAATCTTATGAATACGTCTTTATGAATAATAGTAGTATTTATTAATAATTAACTTTAATGTATATCTTTATTAGTAGCTGTATTACAGGTAAGGCATGTACAGCATGTCAGAAAGTTTGACGAAAGGTGTCCCTCTATACTACTGACGTTTTCGCCTTCTCTCAGCTTTTTAAAGACTGTCATAAACGCTCAAGAAGTAATTAATTTCAGTTGGAAGTCTGTTTCTGTTGTCTCCGCTTTTGATGAAGAAAAGCCATGCGTGGGAGACTCCCTCTCTGAAGAAGTTTGCCGCCACCTTGCAAGGGAGAAGAGCCATCACCAAAACAACCACTGAGACAATTAACGTTAAACACGTGAAATGCAAGATGTTGTGATTTTTTTCCCACTTAAGGCTTCTATCATTTCTACTCTAACAAGAAAAAACCTCTTTATTAAAAGTGAGATTTGAACAAACATCTCCAGGGGAAACTGTGAACTGAATGCCCTAGACCACCAGCCATCTTGCCTGGGGTTCTTATAATGAATTATATATTTTATTTCTTTCTCCTCGTTGATAAGAAAAAAAGTGAAATCATGTAGAGAAATGTCTTTCTTTCATGGGGAAAACTAGCACGAGCAAATGTAAAGTTTAGAGCAGTGCTCAATAAAATCGATCAGAAACCAAAAGTGCTTCTTATGCGGATCAGTATATTCCGATACCACTGGTTCTGCAGAAGAAATAAGAAAAGCCGAACTCCTAACACTGTGTTGCCATTAAGGCTACTTAGTTAAAAAAAATATTGGCGTTACAAATTATCCGCCGAGCTGTTTTATGTATCCGGCCACCTCTTTCCTTCCTACTTTGCAGTGAGCACAATTCTTTCAGTTCTTCTCTTGTATTTTCCTTGCTATTTTACTGTCCCTTTCCCCCATGTGAAGATGGATCCACAATCGAAACCATGTTTTCACCCTGTGTTTCTGCAGCTGCAGTCTGTATGAGGAGAGGGAGGTATACAGCATCAGTGGCACAATCGGTCAGCATGTGGTACTTATACAGCAGTGGACAGTGGAGTTATGCTGAGGTTGTGAGTTTGAACCTCAACTGGAGCAGTGTGGTCTGTGTCTTTAGCTACTGAAAGCAACTGATGAGTTTAGGTGCTGGAGAGGAGGTTTAAATAATCTGAAAGAAACAAGTAAAGGTTAATCTGTATCACA
The DNA here is from genome assembly GCF_059453375.1 of Lepisosteus platostomus. Taxonomy (NCBI): domain Eukaryota; kingdom Metazoa; phylum Chordata; class Actinopteri; order Semionotiformes; family Lepisosteidae; genus Lepisosteus; species Lepisosteus platostomus. The sequence goes on along the minus strand of NC_142615.1, from coordinate 12,834,615 downwards.
CCCAAAGAAGACTCCACTGCTGAAATGTTGTTTCTCGTTCTTGTTTCAGCATGGAATAAGTAGTTGCAAGAAAATAAGCCCCCTGAATAGGGACCCTGAGATGCAAAGTTCGATATTCTACTGACTGGGCTATTCACGTCTACTCAGTTTCTTTCTGAAACAACGTTTTTCAAGAAATACTTTCAATTTGTGAAATTTGAAATACAATCTTAATGCAGATTATTTTTTCCCAAAAACTGTAAATGGAGAAAACCGACCCGTTTGAGTCTCTGTGGTACAATTGCTTAGTGCAGTCAGGTGAGGACTAAAATGATAGTAAGGTGCTGGTTGAAGCACAACCAGGCGTGCCTTTCTCACTGATCCAACATGAACATCATCTAGGGAAAAAAGGGGCATGTAATGCTTAATACATTATTGACCTTATTGATAATTGGAGGGAATACAAATGCTTTGCATTTATCGAATTAAAGCACGTAACAACTGAGTACCTGAGTTGATATCACTGGGCAATTTCCAATAATGACCAACATCATCAACTTCAAGTAAAATAAGATTCACACATAGAGTTTTATCTTGGATTGGAGGGCGGGAGTATTCATTTATACTCCCGTTGCATCTTGAGCTAAACTATTTTAAAAATATGACGCATATTTTTTCAAGACACTTGTAATCGCCTTAAAGAGAGTTTTCATGAAGATGTACATTGGCTAGCTCTCCACTGTTAATTGATGGGACTTTTGAAGAAACTGTTCTCATACAACCAACATACAAATTACACATCTTAATAAACATGAAGGGAAATCTGTGTTGTGAATAACATAAAACTGTCACTACACATGATTGAGTCCTTGAGTCTGGCACCTAAGACCACTCAGCCATCCTGACAAGCAGTGGAGGCTGGTGTGTTGAATGCACCCGTTGCTTTGTCAAAGGATTATTAACAACTACTGATAGTTTGTTTTTTCTTATTACAGAGATTTCTACATTGCAAGACAATTGACAATATAGATAAAGTAAAGTCTTGGTAAACAAAACAGGCACGGACAGGGATTGAATCTATGAACTTCAGTTTACGAGCCCAACACCTTACCACTTGGCCACCACACCTTAAAGTAAACAACTTCCAATCAAGGCTAAAATGTTCAAATTCAGAACAAAAAAACTATAAACCTTTGAGTACAAATTGCATGAAGAAGAGGAGTAAAACACGCTCAAATGTGATTATTATTGTTGTTCAAATTATTTTTTTCTGAATCTGATTTACATCGCCTGGAGACAGCAACAACAAAAGAAGTGATTCTTAACAAGTAGATAAGCAGCAGCTGTGTGATTCCAACAGATGCCCCCAAAGAACTTGGAGCTTTAATCCAGCTCCTTAAAGCGCTCGGCCGCGTTACTCTCGACAGCACCTCTTCAACTCTTGTTGTCTGACCTAGTGGTGTTATGATGCGTGGAAGCGACTGCAACTTTGTTTTCTGAGATGCTTTCTTTCGCGTGGTGAAACCTTGACTTCTTTGGCACCTCTGGATATAGTTCTTCTGTGGAGCAGGCTTTCACACCTTTTTTTTTTACAGGAAGATGCATTCCAAAACGATCTCTCCTGTTTTAGAAATGCTTTATGCGGCGTGTTTGATTCAACAGATAAACAGTATTCTAATTGTAGAATGCAGATCTGTGCAGCAATCATACTGGATTTGACTGAGATTCTGAAATACTTCTTGCAAAGGTATTCAGACTTTCTTGATCCTATAATAAAAAACTTCCAATCTCTGATGTTACTGTCCTTAAACTCAGACGTGATGTTCTCCAGACGTGCAGTGTCCCTTTACTCTCGTGTTTTCAAAACAATCTCCGTTTCCGGATGTAGTTGAAGTGGAAGTGGCCAGACTGCAGAGGAAAGTATGGAATGATAAAATGTTTCTACAATTTACAAATTGTGGGTTCAAGTCCCCCCAGCATCCTGTGTAATTTTGATTCAACCTTTCGAAATCCTCTAGCGATCGACTTTGATCAAGTCAAATAGAGGACTTCTTCAGAGTCAACAATCGAAAATGAACCCGAGGCCACAAGGGAGGAATTAGCACTAGACCTGGTCAAGCAAGTAATTGCATTACTCCTGTCCTGTAGTCCTTGCTCTTGCTTCATGTTGACTTCAAAATCCTCATGCTCAGCTATAAGGCTCTGCATGGCTTGGCACCTCAGTACCAGTTTGAGCTATTATTGCCCTACTCCCCACCTCACAACCTCCGGTCTTCTAACTTCCAGCCTTTGAAAACCTAATTAGTAAAACTGAAAGAACCATCTCCATAGGTGTTGGTAGTGCACGAGGAGAAGCTGTGACAATGGAAGAGGAGGAGTGAGAAAGGCATGGATGGAAACCTCTTTTCTTGTGCTAATCTGGAAAAAACGAAAATAAAAGCTGAAACATGAAAAAATAATAATAGCCATAAGAGGAAATGGCTCCTAGCAGCAAGCACCCCTTGTTCATATAGTTGTGACCATCCCCATATATCTCATGGGAGACCGGGGTTCCATTTCCCGACAACGAGACTGGTAGCTTTTCTCCCATCAGATTTCAATCTTTCATGCAGTGTGAGAAAGCGTACATAATTTTCCATTTCTGTCATTTTCTGATGGCTATTTCAAAAACTCCTAAATGCTTTTAGAACATCTACCAATGTATTTGATTATTTTTTCCCCTAAACAAGTTCATTATTGATCATAACAACCTCCAGAGAGCAAAGAATGTGCCGAAGATGTGAGGCGTTGAATCTTGAATCAGCTACATGGGTATCTGTTCTGTGGTGGTCAAGATATATTTGTACGAGAAACCAGGAATCCCTTCACTCCTATTAAGCATACAGGATAGGAATGGGACATTTTGTGTGTAAGTGCATATGTCAATGCATTACCTATATAGTAGTGTATATAGTATATAGTATATTGTAGTGCCATTCTCATTTGCACCATACTAGAAGAACCAAGCTCTTTATCATGGGTGAGAATCAAATCCATGCCTCCAGGGTGACACCACTATTAAAAGCTTTGGAAAATGTGTGAAGTTTTATAATCTATCTTCTTTGTGGAGTGAATGTTGTATTTGAGAGAAAAGCAAAGATGCTCACTAAGGTAGGGATGACCAAAACGTCTGGCTATGCAGGAACTGCAAATCATATTCATACGAGGTCATCAGAAAATAATGTTTAATAATGTTTAATTGCATTTAGTTTATGTGGCTGTTAAAGTGTATATATATTGCGGGTCCTGTCTGGTTTAAAAAAAAAATGCATTGAAAAAAACTGTTAAAAAACATAAAAATATGGATTAGTAATGGTGCCAAAATAGATTTTCTTATTAAGAGAGATTCATATAATATCTCTGTTTCCTCATTATTTATCCTTTATTGCATACATATTTCTTGTATTTGATATGTATTCTCTCTGGGGGTAAATAAAATGTAGATTGTGCAACAAAGACTTTGAGCTTTTTGGTAGATTTTAATCAGATGTGGGACTTTTTTTCTTAAGAGTTACAGTTAAGGAACCTAATCTGTTTTATACAAATTTCTTGCTCAAAATGTAAAATGTAAGTTAAAAGATGTTACACAATTACAAGCCTATCCAATGAGAACAGTCTTAATTGGAAATTAAACAGGACTAAACTTAACATTCCAAGACCAAACAGAAATAAAGAAATCAATTTAGACTTAATTCATTTTAAAACTGAATAAAACTAAAAACTTTATACATTTTATTATACACAAAAAAGTAAATGGCATGATTAAAACTAATTCTGTTCTAATCACCCATAAGTAAGGGTAATAACAGTCAAAATTTAGTTGACTAGACTAAATCAAAAGTGGGTGACTACAAAGAGACTATAACAAATAGACATTTTAGGAACAAGTAAAGGCTTATTCTATGCTGAAAAGTGAAGAAAGAAAACACAATGTGTCGGCTGTGGAAGCTTTAACGAATGTCACATACTAACGCAGCTACCTACTTCAACGAATAGAGATTTCAGTGGAAAACTGGTGACTAAATTGGTGTGTTTTTAAGTCGCCTGACTGGATAAAACACTTCCCATACTAACTGTAGCTGAACTAACTCGCTCCTGTGTGACTGCATTGGTAGATTCTAAAGGTCTCCTGTGTGAGTATGCTGGTTGGCTTTTAAGGTATTTGAATCACTAAAACCCTTTCCACACTGACTGCAGCTGAAAGGTATCTCTCCTGTGAAATTAAGGGTAGTCTGGTGGCTCTGTGGTTAAGGATCTATGTCTGTGGGTGGAAGATTGCCATTTCAAATTCCTCAATTGACAGGGAAATATTACTCTATTGGACCCCTGAACAAAGCCCTTAATCCTGATAGCTCCAGGCATGCTGTACAAAGAGCTGATCCTGTGCTCTGACACCAAGCTTCTCTCCCTATCTGCAGGCCTCATGGTGAGCATGTTGTGAAAAGACAAATACCTAATACACGAAATTGTATACGGCCAATAAAGTGATCTTATTTTATGCGCTGGTGAGCTCTTCAGGTGATTCAGTCATTAAAACTCTTCCCACTCTGACTGCAGCTGAATGGTCTCTCTCCTGTGTGAATATGCTGGTGTGTTTTTAAGTGACCTGACTGACTAAAACTCCTACCACACTGACTGCAGCTGAATGGTCTCTCTCCTGCATGAATATGCTGATGCGTTTTTAAGTGACCTGACTGACTAAAACTCCTACCACACTGACTGCAGCTGAATGGTCTCTCTCCTGTGTGAATGCGCTGGTGGGTTTTTAAGGTACCTGACTGACTAAAACTCTTCCCACAGTGACTGCAGCTGAATGGTCTCTCTCCTGTGTGAATGTGCTGATGTCGTTTTAAGAGGTGCAAATGACTAAAACTCTTCCCACACTGACTGCAGCTGAATGGTCTCTCTCCTGTGTGAATGCGCTGGTGTCTTTTTAAGACGCATGAGTGACTAAAACTCTTCCCACACTGACTGCAGCTGAAAGGTCTCTCTCCTGTTTGAAGGTGCTGGTCGGGTTTTGATTTGCTAGACTGACAGAAACGCTGCTCCTCCCTGTGCCATAACGGCAGTTTGTCCACTCCATCTGAGGAAAGCCTTGAGTGATTCTTCCTCATCCTCTGATCATGCTGTGGTCTCTTATTCTGCAAATGCTCCATGGAATGGTCTTGCTCTGTGTCCTGAAACTGAGATTTGTTTTCTCCATTGTGTCCTTCAGTGTGCTGGTCAGCAGTGTGAATCAACTGGGGCTCCATGTCCTGCTCTTTAACATTAAACTCACTCAGTTCTTCTTTGAGTTCATGTACAGTGATGCAGTAAAGTTCATTACAATGTTCTGCAATATTCTTGGCATCCAGATGATTAATCTTCTCCGTAAATATTAAGAGTCCAGGTGTCTCACGCTCAGGTTCTATCTTCATCATGGGCACAGAGTCCAGATCTTCGACACTCTGTCTGCCCTCTGTGTGCTGCTCACTGAGTGTCTCTTTCCCTTCTGCAACAGTGAGCTCTGTTTCCTGCATCAGATTGGAGCCCCACTCCTCCTCACTGTGCTGCTGTTCAAGAGGAGCCCTTTCCCCAGCATCAGGGAGAGCACTGGCCTCTGAGCCTGTAAACACAGGACAAGAAAACAAGACCTTTATAATAATAATAATAATAATAATAATAATAATAATAATAAAAATCTTCTCAAAGTGCTTTACATAATGCCAACAACAACAACAACAAAAAACACAATATAAGCATGATGAGAATACACTGTTTTAGGAGACAGCAGATTGTGGTACAAAATACAGTAGGAGCAGATGGGTAAAGAACAGGTAAATAAAGGCTCTTCTAAAGAAGAAAGTTTTGAGTCTGGATTTAAAGGAGTTTAGAGAAGGTGACTCTCTGATATCCCTGGGGATAGAGTTCCAGAGTTTAGGGCATAACAGAAGGGCCTTTCATTCATAGAGTGTAGACAGACCGGGGGACAGATAGGAGACCAGAAACAGAAGAGAGAAGGTTGCGAGGTGGGGAGTAGAGCGATAATAACTCAGACAGGTACTGAGGTGCCAAGCCAAGCAGAGACTTATAGGTGAGCAGGAGGAATTTTAAGTTGACACGAAACTTGACAGGAAGCCAGTGCAAGGACTCCAGGATAGGAGTAATGTGAACACTTGTACTAGACCTGGTCAGGATTCTGGCTGCCGAATTTTGGACATAGTTTGTTCAATGTGGATTTAGAAACCCCAGAGAGCAGAGCGTTATAGTGGTCGATTTGGAAGAAGAAAAAACTTTTCAGCCACAGTTAACGATAATATAGGGTGTAGTTGAGCAATATTTTTGAGGCGAAAGAAAGAAGTTTTGACAATATGTTGCACACGTTGGTCAAATGTCAAGCCTGAGTCAAATATCATCCCCAAGTTTTTCCAATTTAGACTGAAGCTCAAGTACAGAACCATCTACAGATAGGGTTACAGGATTGGCTTTACAAAGTTGATGGGGGGGGGGGGGGGTTCCAATAAGCATGACTTCAGTCTTGTCACAGTTAAGATAAAGGAAATTTTGAGTCATCCTAGTTTTTATGTCAGAGATGTAATTAGATAGAAAAGAGACAGCCACATTAGCGTCAGGTTTGGTATGGATGTATATTTGAGTATAATCAGCATAATAATGACAGCTGAGGCCATGTGATCTAGTATTTAGCCCTGAACTTTAATACGAGCTTAGAGTAGCGCTCAAAAGGAAGTACTATCCACGCAAAAAGTAGCTTACATTTTAAACTTGAGATAGCAAAGATATTATTTAGTAGCATGTTAGTGGGGCCAGCGGGGGGCGCCCACCCTGCGGTCCATGTGGGTCCTAATGCCCCAGTATAGTGACGGGGACACTATACTGTAAACAGGCGCCGTCCTTCGGATGAGACGTAAAACCGAGGTCCTGACTCTCTGTGGTCATTAAAAATCCCAGGGCGCTTCTCGAAAAGAGTAGGGGTGTAACCCCGGTGTCCTGAACAAATTTCCAATTGGCCCTTACTAATCATGGCCTCCTAATAATCCCCCTCTATGAATTGGCTACATTACTCTGCTCTCCTCCCCACTGATAGCTAATGTGTGGTGAGCGTTCTGGCGCACTATGGCTGCCGTCGCATCATCCAGGTGGATGCTGCACATTGGTGGTGGTGGAGGGGAGTCCCCATTACCTGTAAAGCGCTTTGAGTGGAGTGTCCAGAAAAGCGCTATATAAGTGTAAGCAATTATTATTATTATTATGTAATTTAAGTTTTAAAAACTAATTTTCCAAACTTGATATACATCAAAGATTCAAACACATTTAATCTCTTTTAACACAGATAACGTGAAAAGGGATTAAAACTACAGCAGACAAGTACTTTACGTAACATTTTTACACAAATTCATGTATAGCCATTTAGTGGTGAACAAAAAAATTCAAATACTGTAAATAAAAATGTAAAGAATGTGGGAAACATAAAAAATTCAACTCTTATACACGCAGCTGAGTTCCTTATTTGGGAACTAGTCACTAGTTATCATGCAGCATCACCATCGATATGACAAGTACAAAGAGGAAAGGCAAGTCAAGAGAAGTTAAGCTGTATCACTGTTTTTATTATACTTTAAACTACATACATGCATGTACTAGTAGACTCCCAATCGATTTGGGTTGTTTAAGCAGAGGGGAATAAGTGGGTATAAAGGGGTGTTCTGATTATAGGCGATTTTAGATATACAAGCTATGTTACAAACCTAACTACCGTGAAAAAGTAAGTCTACTGTAATAATATCACAAGTACATTACATTTACACTAACAGTGCACTGAAAGAAAATGAGGGGTTGATCCAAACACACTGACTGGACACTCCAGTACATTAACACTGCACTGAGAGAAAGGGAGGTTAATTACACACACTGACTGGACACTACAGTACATTAAGACTGCATTGAGATTAGTTAATACAGACACAGGCCCTGGAGGACTGCAATACTTAAACCAATTAAAATTATTTTGTATACACAATCATTAGTATACATATAATAATATAAATCAATAAAACGTAAAAACAATATATATATACACATAAGTCTTCTTTCTTAATTACATTGTATTATTATCTGATTCAGTGAAACACTGTAACCAGACAAAACAGTTCAGTTTCCAGTTAAGAATCCCGTTGTTACATCACACAAGTCTTTACCACTTCACTCTGCCTCTCTCCACTATACTCTCACCAGTGAGGAAGTTAAAGACACTGTTTTTAAACTCACACACACCCTGACTACATACAAGTCACCTCACTGACCTGAGAGCTGCAGTTTCGTGTCCATTTCTTCTTTTATTCCTGCAGGGACTTCACAGGGAAGCGTCTGGGTACCCTGATCTCCTCCTGCTCCCGAATCCTTCTCGCACAGCTGCAATCTCCACTTCAGGCTCTCGTTTTCCTTCTTCAGCTGCGCCATTTCACTCCCGACACTGTCCTCCACACACTGTGTGATTTTAAACACGGCCCGTCTTACCAGTATCTTGGAGATGCTGCGGAGTTTGTTTTCAATCTCCTCAGAGTCAGAAATCCTGCTTCGAAACACTCGTGAAACTTCATACACGATCGATTTGAGCAAAATCTCCATGAAAGAGTGAAGCTCAGTTTCCAGATTGAACAGTAAAATTGTCATATTTAACCAAAGTTGATCACAAATACAGAGAGAGTGCTGTGCTGATACTGAAATGACAAACACTCCTACGCACCTACGGGTCTATATGATTGCAAGAGTTTGAACTCACACTTGAAGCAGGAACAGGAACTGAGCGATCACTCCTCCTACATCCTGCCACATGACGCACTTCCTTAGTGATTGTTGCTATGCACTTCACGTGAAGGACTTTCAGTATGTTGTATCTTGTTGAATATACAATGAAAAAAAATGTAGCATAGTTTACAAATATATGTACATACAATATACACATATATATATACACACGTACAAATATATATATATGTTCTATTTTCATATATTTCCAGATCCTTCGCCTGTATTGAAATAAATAACAGCACTTAAACGTGTATTGAAATAAAGGGATCAAACTTTTAATGTAATGGATTCATATCTAAACAATGTCTGCTAATAGACGGTAATGTGAACAATTCCTGTTGCCAATTGGTTTGATATCTCCAAGACATCCAAGAGATCAGGTATTGAAAATATTTTTTTAAACAGAAAATGTTAAATGGAAAGTAGGTCAAAAACCTTCTGATAATCTAAGTACACCATACTACATGTTCTGTGCATCCATTAGTTCTATGGGCTTTATGGCATTTAATTAGTTAGACAAATTATATTTCTGATTACAATAGATAGTTTTATATCTGTATTCATAATAAAGGTTGGTTTTATTATAATTTATGATTTCTATAATTTATAGTAATCCTTTGTTTCATTTTTCAGAAAAAGACTGCAATGTTGATGGAATAAGAAAAAAAAAGTCCCTAAAAGACTGTGATTTGAATGAAGCATTTTTTGTCAACATTTAACATTTTGCAGCTCTCTGACAAACCAGCAGCATTCTGACAGAAAGAGCAGTTGTAAACTGTCATTGTCTCAGTTGTCCAGAGGAGCAGAGTGACTGAGAGGTCAGAGCTGTTAGCTGGTATTGCCAGTGTGAGGACAGCTCTCCAGCTCCGTCTCATTGACTTCACACCACCTGAGTGCTGATGCTCTTTCTCTCCTGCTCGTCTCCTCTCCACTCCCGTCTTTTGTTCTTTTGTTTGATTTATCAGCTGTCCCTCATACATGAAGGAGGCACCAAAGCCAAAACATTGTGTCTCTTTTATTTTCACTATGGAATAAACCTTTACCTGCTCCTTTACCTTGTCTGCAGTCTCACCTCCTGCTGCTCCATTGTCTGCAGTTTCTGTCCAGAGTTTCACCTCCTGCTGCTCCATTGTCAGAATGAATGATGTGTCACAGGACTGTTCTCACCTGTTAACACCCAGTAACATTTCTGCCCAGGTGGCAATTTAAATACCTGATTCTGTATTTTAATGTGTCTGTTTTGTGTTTAATGTCTTCATCCTGCTCTTTTTGTAATGAAATTGTTGTACTTGAAGTTGTAAAACTCAAACCTTGGTTTACCATGAGATTTTAACATGATTTCTTGTTGTAATGTTCATCTGCATTTGATATGTTTATATTTCACTATATTTACTCATAATCATATGTACTCATACATACTCCATGTAGATAATGTAAACGAAATCTCATGTCACAGTAAAGGCTCACACAGCGAGAATTCTTGAAGAATAAAATCACACTACACAACTTTGGAACATCACGTCCAAGTTTAGTGACAGCAACATTAGAGATTTTAAGCTAAGAAGTTCCAGATCACCTTTTTATTAAAAGTTCAAGCAAAATTGAATAACTTTGCAAGGAACATTTCAAAATCTCAATCAAATCCAGTACAATCCCAATGGATTAATCTGAATTTACTCCCTGCGATCCCGACGAGTTTGGAAACAATTTTATGGTTCTTATGGTAAGAAAAATAACACAAGATCACACAGATTCATTAATGCTTACATCATAATGTTATTAGACTAGGACACTGATGTGAATATGTGTTTGGGTTTCTATTCACCGATTCTTGTTGAAGACTTGATGATTTACAATTAAAGAATCAGTAGTGTCGGAAAGCAGGAGCTCTGTTTCTCAGCGATCTTGAAGGCATGTCTATGTAGAGCACAGTGTGAAGATCTGTACTAAAGAACACCAAGTGCTTAATGTGACATCTTTTACCATTGCAACTTTTCATCTCAGGTGTACTTTTAAGAGGCATAGAAAGAACAGTTGTGTTGACACTCTCATCACACAGCAGAGTGGCGCATCTGACGCGTGCTGGGCCCATAACCCAAAAGTTAATGCAGCAAAACCCTTCTCTTCTATGGACATTTTATGGAAGACTTAAGCACACCATCGGGTCAATGTAGTATAAGAAAAAAAAACATAAACAAAGTCTCTTTGTATAAGTCCCGTTCTAAGTTTCTTGCTTTTGTGAGCAAACTTACCCAGATCTGCAATATTTTAAAATATATGGAATAATTAATTGGAAATAACTAAATTATCGACAATATCCAGTTATATACTTGGACAGACAAAAAAAAAGATTATGATATTACATATACCCACATACCTCATATCCTACATATTAACATACTGACCAGAATAATTGAAAAGCTATGATTCTGAACCCCTGCAGTTAGTGTTAATTAGAAAAACAACAGTGCTGCAACCTGAGCACAAGTTCAGCTGTTTTCCAGCTTTGCTCTGCACGGTTTTTCGTTGCAATTGAGCTCAGAGCTGGAGATGATCTCCAGACAGTATGGTTAACACCTGGTTAACTAGTCCGCAGCTGTGTGCTCCTTTCAAAAGTTTGACCCAATTGACCCAATGTGTGGTTCTATAGCTGTCAGATGCAGTTCCCTTACATAAAGGACATTTATTACTGAGGAGCCCGATTGACAAGCCAGGCAGGAGTCAGATCTACAATTTTCTGATCCACGTGATTCTGAATACTTGATTCAGGCCCATTTATAGCTTTCTCTGTTCAAGCTAAAAATAAAAAGGTTCAGTGCGTATCAAAGAATCATCAATAAATTGAATGCGGAAGTTAAGTCCTGTTCTAAGTTTCCTGCTTTTGAGAGCAAACTTACCCACATCTGCAATATTTTAAAATATATGCTGTTGTTGAATTGGAAATAACTAAATTAAAATATCCATTTCCAGTTATATACTTGAACGAGACTGAAAAAATAACAATAATGACCTACATATTAACACATTGATCAGAATAATTGAAAAGTTTTGATTCAGAACCCCTGCAGTTAGTGTTAATTAGAAAAAAACAAAAGTGCTGAAACCGGAGCATAAATTCAGCTGCTCTCCAGGTTTGTTCCACATGGTTTTTCGTTGCAATTGAGCTCAGAGCTGGAGATGATCTCTAGATAGAACCGTGTAAACTAGTCCGCAGCTGTGTGCTCCTTTCGAAAGTTTGTTGCAATTGACCCAATGTGTCGTTCTATAGCTCTCAGGTGCAGTTCACTTACACAGAGGACATTTATTACTGAGGAGCCTGATAGGTTTAAAAGCAACACGAGTCAAGCAGGAGATGAACCTACAATCTTTTGATCTGCGTTATCCATTGCGTTACTGCCCTTCCTCTCACATTGCTGTACTGCACCAGAGTGAGCTCAGCGCTGTAGTACCATCTATAATATATGGGGTGGTGCGGTGGCTAGGGATCTGTGCCTGTGCCTGGAAAGTTGCAAGTTAGCGTCTCGAGGCCAGCAGAGAAATTCTCTTAATGTTAGATGCAAGACAATCAGATGTCAGGAGAATCTTAAAGCTCCTGAAGCAGGAGTAGCAGTAACAGCAATGAGGTGGGTAAAGTTTGGGATTTCTCATTTTCTTCTGCACAGCCACCGTGTCAGAGCGCACTGCTCAGGATATAAAGGGAATTACAGCTTCAGATTATTTTTACTGAGCTCTGCATTGTTTTATTCATGCTGCCTACATGCTTTGAATTGCTGACATTTTCTGTATGCATTTCTTTTTCAGGTTTCATTAAATTCCTCACATTGGAGCCAACACTTAAATATTTCATTCGGGGTTGCATAATACATGGTGCAAACCTTATTTACTGTGGAATGCTGTGGCACATGAAGCTGTTTTATTCAGTGGGGAGGTTTGATGCGCATATTGCAAATCAAGCGGGAGAGTAAGAAATCCAAGAAGACATTCAATTAAAAGAAATGAAAAGAATCCAAGATGCGTAGAAAACTGCAGATCTTAAAAATGCAGAACAGTTACACAGTACAGTACACTGTGGTGCAGCTTTTATATTTCGGTCTTACACATTTGAATACATACTTTACCGTAAAATCGTGCCTTGATTACAGACACCCCAAACAGTTCTTAATTCACAAAGCAAAGGCTATCTAAATGTGCCTCTGTTTCTTTCCCTTTCAGGATATTATTAAAGATTAGAGAGTACCATAAGTGTGAAGCGAAGAGAGAAACTCAAAACGGAGCATTAATAAACACAGGGAAAGGGAGTCTTCTCTCACATTTCAGTGAATCTAGGGTGTGCTCATGAACCGAGCATAGCAGAGGATGAATTTGACCCATATATGTCTGGGTTATGTGACCTGAACGCTTCCACTGCGTCACTCACCGTAAAATGCTTTAACACAACTGTTCTTTCTGTACTTTCTAAATGTACTCCTAAGATTCAAAGTTTCAATAGTAAAGGAAGGTGTCACCTTGAGCACTCGGTGTCTTTTTAATACAAATCATCACACTGCTCTACATAGACCTGTCTTCGGGATCCTTACGATTGCTGAGAAGCAAAGCTTTTGCATTCCGAGGATACTGATTCTTTCACCGTAAATCCCCAATTCTTCAACAAGAATCAATGAAAACCAAACACTTATACACACTTGTATCCTAGCATGAAAGCAATATGATGGAAGCATTTGAGAATCTCCTTCACAGCACAGATGAGAATTTCAATTTCTTCCCCATTGCAGAGCATGTATGGGCACTCCCTCAGTACCCTAGTTTGTAAAACCACGACTTAAAGGTCGAAGCACTTTTTAATATTCTGGAGTCTCTCATTTGATGACCAGAAATAAACAAATTTATGTCAGAACTTGAAAAGCTTTCTAAAATTGTTCGGTGCTTCTTATTAAAAGAAATGACAAGAGCAGTCTGAACAGCTCCAGGCTATCAACTGCTTAATATAGTGATCAGCAGCTTGATAACCAGTTTATAAGGCTGAAAATGATCCTGGAAGCACAGCAAACTTCTAACTGCTACTAGTGTTTTGGGTTTTACAACCGAATAACAAAACGGCTTCAATTTCGTCGATTAGACTCAGTGAAACGTAAATACCTATGATATTTGCGGGAATTGTAAGTGTTTTGCACAAGTCGAACCTAACGTCAAAGAACGTTCACCATTGTAACCAAGGCAACCACAGGAGCAACATTAAGAAGCACAATCAATTCCCCATTTAAATCTTTCCTGTAAGGTGTGCTTTGTGAAAGCATGAAGTAAACCCCCAGATTGCTTTTGAACATGGACAAAGTATTTCTGATGGAGCGCTATGCGCAAAGATTTAATAAGCTTTACCCCTGCTGATGATTCGGCATGAAGAAGTAAAAGTTTCACAGACAGTTTCACAGAAAAGCAGCTCGCCACCACAGCCAATAGTAAATGTACTTGCCGGCACACTACCATGTACACTGGCTCATAAGTGATCTCTTATCCTTGATGTTAAGCTGACAGCCTGTCTTTTAGAAAGTCTATCTCTAAACACCTTGGGAAGCATCTCAACAGACTCTTTTACTGATCGTCTTGCAAATCAGAGGAAACAAAGTCTTAAAACAGTGTCATTTGGCAGCGGTGGGATTCAAACCCACGCCCGAGAAAGACTGTAGCCTAAATCCAGCATCTTAGACAGCTTGGTCACACTACCTTCCACAGGGCTGATCTTCCTCACGTTGCTGGCTTGGAAAATGCCGGGGGCTTCAGCTCTTGTCATCAGATCTAATGGTATCATGACATGCGGAAGTGACTGCAACTTCATCTTGCTTTCAACAGCACAAACCGGCACAAACGTGCTGTTTGTAGCAGCGCGACTCCACGGAAATCTAATGAATTGAAAAGCAACAACCAAACTCCTCTGCTATTACTGTTGCTTTTTTCATAATTTCTTCAAATCCTTCATTTGACCATCGATTTCGATGATAATACCACGTGAATTGTGGTTTTCTTTGATCGCCAATTTTATTCAAATACCAGCCTTTTTACAGCTGTCTTGCATGTTTCACAAGGTATAATAGCCCCCCTCGCATCCTCAGCTAACATATTTTAAAATTGCAACAAAATTTCAATGGATTATACAACATGTTTGTTTACATTTATATAAAATTAAAGTAAATATACCATTATATCAACATATATACAGTGCTAACCTAATAATTCCTGTCAGGTTCTCCATCAAATCTGTGTTGTTATTTTAACATATTTTAGCTGACAGTGTAACGGGAGTATAAATGAATTTTCCTGCTAGCCATTCAAAGACTAAATTCCTTGGGTGAACATGATTTTCTCTGACCTTGCCGGTATTGGACTTTGCCGGTGATATTGAATTATGTCTACAACTGTTGTAGTAGTTCGTACTTGAAGTTCGACATGTGCAAAGCACTCGCAATTCCTGCTAAAATCATAGGTGTTCAGAACTCCAGAACTCTTTGTACTGCTGAGCCCGGGCTAACCCCCGTTCCTGTTGCTTCCCATAGGGTCTTTTCGCTCTCCTGCCTCTCCACGGTATGTCCCTTCCGACATCCGTGACAGAATGCTGACCCATCTACGACCCCGCCAGCAGTGCTTTTTTATCTTGCCGCAGTTTTTTCTTTTTCTCTGGGCTTTTTTTTCAGTTCTCCTATTCTAATCTCGGGATGCTACTCGTGACTTCCGTGTCTGTGAGCGGGTCATTCTGTGTTATGCCATTCCGACATACACTCCTGAATACCTGGCTTTCCTCGGGTTGTCTCTCCTGGGATCCGTGATTGGATGTTGATCTGGCCCTCCTGTCATCATCGCTGGATATCATTCCATTCTTCTGTGCCTGTGAGTGGGCCCTGTGCCTGGCTCTCCTCAGGTAGATCACTTTTATATCAGTGATAGAATGTTGAGCTTTTTTCCTGCTTTCCTGTTCTCATTGCTGGATATCACTCTGAGCATCCATGTCTGTGAACGGGTTTCGTGCCTGGCTCTCCTCGGGTTGTTCATTCCGATATCAGTGATAGAATGTTGAACGTGTTTTGCCTAGTTTGTGGTATTTTTCCCAGGTTTTTGTCTTTTTATTTTTTGTTTTTGTGTTTTGATTTTTCATTTCCTGGTTTCCCCTCCTATTTGGTCCCCTTTTTGGTTCCTACCTGTTTTTTGTTGTCACCCCGGTCTCCCAGGTTTATGTTTGTTGTGGTTTGTGCTTGTGTACTTGTCTTTTTTTTTGTTTTAAGCCTCCGGAGCTCTACCTGACCCCCCCCCTTCCTCTACCCAATAAAGGTTTATACCCTGGAGGAGGGGGCAGCTCTCAGCCGTGGACTTCCGCTGGTTTCCTTTCAGTTAAATGAGGTTTTTCCTCCCCCCAGTGCTGTGCAGCTCATTTATTCGTTGGGTGTCTGGAGCCGCCCATGAAGGGGGGGGGTACTGTCATGCCCTCTGTAGCTTCTCTGTCCTGTCCCAAGCTTCCTGTGCTTTGCTCTCTTTCCGGTGTCTCTCTCTCTGGGATATATTTCCGGGTCACTTATTCTGCTTCGCTCAGCATTGACGTTCGGATGTTCTGAGACCCGCCTAGCACCAGGTCGTGGCTCCATCCATGACCTGAGGGCATAGGTTTCTTTACGTCACTCCAGAACTCTTTGCACGGCTGAGCCCGGGCTAACCCCCATTCCAGTGCTTCGCATGGGGTATTTTTCACTCTCCTGCCTCTCCACGGTTTGTCCCTTCTGACTTCTGTGACAATAGTTAGTTTAAATAACAAATATGTTTAGAAACAGCTGGGTGAGACTAAAATGTTACTGTTATTCCTCTCAAACTTCATTTAATAATACAATTAGTCAGCATGTGTAGGCTGCAAAGGAACAAGTAAAGGTTTATTTCAATGCTGAAAAGAGAAGAAACTAAACACAAAGATTCAACTGTGGAGCCTTCTTCGGGTGTAAGAAAGATAGGGCAGTCAGCCAAAACGTTGTGTTTCCACAGCTGGCATTGTGTTTGTTTTCTTTTGAGTATGGAATAAAAGTTTACATGTTTGGTTAATAATTTTAGTTTTTTTCTCGAACAACCTAATTTGGAATCAATTTGCCTGTGAAAATGTTCTAGATTTATTTTGAACCATTCACTTCCTGAACTTTGTTTCTGTGCTCCAAACTTACTTACTGAGAGACTTAGACTAGCAGACAAACAGATTGCTGCTTCTAAAATTCATAAAACTTTTCATCTAAAGCAACTTCTAATATCTGAGTAATGCGAGTACAGTACCTTTCTCATTAGTACAACAGCAATGACTGTTCTGTAAATTGATCATTTCTGGTTACTGTCTAACTTTCATAATCAAAGGACTGCTGCAAATAAGAAATAATTTTCTAGCACAGTTACAATGACATTTTGCTACCAAGGCATACATTGGCACAAATCTACCAGACCACAGACAAAGAAAAAGAGTTGCTTATTTTTAATCATTCCCACACAAAGTTCCAAACAAATCTATTTTCCTATCCTCATCTAGTTAATATAGTAGCACTTTTAACCCTTAACCCTTCAATATGATTCACTTGTTAAAATGAGGCGATCAAAGTGTCCTGGTACACCACCCCTGTCCATGTTAACTGCACATGGATTAAATGCTTAAATTCTGTGGTAAAAATGCTAAATATACAGTGCTAATGAACTAGCACAGCACTGTTGATTTTTCCATCACGGATCAAAAACAGCTATGATTACTGATACTTGTCAATTGTCTTACCTCAGCTAATAACCTTTTATGGCAATCTCAAATTTAACTTTCTGTAAATACTCTTCAATGTTAATAACTTACCAGGCTCCACTTTATTTTTCAAATCCGAAGCAGTTGGGTTTTCATTAAGTTCATTAAAACCTTCACTGGAGAGATCACTTAAACATGTAAACGGATCTTCTGTTTTAAAGGTGTCTAAATCCATTTTGGACAATGTTTATTTCTGCAATTGTGTTCTTAAATTTAGTTGACTCTTCATCCACCCAGTTGAGAGTGTTAACTTTAGGATGCTTTATCGTTGTTTCTAAGTGAGCTTGTTCCGTTCACTTAGAGCAGATAAAAAATTAACATCCTTTTATTTCCTCCTAATAAACACCTGCTCACTGCCCACTAGCACATCATCCAATCAGTTTTAGTGAGATTAAATAACCTTTTTTGGTTAGCATTGGCATTACCTCCGCCTCTTCTTTCTTCTTTCTTTCACTTTGTTTTTATCTGCCCTACTCTGCAGAGTATAACAGAGTATAAAACATGGGACATTCCCACAGATGAATAATTCATGAGTTTCTCAGTTTCGGTTGTCGGTTTCACTTTCTATTTGTCGTGTATCCATCCTCAAATAACATGATACAGACTGTATTTTGCTTTTTAAGATAATCAATGTAACGGTCATTTTAAGTAACATACTGTACTGCTGTTGACAAGAACAACAAACATCAACAAAAACACAAAAGAAAACCCTGCATATTCTGTCTCAGTTTAGCTAATAGACTTTCGGGACTGCTGTCCAATCACCAACAATTTCTAAGGTGAGCTTTAACTACAGTAATGTCCAATAGGTCTCTGTTTTATATTTTTTGTAGGATTCAGTTATAAAATCTTATTTCCTGTGGCAACCTATATCCTGTGGTGGTTCCCTGTGGTGTGTGTGACTTTGTCATTTTAAAAAAAAATCTTTAAAATATATGAAAAATGGGTGAATACCTCTTCTCTAACTCAAGTGTTTTCCTGACAGAATCCTTTATTTCTCAGGTAAGAAATAATGGGATTAAACCACTTAAGAGACATTCCAGGAGAAATTTCTATTAGATGTTACGAAGACACAGATCCTCTTCTCCACTCAGTCTGCCTGAGCTGTTAAATCGCCATTGCCGCATAAATAGCAAGAAGTAATCGGAGCAGAATGATGGCAGGGCCACTCATAATAGGAGAAAGAAATATACAACTGCTCTATTAAACAACTACATCTCTCTTTCCCTTAAATGTTGTGCAAGAAACAATTAGAAACAAAAAGGAAGAAAAACATGCTTGTGAAAAGCTTCCAACTGAAAATGTTGTTTTTATTGACCAGAGCAAAATGTATTTTCTATTTTGGTTTTGTTTTGCTCATGCGTGCATATTTACCATTTTAGATATATAATGCTGTAAAGGTTTATACTGTATGTGTTTGTTCTGTATTTGAACTTAAAAGTTGGAAAAAAAATTCTCACTGCTCAATCCAGGAATGAGAAAATCTCTGAATCTCAGGGAACATTTAGGGTACAAGAAGTGACCATTTCATAGACAATAACAATGGGAAACAACCCCTTTAGATAATAGACAGTGTATATCTGGAAAAACAAAAATTTACATAACATTTTTTACAGCTAAGAAAGACTGGAATAACACCTGTGTGATATGTAAGAGGACACGGGGAAGGGTCATCTCTAACAGGTACTTCCGAAATGAAACGCTGAAAATGCTAGAGATGGACCTTAGCGAGATGGCGGACAAAAAGAATCGGCTGACCAGTAGATGGAAAGGGTCTACCTTAAGAGACAACGAGACACAGCTGAGACGCATCAGGAACCGGGATATAAGTGGCCCGGAGGCAGTGAACAGGGTGGAAGCCGGTAAGGTGAATGCGTTTTGGAGGAAAAGAGTGGAAAGAGGTGGATGTTAAGGATCGGGCTAACGAACGACTGCAAGGAGAAAGGTTTATGATTCTGGATTACGGACACTGGTTTAGGATACATCGCGGATTGACTTTATTACGAACTTTTGGAACTTGGAACGAATCAGGACTAAGGGAACGGATTACGGACTGTATTAGGAAGACAGTTGTTGGAAGAAACGCCACGGATCGGAGGACAGTAAAGTGTGGTGTAAGTACGACCTTCGTTTACATAAACTATTCCCCCGGAGACACCACAGATAGCAATGTGGAACAATTGTACAGTGTTTCATCAGTACCGCAGAAATTGCATCTCTGTCTCTGCTTCTCCCTGCTAGCAGTGGGAGCACAATTTGTGCTCTCTGGAAAGTCAGGTCTGTCTGTGACCAGTTTCTGTGTCCAGACTGTGGTCACTGAGCCTATCCTGTCTGAGCAGTCAGGTTTGTGTGTGTCCAGTTTCCATGGCTAGGCTGTGGTCACTGGTTCTGTGTTCTCTGGGTAGCCAGGTCTGCCCGAATACATGTCAATCATCATATTTAATTTTTTTTCTCTTTAGTTTTTGCAGACATTTTCTATAGCATATCTTAACCTCAGATATTAAGTTTAATAAAATTTTGGAATATTAATATTAAATGTCCAAATAGTTTTGCAAGGCACCATATTCACAAAATTTCCTACACAACCTAAATAAATGTCTGCTACAGTACATTTTTTCAGTCCTTTGTAAAACAACTCTTCAGTACACAGGTCTCCTATCGCAAATGATAGACAATTAGCAGCAAAGGGGAATTTTAATTTCACTTTCCATTTCCTGTAAGCAATGTGTTGTCAGCAATATTCTGAGAACAAAATGAACTGGAGTGAAAAGGTCTTTATTTACAGGTTACAGGTTGCAATTAGTCCTCTTACGGAAGGAAGATTCTTTAACAAAGTGAAAACAGACTAATCCAAGGTTATTAGCACTATCAAAATTCTTTCTGGAGACAGATGAGAAGAAAACTGAAAATCTCTATATTGTTATATAACAGCAGAAATTATTGGCTAAGTTATAATGAGAGAGCTGAATCCCCCCTAACTGACTATCAAGGCGTCCAGTTGCTGTTCATTTTCACTTTCAAGGTGACTCTAAAGTGTCCCATTTGATCCCCACAGATCAATACTAGCAGCCAGCCTGATTCCAGCCAGGATTCAGTCACTGTCTCCCAGACATGCTCCCTCATTGTTTCCACCAGCAATGGATTTCATTACTTCAGCAAATCATTTTCACTAGTAGATAACTCAATTCATTGGCGCATCCAGGTCCCGCGCTCGCATGATGCAGGAATCAATGCAGAGACCCAAACTGAGTGGGTGTCTGGCTTTTAAGGGGGGCTGGAAGAAAGCTGAAACAGGGGGCAGGTGCACAAAATCAAATCTGACGTGAAAGAACCGGAGCACCCTTAAGGGGGAGGGACTACAATCGTGACAGCATGAATACTAATACATGACAATACATTTATTAATACATAAAATGTGCATATAAACATAACAGATCTTATAGTGAGGGTTAGCAGAATACAAAAGGTATATATTCAATAACGAAGAGTTACAAACCAATAGGGACATACATTCAGTATACCATTCAAGTGTACCGTTTTGTAAATGAGCTTTGATTACAACTTCTACACTAGATACTCGCAAGCAAGTACATCACTGATAGGAATTAAATTGATATAAACTCAGGTTGAGGTAACAATTGAATTCTCGAGCTGTAATGCAGAATGTTGAATACTCATCAAATCTGTGTGGATTCAGATCTCCCACGGACACAAGGGAACAGTGACAGGCTGTTGCTGCATCCGATTGGTGTCCTCCTGCCTGGTGCCAGCCAGTCCTGTTCAGTGTGGGAGAAGGAAGGAGAGATTCTTCCTGCTGTGCACAGGCAGTGGGCTCTCTGAAGACCTAGTTAGTCCCGGCTGAACTAGCAGAGCTTGTGCACATGGAAAGTGACTGCGAGTCCAAGCAAGTCACACTCTTTAGATGGGAAGAAGACCAGTTCGTTCCTGATGTAGCGCTAGTCCTGAATCCTGAGATTCAGCTGTCGACAGTTCCGACCGTAGTTCACTCGTTGATCAGGCAAGCTTTGGAGGTGGAGTACCGGTGGTTCACGAGGCTTGCTGCTGGGCTAACCTCGGGCGGATCCTTTTGTTACGCCCGGGCAACCTCCATTCTCGACTCTTAGAACAAAGTCAAGTCCTGGCACTCGGACACACTGGCCGTCACGTGATTGTCCGAGCTGAGTCTGAGAGCATCCTGGAGGGGCCTTTTCGGGGTGTTGTGCTGCCTGTTTTATCTGGAGGAACTACAGTAGTTCATTGGCTTAAAGTTCCGCGGGCATTCGAGACCCACGTGGGGTTACCCTGCCCTACCAGTTCCTGATTGGCTGATTGAGGTGGAGGATGAGTAACAGTGACCTCTGACCTTAGGGTTGTAAACCTTGGGATGAGACTCTCCCATGGAATCTCCCAGACAGTAAGGCGCCAGAGATGACCACTTATTAGGGTGGCTGGTGAATCTCAGCCTTGGGAGCTGTTCCTTATCAGGAAACTCTATCAGCTAGAAAAACACCTTAAATGTGAACCAGATGGAAAGGCCTCTCTGTATCCAGCTGCACTGAGATGAGGGAGAGAGGGACTGGCAAGGGAGCAGCAAACTTAATTCCTGTATTTTAAATACGCCTTGCCGCTACAGAAGTGTCCTTAGAAGAAAAACATCTTCTATGATAGTGGTACAGTCCATCACACCCCTCCTATAGCCTTTCAAAGAGAAAAAAAAATGACAACAAAGTATGTCTATGTGTGGTAATCAACCAGGTCTTACAAACATTCTTAAACCCTTCCACCTCCTTTCATTGCAAATGATTTGTACATGTTAGAAGGTTAATTTTGGCTTCTGATATTATGGTGGATTAAGAGTCCTGAAATCTTTGTAGAAGTACAAAGATGAAAGAAAGGGCAGTGTAATCATGGCCAAGAGAAGGCAAATGTTGGACTATCTGCTTGGATTGAATGGAGCAAAACGTAGGCAACTCCTTGAGCAGAACCTGCTTCATCCTTCAGACTGGGGTTTCTGAAGATCTGTACATTTGAACTTTCGAAGTGACTAAAGTAAAGGAGTTTTCCCTTTTTACCACATAATTCCCACAGATCAACACTAACAGAGAGCCTAATTCCAGACAAGATTCAATCACTGTCTCTCAGGCATCCCAGCAGTGGATTTCATGACTTCAGAAAGCCATCTTCACCAGTGGAGAACTCAATGCTCTGAGGTTTACTGGCAGAGTCTCACACTGGGTAATGTTAGATGTTGATAAATAATGTCCTATGGAATTCTACTATTGATAAATTCTACTATGGAACTGCGATGTGTCTTGAAAAAAATCTTCTATGATAGTGGTACAGTCCAGCACAGCCTTTAAAAGAGAAAAAAAAAAACAAGGTAAGTCTGTGGTGTAATCAACTAGGTCTTGCAAACATACTTAACCTCTTCCAGCTACCAACATTACAAATGCTGTTTACACATTAGATGGTTATTTTTGGCTTCTGATATTATGGTGGATAAAGAGCCCTGGAATCTTTGTAGAAGGACAAAAGAAGGAAAGAAAGGGCAGTGTAACCATGGCCAAGAGAAGGGAAATGTTGGGGAGAGCTTTTTTCATTCACTTTTTATCATTGTTTTTCCAGCCCAACAAAGATCAACATATATGAGCAGGCATCCTGTGCCAAATCCAATCTGCCTTCCTTCCAAGCATACAGGAATGTGAGTGAATTAAATATTGACATATGAAAATACACAAAAATATGCAATCACACTGTAGTGTGCTTTCTGAAGGCACCAGTTCTGTAGGGTTTGGGCATTTACTGGGACAATTATTAATTGTAGCAGTAAATCACAAAATTGATTCTTTTGATGGCTTTAGAATCCAACCATGCGACATAACTCAAACAACGCACACACACAGGTACTAATACACAAGGATACATTTATTAATACATAGAATATGCATATAAACCTAACAGATCTTATCGAGAGGGTTATCAGAATACAAAAGGTATATATTCAATCAGTTACAAAGTGTTACACATATCAAAAGGACATACGTTCAATATATCATTCATTTAGACCGTTTCGTAAATGAACTTGGTTATAACTTCTACATTAGATACTCAAAACAAGTACATAACTCTTAGGAATTAAATTGATATCAACTGGTTGGGATAACAATTGAATTCTCGAGCAGTAATGCAGTGAAGTTGAATACTCATCCAATCTCTGGGGATTCAGATATCCTGCGGACTCAAAGAAACAGTTGCAGGCTGTTGCTGTCCAATCCGCGCTCTCTGGCTCGGTGCCAGGCTGTGCTGTGCGGCTTGCGGCGGTGCGCTGCTGATGCTCACTGACCGGCTAGTTAGTGTTGGCTTTAACTAGCAAAGTTTGTGGACAGGAGAAAAGATGACTGTGGGTCCCAGCAAGTCAGGAAGAAGACCAGTTCGTTCCTGATGAAGCGCTAGTTCTGAATAGTGATTCAGCTGTCCACAGTTCCAACCTGTTCACGAGGCCTGCTACTGGTGCTAACCTCGGGTGGATCCTCTGGTTACTCTCTGGCAACCTCCGCTCTAGACTCTTAGAACAAAGGAAAGTTCTGGCACTCGGACACACTGGCCGTTCCGTGGTTGTCTGGGCTGAGTCTCAGGATGGTCAGGAGGCGCTCTGCGAGAATGTCCTGCCCTTGGGAGCCTTCTGCTCCTGGGCTGTCCTGCCCTGGAATTCTCCTTTGAATTCCCTTTAGAAAAGTCCACAGAATTCTCCTGAATCTTACTACAGGCTCTCTGTGTTTCTTATTTTTACCTGGAGGAACTTCAGCTCGTTGATTGGTGAAAGTTCCATGGGCATCAGAGTCCCACGTGGGTTACTTGGCCCTACCAGTCCCTGATTGGTTGATCAAGGTGAGATATGAGTCATTTACTCCTGACACCTAGGAATGCAGTCCAGATGTCCATCTGGCACTCCCTAGACAGATAGGTGCCAATGGATGACCATTGATCATGATAGCCAGGCTTAGCTAAGTGCATCCCCCTTTGGGAGCTGTCCCTTATCAAAGGAAACCTTAAATCAGCCTGCATGAATAGTTTCTCTGTGGCTGCACCACAGAGATGAACAGAGATGGGGCCTCATTTGGGAAGGCTCAGAACACTTAATTCTTTCTTATTAATAAGCCTCGCTGCTACAACACATATGCAGTTTGAGCAAACATAAGACAATAACCAAGTACCACAAACTACCAGGCATCTAGTATCATTAGCAGTTCAGGTGGGGAGCTGCATCACCATGTGTAGGCTGCAAAGGAACAAGTAATAGGTCTATTCCATGCTTAAAAGAAAAGAAAGAAAACACAACATTTCAGCCGTGGAGCCCTCACACCTGAAGAAGGCTCCACAGCTGAAACGTTGTGTTTTCTTTCTTCTCTTTTCATCTAGTGTCATTAGCCTTTTAACAGTTCCTGTCAAAATAAAATAGAAATGGATAACATTCTAGAGAGAGTTTGAAATACCAAGGTACAATTTAAAACATATCTCTTCCACTACAACCACAATATTTTGGAGAGATCGTTGAACCTCACTGTTCTGACATGTCCGTTAGCCTCCGTTCTGCTTCAGCAATGAATGTGGCGGGGCACATTCTGAGGGAGATGAGGTCAATCATGTGGCAGGAAAACCACGCTATGCTTTTTTTTGAGATCCTGAAAAGGACAGAAGGGCCATGTATATGTGTGCAGCTGGATATGTAATTACAGGTGGCGTAGCAGATTCTGCTGAAGCCCCACTGCCTGGTGTGGACGGTAGCTGTGTATATTGCAGCAGAATTGTGCATGTGAGATCAAGGGGGCATGTCATGTGTTTCAGCACTTCACTCCCTTCAGTAGCACATGATTCCCTGAGTTCGTTGGATGACCTGTGGACCGATCTTTCACGATGAAGAATTCTTTAAGAAGAATAGATCTCGGCCCACCATCCCAATGCCTCCGTCTCAAAACAGCAACCTCCCACTGCCCTTAGTCTGCAAGGCAGTCCTTTCAAATGCGATGACAACGCCTAGACCTTCGTTGCCTTTTGTACGAGCTGAACTTTTGTGCTCATCAATTCAACGCTCTTTCCATCAACTCATCTTGTCTTTTGACGCTTCGTGTTTTGCGCTCCTTTGACTATCGGCATATCGGGTGACTGCAAACACTGAAGTTCTTGCTTACGGAGTGTGGAACATTGTTTTCAAGTGATCGCTGTTCTGTCATGTTGACGCCGAGTGAATCATTCTTTGGCAACATGGGCAGGCTGACAGCAGTGCGAGCGAAAGTAATGGCAAATTTCTTGACTTATTTCTGAATGTGAATGTTCTTTAGAAAAGGGATGCGGCGTTGCTTCTCGCCCGTGTAAAGGTCACGCATTCCAGACGTGGTTATGAGCGAACAGTTGCCGCAAGTGTTTGAAAAGAGCAAGAGAGGAAGCAGCCCTGCCCCGTGTGAGGATCAAACTCAGGCCCTTCAGATGACGAGACTGACGCACTACCAATTACACCAACAAACCCAGCTGCAGGACACACACCGGAAAGTTTGCCTCACATGGATTTCAGTCGCCCGTTCCCTAATCTTTAGACGCCCTCTGCTGAATGTTGCATTTGCCTTTTGATCTCACCCATACATTTTTGGTCTGTTTCTGTTGTGAGTCCGTCTTTCAGATCTCACCTAGCACAAGTCTCTCTGGCTGAAGTGGCCTCTCTGCTTCAGCATCGTGCCCTCACTCAGCCACTAAAAATGTCACTCGGACTTCTGACAAGCTGACATGAAATGTCAAGAGAGAGTGGCGGAGACGCTTAAGCCAGAGAGAAGATGAAAAGGGGGCGTGGCTGCGAAACGCTTGACAGCTGCACGATGCTCTCCATGCAAGGCGTGACCACAGGCTAAAGGACACCTTTTGGCACATCAAGCTCTAAGCACACACCTGGAGGATGCGAGAATTGATCCTGCTACCTCCCACATGCAAAGCAAGCGCTGTACCATACAAACCAACCCCCCTCGCTGGGGCTTATGCCTCGGCGTCACCTAGTGCCGCTTGTTCCCCTCTTACCGGGCACAGTTCACTGCCCTTCGTCTACAAGGCAGTCGTGTAATTGCGGCTTTCTTGACTTATTGATGAAGGTCTGACTGGACGAGCGAATGACGCCTCTCCCCCATCCTCAAGCTCGCGACAGATTGAAATGGAAAGTGCTGCTGTGGCTCGTTGGTCTAGTGGTATGATTCTCGCTTAGGGTGCGAGAGGTCCCGGGTTCAACTCCCGGGCGAGCCCTTGTGTGCTCTTTTCCTCCTCTTCCACAAGACTGGGAACTGATATCCACATCACTTCGCAGCGTCTGCTTATGGCAAACGATGGAATGTGACTAATGACTGAACGAGCCTGGTGAATTCTCATCACGTGGCACAATGAGAGCGTGCAGTCAGCTGTCCGAGGCGGCAACCTCATTGCTCGTTCAAAAGAACACGTACTGAAAACTCATCACCACTATGTCGTAGATGAGCACCGCGATCGCTTGTTGTCATGCGTCCTTACTTGGGAAATGCAGAAGCAAAAACTGCCCTCTCTCAGCCACCGAAACGTGTGCGGCTCGCCTTGCGCTCTCTGCGCCTCGCATATTTGTGGAGCTGTCTGCTCTTCTTTCTGTTGAAGTAATCAAGTTACGGGGCGTCCTGCAGCCTATGATGTTCTCACTGAGAGCTTTCAAGATTTGAAGGAAAACTACGAGCTTGATTGCTCAAGTCGAACGAATGTGATTGTTAAGCAATCGATGATCAAAAGCACGTCTTCTAACAATTCCTGAGAGTATTATCAGCACTGTTTTCACTCGGATATACTTTTCACTTGCTAAGCTGACAAATTGGACGAGAAAATGCCGGAGACGCACTCAGTGCAGACTGAGGTTGGGAAGGAGGTGTGGCCCTTCAACGCTTGACAATTGAAGGACATTCTCTCCGCAACGGAGGAGCACCTGTCAGAAGTCACAGAGGCTAAATGAGAGCACCAGGCTCCTGGAGCTCTAAACTCAGACCTGGAGGATGCGGGCATCAATCCCGCTATCTCTCGCATGCTAAGCGAGCGCTCTACCATTTGAGCTCATCCCCCTCAATTCATGCTTCTCGGCATCATGTCTTACCGCCTCTGCCCCTCTTACCGGGCACCGCCCACTGCCCTTGGTCTGCAAGGCAGTCCTTTCAAGTGCGATGACGACGCTGGGACCTTCGTTGCCTATTGTACGAGCTGAACTTTTGTGCTCATCAATTCAACGCTCTTTCCATCAACTCATCTTGTCTTTTGACGCTTCGTGTTTTGCGCTCCTTTGACTATCGGCATATCGGGTGACTGCAAACACTGAAGTTCTTGCTTACGGAGTGTGGAACATTGTTTTCAAGTGATCGCTGTTCTGTCATGTTGACGCCGAGTGAATCTTTCTTTGGCAACATGGGCAGGCTGACAGCAGTGCGAGCGAAAGTAATGGCAAATTTCTTGACTTATTTCTGAATGTGAATGTTCTTTAGAAAAGGGATGCGGCGTTGCTTCTCGCCCGTGTAAAGGTCACGCATTCCAGACGTGGTTATGAGCGAACAGTTGCCGCAAGTGTTTGAAAAGAGCAAGAGAGGAAGCAGCCCTGCCCCGTGTGAGGATCAATCTCAGGCCCTTCAGATGACGAGACTGACGCACTACCAATTACGCCAACAAACCCAGCTACAGGACACACCGGAAAGTTTGCCTCACATGGATTTCAGTCGCCCGTTCCCTAATCTTTAGACGCCCTCTGCTGAATGTTGCATTTGCCTTTTGATCTCACCCATACATTTTTGGTCTGTTTCTGTTGTGAGTCCGTCTTTCAGATCTCACCTAGCACAAGTCTCTCTGGCTGAAGTGGCCTCTCTGCTTCAGCATCGTGCCCTCACTCAGCCATTAAAATTTCACTCGGACTTCTGACAAGCTGACATGAAATGTCAAGAGAGAGTGGCGGAGACGCTTAAGCCAGAGAGAAGATGAAAAGGGGGCGTGGCTGCGAAACGCTTGACAGCTGCACGATGCTCTCCCTGCAAGGCGTGACCACAGGCTAAAGGACACCTTTTGGCACATCAAGCTCTAAGCACACACCTGGAGGATGCGGGAATTGATCCTGCTACCTCCCACATGCAAAGCAAACGCTGTACCATACAAACCAACCCCCCTCGCTGGGGCTTATGCCTCGGCGTCACCTAGTGCCGCTTGTTCCCCTCTTACCGGGCACAGTTCACTGCCCTTCGTCTACAAGGCAGTCGTGTAATTGCGGCTTTCTTGACTTATTGATGAAGGTCTGACTGGAGGAGCGAATGACGCCTCTCCCCCATCCTCAAGCTCGCGACAGATTGAAATGGAAAGTGCTGCTGTGGCTCGTTGGTCTAGTGGTATGATTCTCGCTTAGGGTGCGAGAGGTCCCGGGTTCAACTCCCGGACGAGCCCTTGTGTGCTCTTTCCCTCCTCTTCCACAAGACTGGGAACTGATATCCACATCACTTCGCAGCGTCTGCTTATGGCAAACGATGGAATGTGACTAATGACTGAACGAGCCTGGTGAATTCTCATCACGTGGCACAATGAGAGCGTGCAGTCAGCTGTCCGAGGCGGCAACCTCATTGCTCGTTCAAAAGAACACGTACTGAAAACTCATCACCACTATGTCGTAGATGAGCACCGCGATCGCTTGTTGTCATGCGTCCTTACTTGGGAAATGCAGAAGCAAAAACTGCCCTCTCTCAGCCACCGAAACGTGTGCGGCTCGCCTTGCGCTCTCTGCGCCTCGCATATTTGTGGAGCTGTCTGCTCTTCTTTCTGTTGAAGTAATCAAGTTACGGGGCGTCCTGCAGCCTATGATGTTCTCACTGAGAGCTTTCAAGATTTGAAGGAAAACTACGAGCTTGATTGCTCAAGTCGAACGAATGTGATTTTTAAGCAATCGATGATCAAAAGCACATCTTCTAACAATTCCTGAGAGTATTATCAGCACTGTTTTCACTCGGATATACTTTTCACTTGCTAAGCTGACAAATTGGACGAGAAAATGCCGGAGACGCACTCAGTGCAGACTGAGGTTGGGAAGGAGGTGTGGCCCTTCAACGCTTGACAATTGAAGGACATTCTCTCCGCAACGGAGGAGCACCTGTCAGAAGTCACAGAGGCTAAATGAGAGCACCAGGCTCCTGGAGCTCTAAACTCAGACCTGGAGGATGCGGGCATCAATCCCGCTACCTCTGGCATGCTAAGCAAGCGCTCTACCATTTGAGCTCATCCTCCTCGCTTCATGCTTCTCGGCATCATGTCTTACCGCCTCTGCCCCTCTTACCGGGCACCGCCCACTGCCCTTGGTCTGCAAGGCAGTCCTTTCAAGTGCGATGACGACGCTGGGACCTTCGTTGCCTATTGTACGAGCTGAACTTTTGTGCTCATCAATTCAACGCTCTTTCCATCAACTCATCTTGTCTTTTGACGCTTCGTGTTTTGCGCTCCTTTGACTATCGGCATATCGGGTGACTGCAAACACTGAAGTTCTTGCTTACGGAGTGTGGAACATTGTTTTCAAGTGATCGCTGTTCTGTCATGTTGACGCCGAGTGAATCTTTCTTTGGTCAACATGGGCAGGCTGACAGCAGTGCGAGCGAAAATAATGGCAAATTTCTTGACTTATTTCTGAATGTGAATGTTCTTTAGAAAAGGGATGCGGCGTTGCTTCTCGCCCGTGTAAAGGTCAAGCATTCCAGACGTGGTTATGAGCGAACAGTTGCCGCAAGTGTTTGAAAAGAGCAAGAGAGGAAGCAGCCCTGCCCCGTGTGAGGATCAAACTCAGGCCCTTCAGATGACGAGACTGACGCACTACCAATTACGCCAACAAACCCAGATGCAGGACACACTCCGGAAAGTTTGCCTCACATGGATTTCAGTCGCCCGTTCCCTATTCTTTAGACGCCCTCTGCTGAATGTTGCATTTGCCTTTTGATCTCACCCATACATTTTTGGTCTGTTTCTGTTGTGAGTCCGTCTTTCAGATCTCACCTAGCACAAGTCTCTGTGGCTGAAGTGGCCTCTCTGCTTCAGCATCGTGCCCTCACTCAGCCATTAAAAATGTCACTCGGACTTCTGACAAGCTGACATGAAATGTCAAGAGAGAGTGGCGGAGACGCTTAAGCCAGAGAGAAGATGAAAAGGGGGCGTGGCTGCGAAACGCTTGACAGCTGCACGATGCTCTCCCTGCAAGGCGTGACCACAGGCTAAAGGACACCTTTCGGCACATCAAGCTCTAAGCACACACCTGGAGGATGCGGGAATTGATCCTGCTACCTCCCACATGCAAAGCAAACGCTGTACCATACAAACCAACCCCCCTCGCTGGGGCTTATGCCTCGGCGTCACCTAGTGCCGCTTGTTCCCCTCTTACCGGGCACAGTTCACTGCCCTTCGTCTACAAGGCAGTCGTGTAATTGCGGCTTTCTTGACTTATTGATGAAGGTCTGACTGGACGAGCGAATGACGCCTCTCCCCCATCCTCAAGCTCGCGACAGATTGAAATGGAAAGTGCTGCTGTGGCTCGTTGGTCTAGTGGTATGATTCTCGCTTAGGGTGCGAGAGGTCCCGGGTTCAACTCCCGGACGAGCCCTTGTGTGCTCTTTTCCTCCTCTTCCACAAGACTGGGAACTGATATCCACATCACTTCGCAGCATCTGCTTATGGCAAACGATGGAATGTGACTAATGACTGAACGAGCCTGGTGAATTCTCATCACGTGGCACAATGAGAGCGTGCAGTCAGCTGTCCGAGGCGGCAACCTCATTGCTCGTTCAAAAGAACACGTACTGAAAACTCATCACCACTATGTCGTAGATGAGCACCGCGATCGCTTGTTGTCATGCGTCCTTACTTGGGAAATGCAGAAGCAAAAACTGCCCTCTCTCAGCCACCGAAACGTGTGCGGCTTGCCTTGCGCTCTCTGCGCCTCGCATATTTGTGGAGCTGTCTGCTCTTCTTTCTGTTGAAGTAATCAAGTTACGGGGCGTCCTGCAGCCTATGATGTTCTCACTGAGAGCTTTCAAGATTTGAAGGAAAACTACGAGCTTGATTGCTCAAGTCGAACGAATGTGATTGTTAAGCAATCGATGATCAAAAGCACGTCTTCTAACAATTCCTGAGAGTATTATCAGCACTGTTTTCACTCGGATATACTTTTCACTTGCTAAGCTGACAAATTGGACGAGAAAATTCCGGAGACGCACTCATTGCAGACTGAGGTTGGGATGGAGGTGTGGCCCTTCAACGCTTGACAATTGAAGGACATTCTCTCCGCAACGGAGGAGCACCTGTCAGAAGTCACAGAGGCTAAATGAGAGCACCAGGCTCCTGGAGCTCTAAACTCAGACCTGGAGGATGCGGGCATCAATCCCGCTACCTCTGGCATGCTAAGCGAGCGCTCTACCATTTGAGCTCATCCTCCTCGCTTCATGCTTCTCGGCATCATGTCTTACCGCCTCTGCCCCTCTTACCGGGCACCGCCCACTGCCCTTGGTCTGCAAGGCAGTCCTTTCAAGTGCGATGACGACGCTGGGACCTTCGTTGCCTATTGTACGAGCTGAACTTTTGTGCTCTTTCCATCAACTCATCTTGTCATCTTACAGTCTGGGTAATTGGAGACTGCACTGTTCTGCTTCCTAAGGTAATATACGGGTTTTTCGCATGAAGCCGTATTGAACAGTATTTCTCGCATTGTGAACATGTGCACACAGCGGTCCCCCGGGTTCCAGTTAGTGCATAATTATGCATCAATGAAAAACGAAATTAGCTCACTGAAAGTTTGATGTAGAGAATGTGGAAATTTCCAGAAGTTGTGGTCTTTTAAATGCATTTGGTTTGAAGACGTTCTGTGCTTCCATTGTGAAGATATGGACAAAACAATATTTGAGCGTGGTAAAAAAAAGTCATAAAAATGACAAAGTGAAGGCTGAGAAAGCATTCACAATGCATTTTATACACAAAGCAAGTGTTTTTGTAACTCTAAGAGATTTCGCGAAAGCACTACAGGCGTGCCAAAATCGTTTTCGAACTTCAAGCTAACTTTACCCCGGTCTTAGAGAAAGGACTGCCTTTCACTTCTCTGTGTTTTCTTTCACAGCACTGTGCACCTTTTCATTGCTCTCGCTTTCAGAGCCTCTGCACAGCACACGACTCGACATCAGGAAGCACATTGAAGTGAAAGCAGAAAGCGCTGCGACATGCACTGTGCAGATCCCGCCACACTAAGAGGTGAGTGGGTCTGTTCGATCACAGCGCATAGGCGAATCCCCAAACAGTGTGCGTGGCAACAAAAAAAGCTGCTCTGTTTTGAACTGGGGACATTGCACGTGTGAGGCTAACGTGATAACCACTACACTATGGAAACGGTGGGAAATTGTGCCCAGTGGCCCACTGCTGAGCTTCACCAATGCTATTCAGGGACCAATGCTATTCGATGTGAATTAAATGCTATTCAACTGTCCAATTCTATTCAGGGGTGGAAAAGGGTGGAGCCGTGTGTGTCTTTTGTTCAAAGACACCCCCATCTCAGAACTGGAAGTACAAGCCTTCCTCCCGCAGGTCCACAAAGATGTTATTGTTTAAGAAGATCCTGCGAAAGTCGGCCATCCGCCTTTCAGCCCTGCAGTAGTCCAGGCTGAGAGAGAAGCAGTCCTTCACCCTGGCAATGTACAGCCTGACAAGGTCTGGCTTCAGGCCATTGTACATCATGAGGTTCCTCCTCTCCCAGACAGCTGTCCTCGTTAGGCTGAGGAGGAGGTTCACTAAAATGGCGTTAACCCCCCCCCTCAGACCCGCGGTACCCAAAGAGGAACAGCTCTTTCTAGGGCACCCCGTCAAGAACAGCTCCTCGAACAGAGCGAAACAGGCCATCCAGCAGAACCATCAAGTACGCCCTGGCTCGAGCTGGGGGAAGATCTTACCCCAGAACACCTCTGAGACCGGCACTCTGAAGCGTTTCGCCATCATCAGCCTGTAGAACATGCTGGTGGTGCACCCCAGGAGGTCCACCCCACGGTCCCCCCACTTCGCCCTCAGCTCCAGCCAGGCCGGGCCTGCTGCCCCGTCTTGTAGATGGAGCTTCTCCAGCCAACTGTCCGGGAGACCGAGTTTGAGCTGCTCGTAATCCTGACGGATCTTACTGACAGGCAGCTCGTCGTCGACCTCTCGCACAGCGTCGACAATAGCCTGGGTGGGCAGAAATCCGTCCTTTACTTCATAAAGAAGATCCTTGACCTTGGATATGCCAGCCCCGTAGAGCTGCCTGTTCCATCGAGACACCAGCAGGGGGTTGAGGAACAGAGGCTTTTCCAGAAGCTGGGCCCGGGTCTCCGACGTGTAGGAGACATGCTGGGACATGAACAACCCCCTCGCCAGCAGGACCTCCCTGTAAAAGGAGGGCAGATGTTTTATCAACCCCGGAGTGAGCCTCACCAGGAGGGTCTCCTGCCCCAAGCCCCCGCAAGTCTCGAGGTAGCTTGCCATACCAATCTTCCAAATGCTGACATTATCCAGGTCAAGGAACTTCTTCACTACTTTCAGCCTAAAGCTTTTCAGCTTCAGGCCTACATCACACAGCTTCAGCCCACCCCTGGAGATTTCCCCAATAAGGATGTCATGAGTGACCCGCGGAGGCTTCCCCTCCCACACGAATCCAACCACCAGTTGCCTAATCTCATTCTCTACCCGTTCAGGAAGAGGCATCACAGACAATGGGTACCACAAGAGGGACAGGCACAGTGTGTTAACGAGCAGGACCCTTCCCTTTAGGGTCAGGGACCTGTGTCTCCACCGATTTAATTGGCCCTCATCTTAATGAGCTTCTCCTTCCACAGGAGAAGCCCAGTGGCCTGCTCATCAGCGTTAATGTAGACGCCAAGGACCTTCAGGTGACCCGTCTCAACCCTGAAAGGGTAGCCGAAGAGCGGGGCAAGGTCTGCCCTCCCCACCGGCATGACCTCAGACTTCTCCAAGTTTACCTTGGCGCCCGAGGCAGCGCAGTAGGCCTGCACCACCTCTAAAATGGCCGAGATCTCCGCCAACGTCAGTCTGGTGTCGTCAGCATATTGGTAGATCAACGAGGTGGCGGTGCCCCCAGGCAAGGTCACTGGAAAGAAGCTCGTGAGGGAACCATTCACCTAGACACAGCTCACGATCCCCTTGTCCCCTTGACCCTCACACCTGAAGAGTGCTGGCTGTGATGAATTAAACCAGTTTTACAGGTTTCAATCACAGACCATGTGACATGGGACTCAGTAAACTAACAGCGCCACCGGATTTGATAATACCTAACCAAAATCCGCAATATGGAAACAGAACCTGTGTGATTGTTGATAGATGATGTACTCGTAACATTTTTTCAAGACGAACTACAACATTTAAAAAATGACTTGTATGTACTTGATATCTCTAATCAATCCACGGGTTCCAGCACAAAACGAAAGTAAAACGCATAGCGTTTCGCGCTTCTTATTAGTTGCTCAAAAGTAATTTGACCGTATGAAATGCATAATATAAACCTAGAAACATAAACGTGAGCAGTACTTAAGCACTGTAGTATCGGTGTTAAGACATACCTCTCAAAAACTGTAAATCAAGTTAAAAATATCTCAAGACCGATTCTGGTCGTAATGAAACCATGCAAGGGAGTTTTTATGTCCGTTGCAGTTCTTTTGCAACATGAATATAATTATATCGTTATTAATTTCTTGAGATACGCGATTCCATATTATATTCCCTTTTAATCAAATTCTAAAAGTATGCTTGTTGACTCCGGTATCACGTTAGTTAAAGACTTCGAAGCTTACAATGTTTAGGGAGAAATGGAATACTGGTGTGTATTTTTTTCTTTAAAGTACCGAGACCAGCCATATACTGTATGTTTATGTTAAGATTTCCCTTCAGTGGTAAAATTAG
This sequence comes from Lepisosteus platostomus, assembly GCF_059453375.1. Taxonomy (NCBI): domain Eukaryota; kingdom Metazoa; phylum Chordata; class Actinopteri; order Semionotiformes; family Lepisosteidae; genus Lepisosteus; species Lepisosteus platostomus. The sequence goes on along the minus strand of NC_142615.1, from coordinate 12,799,013 downwards.
ATATGAATATCCAATACTTAAACGGGCACAGTTAAGACATTAAATATACATATACATATTGTATACAGTACAGTTTGCATACGGTAATATGTTTATGTTACGCGATTAAAAAATAAATAAATAAAACTGGAAGGTCCAGCACCAGCTGGATTCGAACACACAAACTGCTAGCTGGTAGTCACACACCTAGACCAGTAGGCTACAAGACAGCTCGCATGAACAGGCAGGCGAAACAGCCCTACACAGCTCTGCCGCAGTACACGGATATAATCATACCGTTATTAAATTCTTGAGATACGCGATTCCATATTATATTCCCTTTTAATCAAATTCTAAAAGTATGCTTGTTGACTCCGGTATCACGTTAGTTAAAGACTTCGAAGCTTACAATGTTTAGGGAGAAATGGAATACTGGTGTGTATTTTTTTCTTTTCATGATAGGTGTCGCATTTAAAATCATTTTCGTAGTTAGAAATTATGAAACGCCCTGTTAAAAGCAAGGAAGTTTTTATGCCCGTTGAAGTAAAACAAAATGCCTGACAAAGTATGGCTTGGACAGATTCCAAGTGCTTGTACAAATGTGCTAAAGAAATTATACTTTGAGTATACAGCTTGTCCAAAGTCATCCATTATTAATACTATTAGTAATATCGTCAGTAAAGGCTTTGATGCATAAATATTTCTGATAAAGGTAGGTTGTGTACTTTTGTCCAACTGAGCAATCTTGCTTTCATAAAATATACCAACATTTTAATGACTGATGATTAACATGCTGTAATACACAGTTCAAAATTAAAGGCTCAAATGCTGTACATGAGAGGTTAAGCTCCCCCTGGCGGTTTTACAAGGCGACGCCGGATAGTTAGTCACGTGACACACGTGAACTGCGTGATACCGCGTGATACCGCGACACGCCCACCGGGGTATGCCGCGAAATACCTCACCCATTTTGAATGGCTGCATCTGTACATGCTCGGGAAAGCGAATCCGAACAAACCTCATGCCATCAGCAATGGTGGTCCCAGGGTAGTGGCGCATCCTGATGTCCGAAATCACTCTCACCCCCCAGCTACTCAGCTTCTCCTTGATAGTCTAATCTGAGATATATGCCGGGAGGTGGAGGAAGGAACCACTACCTCCTTCCGCTCCAGCCAGCGTCAGTAGCAGGGTGTGCTCTGCACATCCAGCCCCACAGCCACCGCGTCTGCATGTTCCTTTGAGTCCAGAGTCAGTTCAAACTCTTTTGGCGTCCGGGGGTGGCAGGCAAAAAGAGAGCCCTCCCCACAGACGCCGTGCACAGCTGCGATAATAGCACCCGCAGACGGTTTCTCCACGCCGCTCACATCCACCACAACAGTATGCGCCCTTGCAAAAACCTGCCGGGGGGGGTTGGTCCGAATTCCTCATCCTTCTCTTTCCTACAAACCTCTCCTCCTCCACTACAATAACATTCTCTGCCTCCATGTTTTTTCCTTCCATTAAAACACAAACAGGACTCAGCAAGCAACAAAAACAAAACAAAAGTCTCTCCCCTCCCCAAACAGAGCTAGGCTGAAGGGGAGGGCTTCAAAAATCAACAAAAAACACCAAAAAAACACAAAAATTCACAAAAAACAAAGTCTTACTAAAGACAAACAAATCCTCTTCTTCTTCTCCTTCTTATAGAGAGGACAGCTCCGTCACCTCTTTTACAACGCTGCTTTTTTTCCCTTGCGTTTTTCTCTTCTTCCCACGTTCTCTCTCTTCACTGCCTTCGTCCCCGCTCTATTTCACTTCAGCCTTTCACTCTTGCTTCCTTCCAATGAGGACGGAGCTGCGGGAGAAAGGGCGCTATAGAGGATCGCTGTGGAGAGCTGCTGCTGTGCTTTGACATCTGAGCTCTGTGGAAAACGATCTCAATACAATTCTGAAAAACGCGACTCCCCGAACGCCAGCCGAACAAGTCTCCACAGCCGAAGCGCTGTGTCTCTTTTCAGCTGGCGATAAACCTTTCCTCGATCCTTTGCGGACTTGTAAAACTGTTCATGATCAGAATAAAAAACGCTCACGCTAATACACAAGCACCCGTGTCTCGCCAAAGCTGACAAATAAACAGACGGACAAGCCGCACTGCACGTGTGAACAGGGGAATGAGCGAGCGAGCGGGGATAGGGCGCCTCCTGCGCTTAAAAGCTTACAGCACCTGGTATTCCCAGGCGGTCTCCCATCCAAGTACTAACCAGGCCCATCCCTGTTTAGCTTCAGAGATCAGACGAGATCGGGCACATTCAGGGTGGTGTGGCCACAAGCGAAAGCTATGGCGCCTGACTCGCTACTTGAAGCTGTGTGTGGCTGGGGCTCCGTGCCCCCCGAGCGGGACTGAAGGATCGTTTGTGTGCAACTCTTTGGAAAGGAGCTGCTTTCCAAATCACATTGCGTACCTGGATGTTGGCGAATGTGCTCCCTTGTGTTGGCTTGTCCCGCACTGGAGGAGAACAAACAAACTGCTTGGAGGAGCACAAGGCAAGTCTTCACAAGACAAAAACCTCCAGTGCACAGCACTCAAAACATTTCTGGGCTGTCGCGTGTTTATTTCAGCACATAAAGCACACCAGTCCAACATGTCGGCCGGGCGCTCTGCGCCTCCGCCCTCTTGTGGCCTTGCGGCGTCAGAGCAAGAGGCTCCTTCTCGCTGCCTTTCCGCTGTGTTGCAGAGCCCCGAGAGGGAACCTGGAGCACACACTTTGTGGGGGGCAGGGGACCGCGTTCGCGCTCTCTTGCGCGAGTACTAAATCTCACGGCGCCAGCCAGTGGCCAGGAGACAAATACAATATCGCGGGACAGGGGGGCATTGATTGTTACATATGAGACGGGGATTAGGAGGAGACCCCGACTGATTGGTAAAGGGGAACACTAACACCAGAGTGACACCCCCGGCGGCTCTTTTTGAGAGACGCCCTGGGATTTCTTAATGGCCAAGGAGGGTCGGGACCTCGGTTTTACGCCTCCCCCGAAGGACGGCGCCTGTTTGTGCAGCAGAGTGTCGCCATCAGGATGCTGGGGCATAAGAAAGCCACACAAACCGCAGGGTGAGCGCTCCCTACTGGTCCCAGTCACACCTCTTGCAGGAGCAGCAGCAACCTGAGCTTTTCCGGGGGGAATCTCCCATCCGGGTGCCGGCTAGGCTCACACCTGCTGGGCTGCCGTGGGTGAGCCCAGTCGAGAGTCGCAGGGTGAGATCTAGTCACCGGGGAGAAACGATACAAGCGAAGGATTACTCGGCTCCCAGCACTTGAAAAGACCGACAAATGACTCGTTCCCACCGGAGCTGAATTTACCTGCATGTGTCGTGTCGTCTTCTTCCCCCGCCCCGCTGTGTTTGCTGTATTGTCTTTGAAGCCGACCCCCGAGACGAGACGGGCTGTTCCTGTGCCCCAATTAACACTTTACAGGTGCCATTCCCCGGCATTGTGGCCATTGTCGGTGGTCACACGCGGTAAGATAAGGTGGAGGAGAGCGGGGCATGCCCAGCGCCAGACATTCGAGGAGGGGGCTGTGCGAGGTGAGGTGAGGTGCGACATGCTGGAGCCCCGATGCTGCTAATGCGGAGCACTTGTTGAACTAGCATTGAAAGGACGTGTGCGCATGGAGCGAGCCTTCCCTGCGGCGGAGCGTGGAAACTTTCTCCCTGCGCTGCAGGAGTAGTGTGCGCTGCAGTGGTGCCGAGAGAACAGCACAGAAGGCAGCAGGCTCTGGAGAGCGGGTAAGAGACGGAGCCTTATGGGCAGGCGAGCAGGCCCGTTTTTTGGAAATTGCCGAAAAGGCTCCGGTGTTTGTTCGGTGCGTGGCAGGCGCACGACGCGAGCTTGCGTAGCGATTTGCGGGTCTGGTGCTATGCAAATGAGGCCGAATTGCGTCCTGGGACATGCTGCGAATGCGCATTTGCGACTGCAGATGTGTAGGAAACGGCGCGCTCGTTTTCTCGTTTTGCCCACCCTTTTGAGTGTTAGTGTGGCGTGTGAGTGTGCGAAAGAGTGGGCCCAGCAGGAGGCGGTGGCGTGCGGGGCGAGGAGCTGGCCTAGGCTGCGCGCTTTGTGCTGTGGGTGCGGGCCGCTTGTACAGCTCATACTTACCTGGCAGGGGAGATACCTTGATCAGCCTGTAGGTGGAGTAGTTGGATTGTTTTCTTGTTTTGTGGAAGCAGTGTTTGCTTTGCAGTTTACGAAATGGCAAATTTTGGATCCCGCAAGAATGCTGTGCGTTTTGAACTTTTGGATGATCTCTTCATGGATCGTATGCAGTTCAGCAGAAAATTGTTGCAGAAGGAACTTGGCTTTGAACCTCGGCACTTGGATTTCATCTTCGCTCTCCCAGGTCAGAAAGCATTTGAGGTTGTTTTTGCTACCTATTCTCTGTTTGAACAATGTGTGGATGTGTTTGAGGCAAAAAGAGGGAAAGTTCCTGCCCTTGAGAAGATCAACTTGCAGCCTCTGACACAGAGAGAGAGGAAAACAGTGCATGTTGTTATGTTCTCGAATCTGGCAAAGACGGAGGACATTCAAACCTGGCTTAACCAGTACTGCACCGTCCACCATGGAACTGAGGTTAGAGATGTTGACAGTATAAAAACAGGAGGCAAGGAAATTCGAGGTTCGTTTGCTACCGGACAATGTAAATGGAGGCTTAAGGCACCTGCCCTCTACAATCCGGCTGGGCACCTGCAATGGCTATGTTTTTTATGTGGGACAACCAAAGGTGTGTCAGCGCTGTGGTGCTGTGGGACACCTGGCATTGTCCTGCACTGTGAAATGCTGCAAGACCTGTGGCAAACAGGGATATTTAGCCTCTGACTGTTCAATGCTGCCAAATTGCAATTTATGTGGCTCGGAAGGACACGTTTTTAAGAACTGCCCTCACGCCTACGCCAATAAACTCAAAATGAGAAAGGATGAGGCAGTGCTTGTTTCAGCCAAACCGGCCCGAAAATCCAAAGCAAATAACAAGTCAAACAAAGAACCCTTGTTGGACAAAGACTCTCAGCCTCCAGCCAGGATCAGTCCTGCTGTGGCTCTGGGGCCGGTGGAAGAGAAATCCACTACGCCCCCACAACTGCAGACTGCACCAGACAAGCACGAGGGTTTGAAAACCCCCGAGAACAGCGAGGACCCCTCCCCCACTCCTGCTCCTCAGAGCGAGGGCCAGTGTGGGGCCCCCCGGTGGAGCGGGTCCAGCGAGGATACCCAGGATTCAGCGGAGCTGCTTTTCTCAGACTCTGCAAGTGCTAAAGATGTCCTCCTCTCCTCCATCCAGTCCATCACGGAGGATCTGCAGCAGCTGGTGGGTGAGGGGGAAGAGGAGACTGGTGCATCGGCTGCACCCCTTTCCCCTCAGTGCTCCCAGAGCGAGGAGGAAGGAGAGCATGGTGATGGGGACAGCTGGAACCCCTCCACCCCTCCCTCTACCCCCTTCCTTGAAATGGACTCCGTGAACGCTTTTACTGCTACCACCCTGATGAAGGCTCATTCAGAGGATGGCTGGCAGGAAATTGGTAAGAAGAAAAAGTAAAAGAAGTCAATCAATAGAGGTATAAAAGCTTTGAAGATAGGTGGGATAAAGGGCCTTCTGATTGGTCAGGGGACAATAACAACAGAACCTCTGGCGTGGCCATTCTTTTCAAAGGATGGGCATTCAAATGGAAAAGTATTCAGAGGGTCATAGATGGCAGGTTGCTGTGTGTGGATGTGGAATGGGGAACCGTTAACCTGCATCTAATCAATGTGTATTGTCCTACTGACGTGGGAGGAAGGGTGGAGCTACTCAAAGCACTCTCTCCCCTATTGTTATGTAGCACAGACGTGATAGTGGGAGGGGATTTTAATTGTTTCTTAGAGCACACAGATAGGCAGTCTAGCTCTCCAATAAAATTGGATTCCAGCTCACTGGCCCTGCAAAACTTAGTTCAAGACTTTAAACTCTCAGACACATATAGATGTATATATCCCACAACAGCAGGATATACATGGTCAGGGAGGAATCAGAATTGACTATTGCTTTGTCTCAGAGAGAGTGAAAGTTGTTGGGGTCACTCTTCAGGCTGTCTTCTTCTCAGATCATCAGGCTTTAGGGTGTAGAGTGGAACTCCAGGGCGGGACTGTCTTTGGCCCAGGCCTCTGGAAACTCAACACAAAGCTGCTAGAGAACGAGGGGGTAGTATCCCGCTACAAGGAGAAACTATCACAGTGGCTGTCCTTGCAGTGTCTGTACAGGTCAGTAGGAGAATGGTGGGAGGAGGTGAAGGTGAGGACAAAGGCCTTTTTCATGGCTGAGGGAAGGAAGGCTGCTGCCAGACGGAGAAGAGTGCTAGCCAGGAAACAGAGGTAGCTGCAGCGTCTCTACACGAGACAGTGGCTTCGATGTGCTCGAGGATATCACCCTTTTAAAAAAGGATGTTCGGAGCATAGCGGAAGAAAGTAGTCGAGGAGTGCTGTTAAGAAGCTGAGTGCAGTTCTTGGAAGAAAATGAGAAGTGTACTCGCTTCTTTTTCAGGAAAGTGGTAGGCTCCAAGTCTGTCATGGAAAGTGTAGTTGATGAGGAGGGAAGAGAGAGTACAGAGCTGAGTGCTATCCTCTCCTGCATCGAGGCCTTCTTGTCACGGACGTCCAAGGGGACTAACCGTGGGGAGCAGGAGGGCGGAAAAAGACCCATATGCGTAGCGGCAAGACGGGAAAAAGGCCCGGGCTCATTAGTGCAAAGAGTTCAGGAATGCCGTATAGAAACCTGTGCCCTCAGGGAGCGGACGTGGGGCGCCCTGGTGCTAGGCGGGTCTCAGGACATCCGAACGTCAGTGCTGAGCGAGGACAGAGTGCAAGACCCTGAAATATTTAGCCTGGCTGCAGAGGGCGTGACACTTCTACTCAAGACTGTACAGCTCTACAGAGGTAAAGGATGAAGAAATTCATTTTTTTACCTCAAAGCTAGAAAACGTTTTGAGTGAAGAAGATAGGGAAGTACTTGAGGGGGATTTGACAGTAGAAGAGCTGAGAGGCTATGGAGAGCTTGCAGAAGGGGAAAACTCCGGGTGCTGACAGGCTCCCTAAAGGGGTGTCTGCTTTTACTACTTGCACGAATGAAGGCAAAAAAAAGTCAATCGATGTGAATGAACGGCGCTTTACAGAGGAGTACTGCCTGACTGGATCGTTGATGAACGACAGAGGCTACTCCGACCTCTTCTCGGTTTTCTTCAATGACTTACTAAGGATCTTCTTCACATTCGCCCATGCAGGGGAAGCCAGTTACACCAAAGCAAACGCAGGAAAGTGCATTTCAAGCAGAGACCAGGAGGGACTTGTTTACACCGAGAGTGGGCGGAGAATGGAACAATGCGCCCAGCCCTGTTGCTGGAGCCGATTCTTGATGAGCTCTTGGGCTCACTAAGAGGCCCCCGCTGGATGCTAATCTTTCTGTTGTTCTTGCAGGTCCTGCGCTGCTTTTGAGCCGACAGAGCTCGTCCTGGTCTGTCGGCACAGCCCAATTGCAAATGATCAGCTCCGCGTACAGAAGGAACGTGCGTTTGGTACAAGAGTGCATGAAGGCACCGGAAATACATTGGGAACAAATGACCAGTCGCTCAAGACCTCTATGAAGTACAGGAGCGTGCGAAACGAGGCTGTTTCCGTCTGCTTTCAAACCGGGGATTTTTCGCGTGTGAGGCCAACGTGATAACCGCTACACTATGGAAACGGTGAGAATACATGCCCAGCGGCAGTGAGTATTCAACTTCATTGCATTACTGCTCCCAACCAGTTGATATCAATTTAATTCCTAAGGGTTATGTACTTGTTTTGAGTATCTAATGTAGAAGTTGAAAACTTCTAAAGTTCTAAATGAATGATATACCGAACTTATGTCCTCTTGATATGTGTAACTCTTTGTAACTGAATGAATTTATATCTTTTGTATTCTGATAACCCTTACGATAAGATCTGTTAGGTTTACATGCATATTCTATATCTTAATAAATGTATCCTCGTGTATTAGTACCTGTGTGTGCGTTGTTTGAGTTATATCGCATGGTTGGATTCTAAGACCATTAAAAGAATTAATTTTGTGATTTACTGCCACAAGAATAATTGTCCCAGTAAATGCCCAAACCCCTACAGAACTGGTGCCTCGTGAGAGCACACTACAACAGTGTGTGATCTCCTGTCCCAGCCTGAGGAGCAGACAGCGAGTCTGTCTCTCAATAATACTAATAATACAGTATGTGATTCCCTGCCCCAGCCAGAGGAACAGACAGTGAGCCTGTCTCTCAATAATAATAATCCAGTGTGTGATCTCCTGTCCCAGCCTGGGAAACAGTGAGTCAGCCTCTCAATAATTATAATACAGTGTGATCTACTGTCTCAGCCTGAGGAACACGCAGTGAGCCTGTATCTCAATAATAAAAGTACAGTGTGTGATTTCCTGTCCCAGCCTGAGGAACAGACTGTGAGCCTGTCTCTCAATAATAATAATACACTGTGTGATTTCCTGTCCCAGCCTGAGGAACAGTGAGCCTGTCTCTCAATAATAATAATAATACAGTGTGTCATCTCCTGTCCCAGCCTGAGGAACAGTGAGGTTGTCTCTCAATATTAATAATACAGTCTGATCTCCTGTCCCAGCCTGAGGAACAGTGAGCCTGTCTCTCAATAATAAAAGTACAGTGTGTGATCTCCTGTTCCAGCCTAAGGAACAGACAGTGAGCTTGTCTCTCAATAATAATATTACAGCATGTGATCTCCTGTCTTAGCCTGCGGAACAGACAGTGATCCTGTCTCTCAATAATAATAATCCAGTGTGGGATGTCCTGTCCCAGTCTGAGGAACAAACAGTGAGCATGTCTCTCAATAATAATAATATAGTGTGGGATCTCCTGTCCCAGCCTGAGGAACAATGAGCCTGTCAATCAATAATAATACAGTATGTGATGTCCTGTCCCAGCCTGAGGAACAGTGAGCCTGTCTCTCAATAATAATAATAATACAGTGTGTCATCTCCTGTCCCAGCCTGAGGAACAGTGAGGTTGTCTCTCAATATTAATAATACAGTCTGATCTCCTGTCCCAGCCTGAGGAACAGTGAGCCTGTCTCTCAATAATAAAAGTACAGTGTGTGATCTCCTGTTCCAGCCTAAGGAACAGACAGTGAGCTTGTCTCTCAATAATAATATTACAGCATGTGATCTCCTGTCTTAGCCTGCGGAACAGACAGTGATCCTGTCTCTCAATAATAATAATCCAGTGTGGGATGTCCTGTCCCAGTCTGAGGAACAAACAGTGAGCATGTCTCTCAATAATAATAATATAGTGTGGGATCTCCTGTCCCAGCCTGAGGAACAATGAGCCTGTCAATCAATAATAATACAGTATGTGATGTCCTGTCTCAGCCTGAGGAACAGAGAGTAAGCCTGTCTCTCAATAATAATAATTCAGTGTGGGATCTCCTGTCCCAGCCTGAGGAACAGACAGTGAGACTGTCTCTCAATAATAATAATAATACTGTGTGAGTTCCTGACCCAGCCTGCGGAACATACAGTGAGCCTGTCTCTCTATAATAATAATTCAGTGTGGGATCTCCTGTCCCAGCCTGAGGAACAAACAGTGAGCCTGTCTCAAAATAATAATAATACAGTGTGTGATCTCCTGTCCCAGCCTGGGGAACAGTGTGCCAGACTCTCAATAATATTAATAATAATAATACAGTGTGATCTACTGTCCTAGCCTGAGGAACAGACAGTGAGCCTGTCTCAATAATAATACACAGTGTGTGACCACCTGTCCCAGACTGAGGAAAAGACAGTGAGTCTGGCTCTAAATAATAATAATACAGTGTGGGATCTCCTGTCCCAGCCTGGGGAACAGTGAGCCAGACTCTCAATAATAATAATACAGTGTGATCTACTGTCCCAGCCTGAGGAACAGACAGTGAGTTTGTCTCTCAATAATAATACAGTGTTATCTCCTGTCCCAGCCTGGGGAACAGACAGTATGCCTGTCTCTCAATAATAATAATAATACAGTGTGTGATCTCCTGTCCCAGCCTGAGGAACAGACAGTGAGACTGTCTCTCAATAATAATAATAATACTGTGTGAGTTCCTGACCCAGCCTGCGGAACATACAGTGAGCCTGTCTCTCTATAATAATAATTCAGTGTGGGATCTCCTGTCCAACTCTGAGGAACAGACAGTGAGCCTGTCTCTAAATAATAATAATACAGTGTGTGATCCTCTGTCCCAGCCTGAGGAACAGACAGTGAGCCTGTCTCTCAATAATAATAATACAGTTTGTGCTCTCCTGTCCCAGCCTGAGGAACAGTGAGCAGTCCTAATAGTTACCGCATTCCTGATTTAGCTCAGCAGCTTTTATTTCGCCTGAAGCGCAAGCAACTTGTGAGAACAGGTTGGGTTTGCTGTGCTCAACTGGTTCGGCGTCTTCGTGTCGTAGCGCCACAACGGTGTGTTTTCCTTCCTTCTCTTTTCAGCCCAGAAGAAACATTTTACTTGTTCCTTTTGTAGCCCATGCATGCCGACGCCTGTGTTGTGTTGTGGATTTTCCCCTTCTTGAATTTGTACTCCTCCTCCCTCTCTCTCCCTACCTCTACCTCTCCCTCTCTCTACCTCTCCCTTTTCCCCTCCCTACCTCTCTCCCTACCTCTACCTCTCCCTCTCTCTACTTCTCCCTCTCTCCCTAACCCCCTCTCTCTCCACCTCTCTCCCTCTCCCTCGCCCTCCACCTCTCTCCCTCTCTCCCTCTCCCTACCCCTCTACCTCTCTCTACCTCTCCCTACCCCTCTCTGCTCTCTCTCACTCTGGAGTTTATTTTCCAGACAGAAATCCAGCTCCGTCCCTCCTGTGTAAGATTGGTGATGCAGGATGAGAGCCTCTAACCGAGAGCACTGCAGCGGCAGGTTCTGTGGTCTGTTTCAAATCCGCCCGCGATGAGACACCGAGGAGAAATGAGGAGCCCCAGGCGCGGTAGAAAATCACCCAGGAAAGAGACTTTCAATGTAGGAAAAAAAAGTCGTTAGTAACGGACATAATATGTTTGTTTTGTTTTTTTAATCGCTGCGATGTGTGACTAAGCTCATACGACTAAGAGTTGCCCCCTTTGTCTAGATCTGGTAACCTGCTTGTCGCTGGTGGGCCAGATCGTGTCCCCCGTCACTATACTGGGGCAATAGGACCCACACAGACCGCAAGGTGAGCGCCCCCTGCTGGCCCCACAGAGAGGGAGAGGTAGAGGTAGGGAGAGAGGTAGGGAGGGGAAAAGGGAGAGGTAGGGAGAGAGGTAGGGAGAGGGAGAGGTAGAGGTAGGGAGAGAGAGGAGGAGTAGAAATTCAAGCAGAGGCCTGAGTGGAGCACTGTCGTATGGCCCTGACATCAATCCCTCAACTCTCTGCATAAAGCAGTGTCTTACGGCCATGACATCCCACCCCCACCACTCTCAGTGGAAAGCACTGTCGTATAACCATGACATCCCACCTCCACCGCTCTCTGCGAAAAGCAGTATCTTCAGGCCCTGACATCCCACCCCCGCCACTCTCTACGTAAAGAAGTGTCGTATGGCCCTGACACCCACCCCTCCACTCTCTGCATAAAGTAGTGTCGTCAAGCCCTGACATCCTACCCCCGCCACTCTCTACGTAAAGCAGTATCGTCAGGCCCTGACATCACACCCTCACCACTCTCTGCGGAAAGCACAGTCGTATAGCCCTGACACCCACCCCTCCACTCTCTGCATAAAGCAGTGTCATCAAGCCCTGACATCCCGCCCCCGCCACTCTCTACGTAAAGAAGTGTAGTATGGCCCTGACATCCACCCCTCCACTCTCTGTGTAAAGCACTGTTGTATGGCCCTGACATCACACCCCCACCACTCTCTACGTCAAGCAGTGTCGTCAAGCCCTGACATCCCACCCCCGCCACTCTCTATGTAAAGAAGTGTCGTATGGCCCTGACACCCACCCGTTCACTCTGTGGTTAAAACAGTGACGTCAAGCCCTGACATTCCACCCCCTCCACTCTCTGTGTAAAGCACTGTGGTCTGGCCCTGACATCCCACCCCCTCCACTATCTGCGTAAAGAAGTGTCGTATGGCTCTGACATCACACCCCTCCACTCTCTGCGGAAAGCACTGTTGTATAGCCCTGACACCCACCCCTCTACTATCTGCAGAAAGCAGTGTCGTCAAGCCCTGACATCCCTCCCCCGTCACTCTCTGTATAAAGCACTGTCGTATGGCCCTAACATCACACCCCCACCACTCTCTGTGTATAGCACTGTCGTATAGCCCTGACACCCACCCCTCCACTCTCTGCATAAAGCAGTGTCGTCAAGCCCTGACATCCCACCCCAGCCACACTCTACTTAAAGAAGTGTCGTATGGCCCTGACAACCACCCCTCCACTCTCTGCGTTAAGCTGAGTTGTCAGGCCCTGACATCCCACCCCCGCCACTCTCTACGTAAAGAAGTGTCGTATGGCCCTGACATCCCACCCCCACCACTCTCTGCGGAAAGCACAGTCATATAGCCCTGACACCCACCCCTGCATTCTTTGCATAAAGCAGTGACGTCAAGCCCTGACATCCAACCCCCTCCACTCTCTACGTAAAGAAGTGTCGTATGGCCCTGACATCCCACCTCCACCACTAACTGCGTAAAGTAGTATCGTTAGGCCCTGACATCCAACTCCTGCCACTCTCTGCGCAAAGAAGTGTCGTATGGCCCTGACACTCACCCATCCACTCTGTGCTTAAAGCAGTGACGTCAAGCCCTGACATTCCACCCCCTCCACTCTCTGCGTAAAGCACTGTCGTCTGGCCCTGACATCCCACCCCCGCCACTATCTGCCTAAAGCAGTATCGTCAGGCCCTGACATCCCACCCCTGCCACTCCCTGCTTAAAGTGTCGTATGGCCCTGACATCACACCCCCACCACTATCTGCGTAAAGCAGTATCTTCAGGCCCTGACATCCCCCCGCCACTCTCTGTATAAAGCACTGTCGTATGGCCCTAACATCACACCCCCACCACTCTCTGCGTATAGCACTGTCGTATAGCCCTGACACCCACCCCTCCACTCTCTGCATAAAGCAGTGTCGTCAAGCCCTGACATCCCACCCCAGCCACACTCTACTTAAAGAAGTGTCGTATGGCCCTGACACCCACCCCTCCACTCTCTGCGTCAAGCAGTGTTGTCAGGCCCTGACATCCCACCCCCGCCACTCTCTGTGTAAAGCACTGTTGTATGGCCCTGACATCACACCCTCACCACTCTCTGCGGAAAGCACAGTCGTATAGCCCTGACACCCACCGCTCCATTCTTTGCATAAAGCAGTGACGTCAAGCCCTGACATCCCACTCCCGCCACTGTCTGCGTAAAGAAGTGTCGTATGGCCCTGACACCCACCCCTCCACTATCTGCGTTAAGCTGTGTTGTCAGGCCCTGACATCCCACCCCCGCCACTCTCTGTGTAAAGCAGTGTCATATGGCCCTGACATCCCAACCCCGCCACACTCTGTGTAAAGCAGTGTCACATGGCCCTGACATCACACCCCCAGCACTAACTGCGTAAAGTTGTATCGTCAGGCCCTGACATTCCAATCCCGCCACTCTCTGCGTAAAGAAGTGTCGTATGGCCCTGACACCCACCCGTTCACTCTGTGCTTAAAGCAGTGACGTCAAGCCCTGACATTCCACCCCCTCCACTCTCTGCGTAAAGCACTGTCATATGGCCCTGACATCTAACCCCCGCCACTATCTGCGTAAAGCAGTATCGTCAGGCCCTGACATCCCACCCCTGCCACTTCCTGCGTAAAGAAGTGTCGAATGGCCCTGACACCCACCCCTCCACTCTCTGCATTAAGCAGTGTCGTCAGGCCCTGACATCCAATCCCCGCCATTCTCTACATAAAGAAGTGTTGTCAGGCTCTGATATCCTACCTCCTATACTCTCTGCGTAAAGCAGTGTCGTACGACCCTGACATCCCACCCTCGCCACTCACTGTGTAAAGCAGTGTCGTATGGCCATGACACCCACCTCGCTACTATCTACATAAAGAAGTGTCGTATGGCACTGACACCCACCCCCGCCACTATCTGCGTAAAGCAGTATCGTCAGGCCCTGACATCCCACCCCTGCCACTCTCTGCGAAAAGAAGTGTCGTATGGCCCTGATACCCACCCCTCCACTCTCTGCGTTAACCGATGCTGTCAGGCTCTGACATCCCAACCCCGCCACTCTCTCCGTAAAGAATTGTCCTATGTCCCTTACACCCACCGCTCCATTAACTGCATAAACCAGTGTCTTCATGCCCTGAAATCCCACCCCTGCCACTCTCTGCGTAAAGAAGTATCTTATGGCTCTGACACGCACCCCTCCACTATCTGCATAAAGCACTGTCATATGGCCCTGACACCCACCCCTCCACTCTCTGCCTAAAGCACTGTCATATGGCCATGACACCCACCCCTCCACTCTCTGCCTAAAGCACTGTCATATGGCCATGACACCCACCCCTCCACTCTCTGCCTAAAGCACTGTCATATGGCCCTGACACCCACCCCTCCACTCACTGCGTTAAGCACTGTCATATGGGCCTGACACCAATCCCTCCACTCTCTGCGTAAAGAATTATCGTATGGCCCTGATATCCTACCCTCGCCACTCTCTGCGTTAACCCCTGTCGTATGGCCCTGACACCCAACCTTCCACTCTCTGCATAAAGCAATGTTGTTAAGCCCTGATATCCCACCCCCGCCACTATCTGCGTAAAGCAGTACCGTCAGGCCCTGACATCCCACCCCTGCCACTCTCTGCGTAAGGAAGTGTCGTATGGCCCTGACACCCACCCCTCCACCCTCTGCGTTAAGCAGTGTTCTCAGGCTCTGACATCCCACCCCCGCCACTTACGTAAAGAAGTGTTGTATGGCCCTGACACCCACCCCTCCACTCTCTGCATAAAGCAGTCTCATCAGGCCCTGACTTCCCACCCCCGCCAGTTTCTGCATAAAGCACTGTCGTATGGCCCTGACACCAATGCCTCCACTCTCTGCATAAAGAATTGTCGTATGGCCCTGACATCCCAGCCTCGCCACTCTCTGCGTTAAGCACTGTAGCGGCAATGCTGGTTAATAAGACAGAATTAAATGTTGCTGTGCTTTTCCAAATGAGGCCCCATCTCTCCCTTCATCTCTGTGGTGCAGCCACAGAGAAGCTATTCATGCAGGCTGATTTAAAGATGTTTTCTTTTGATAAGGGACATCTCCAAAAGGGGGATGCACTTAGCTAAGCCTGGCTATCATGATCAATGGTCATCCATTGGCGCCTATCTGTCTAGGGAGTGCCAGATGGACATCTGGATTGCATTCCTAAGTGTCAGGAGTAAGTGACTCATATCTCACCTTGATCAACCAATCAGGGACTGGTAGGGCTGAGTAACCCACGGGGGACTCTGATGCCCATGGAACTTTCAGCCAATGAATGAGCTGAAGTTCCTCCAGGTAAAAACAGGCAACACAGAGCTCCAGTAGGATTCTGTAGACTTCTCAAAGGAGAATTCCAGGGCAGGACGGCCCAGGAGCAGAAGGCTCCCAAGGGCAGGACATTCTCGCAGCGCGCCTCCTGACCATCCTGAGACTCAGCCCGGACAACCACGGAACGGCCAGTGTGTCCGAGTGCCAGAACTTTCCTTTGTTCTAAGAGTCTAGAGCGGAGGTTGCCAGAGAGTAACCAGAGGATCCACCCGAGGTTAGCATCAGCAGCAAGCCTCGTGAACAGGTCAGAACTGTGGACAGCTGAATCACTATTCAGAACTAGCTCATCGTCAGGAACGAACCGGTCCTCTTCCTGACTTGCTGGGACCCACAGTCATCTTTTCTCCTGTGCATAAACTTTGCTAGTTAAAGCCAAAACTAACTAGCTGGTCAGTGAGCATCAGCAGCGCACCGTCGCAAGCCGCACAGCACAGCCTGGCACCGAGCCAGAGAGCGCGGATTGGACAGCAACAGCCTGCAACTGTTTCTTTGTGCCCGCAGGAGATCTGAATCCCCAGAGTTTGGATGAGTATTCAACTTCACTGCATTACTGCTCGAGAATTCAATTGTTATCCCAACCAGTTGATATCAATTTAATTCCTAAGAGTTATGTACTTGTTTTGAGTATCTAATGTAGAAGTTGTAACCAAGTTCACTTTATGAAACGGTCTAATTTAATGATATACTGATCGTATGTCCTCTTGATATATGTAACACTTTGTAACTGACTGAATATATATCTTTTGTATTCTGATAACCCTCTCGATAAGATCTGTTAGGTTTATATGCATATTCTATGTATTAATAAATGTATCCTCGTGTATTAGTACCTGTGTATGCGCGTTGTTTGATTAATATCGCATGGTTGGATTCTAAAGCCATCAAAAGAATCAATTTTGTGATTTACTGCTACAATTAATAATTGTCCCAGTAAATGCCCAAACCCTACAGAACTGGTGCCTTCAGAGAGCACACTACATTGTGATGACATCTTTCTGTATGATCAGGACAGGAGCTGCAGGTCCACTGTGTTGTGGCTGCAGTACAGTTTTAGCTTATTATTACAATACTTTTTAACAGCGACAGATTCTTAAGATCACGAGGTGTTTATGATATTATTTCAGTATTAAGCTGTTACTACATTCGGAACTGTCCCATAGGATTCAGTGTTCCATTAGTTTGGCACTAAACTGCTTAGTCTATTGCAGGAATTGTACTTAGTCCTGTCTCCTGTCCTGTAGTGTCCTCTAGAGGGCAGCAGCTGTTTCCTTGGGCTCATTGCAATTGGGAACATTGTGATTACTGAGCAGGGCACTTAAGTCAGCAGACGAGCGCGTTGCAAATCGGTATTAATCTGGCGTACAGAGCTGCATGCTAATCTCTGGATCATCTCCAGTTAATGTGATACTGTTCTTACCTTGCAGTTGACCCAATCTGAATACTGGCACCAACCCTGTTATTACAAAGAAACTTCTTGTGTATCTACCGTGATACATAAGTTTGGTGGAGAGGTTTGGCAGCCCATATTCAGTCAAAGATGTGTGTGCAGATCACTGTGATATATAGGCATCAACAAACTGACAAATACAATATTAAATGTTTAACTGATAAAACCCAAATGAACCAAACATGTATAAATTAGTGGTGGAAAGGAGTCTTTTTATATAGCAAAGGGTCTCTTATCCTTTGGTAAGAACGTTGGGTATATAACCCATTGTCCTCAATATTAGAAATGAACCCTTGAGCATTGCTGTTGTACCAACGATCCTCAAAAGTGCTGCCATTACCACTGTTCCATAAAATCCTAACATTACCTGTCTTGCATAAATTGTAGAACATGCCATCACATTTCAGTTGCTTCTCAGTAGCAGTTTGATCTATTATCACCCTTACTCCCCACATCATAACCTTCACTCTTCTAATTCTAGTCTCCTAACTGTCCCCCAAGCCCGTCTACACTGTATGGGTGACAGGGCCTTCTGCTGTTATGCCCCCAAGCTCTGGAACTCTCTCTCCAAGGATACCAGAGTCACCTTCCCTAAACTCCTTCAAATTCAGACTCAACACCTTGTTCTGTAGAAGAGCCTTTACTGAACTGGTTCCATTCTTTACCCCTCTGCTTCTACTTTCCTTAGTACCACCAGCCATGGTCTCCTCAATCTATTGGAATTGTTTTATACTGTGTATTCTTATTGTAATTCTGTCAAGTGCTTTGAGAAGCCACCTTCGGAACCATTATATAAAATAGTTTATTCTAAATCCTTGAAACTTTAATAGGGCACTGCAGTAGGGCTAAAAATTGACAGCCTTAGTGGGCCATCATGATTTGTGCAAATTATAGGTAGTCACAAAGGAAGACTAGGATTCACTTGAAATCCATGACACGGGACACTGAAACAGGGGAGAGGCTTTGTGTAGTAAGCGTTCAGTCTCAATCTACACCATCTGTGTTGCTGGTAGAGGTAGTTGTGAACACCTGTCTTCCGGATCAAGTACTGGGATCTCCAGTCTCAATCCTAATACTTCTCATGACCGTCCACTACCACTGCTGTGAAACCAACACCCATAACATAAGACCTCCGAGATTCTAACTGCACCATTATTCATTGATGTTCACGCACCAGTATTATTCCTCTGCCAAGGAAGGGAAGGCCTACTTTACACCAAGCCCCTGTTGACAATTCCTTCCTTGTGTTATTTTAGTCAGTTTGTGCAGCCCAGAATAGGACACCAGATCTCACTCTTATTGGGCATTACAGTAGCAACTCACTCCATAACCACTACCCCTCTCGGAAATGGGAGGATTTCCAGTATATTGAACACCTCTGTCTCTCCCACAGTAAAAAAAAAAAAAAATAAATCACACTGCCCTGCCCAAGGAATAGTGCACCCATCTTCCCCCAGTACAACACTTTATTACTCCAGCCATTTTCAGTCCTCATTGGCAGCAATATGGGAAGCATTCTTGAAAGGGGAACCCCCACAAATACTTCCATTGATTAATGGGTCTCACTTCCCTTGAACTCCTCCACCCAATTCAAACCTATAAACCATAAAGAAACAAGGGCAGGCAGAAGGGTCTTCCACAGCTTTATTGAGATGTTGCCATTACAAGGCAAGTGGAGGCAGGAGAGTCACAAGGGCCAGGCTGGAGCCTTCATTCAGGCACCTGGGGAGGAAGGAGAACAATCCAGCTACACTGCAGGACACCACCCCTACAGGAGCTCCTCCTGCCAGACCCTACCTGTCCACTGGCCAACATCTCCAAAGTCATCTGCTCCCTCCACATCCTCACTGGTGCTCTCAGCATCTTCACTGGAGCTCCGAGGGTCTCCTTCCTCATCCTCAGTCCAGTCAGCTCCCACATCCAGAGGAGCTTCTACTGGTGCCACAGCCACCCGACTACTGGTCACCAGGCTCCTGGCACCTGTGGACAAGCAACACCCAGGAGTGAGGGATCTGCTATACCCAGAGACCCACAGTCTACTCATCTAAACAGTCCCTTTGTCCAGCACGGGATCATTCCTCAGTTGTCCAAGCATGGTTGTCTCTTGGGCAGAGATGCATCCACAAGGGATAGAGAACCAGACCCACCTTCATTCCGACTGCCAGCACACCTGGACTCACAGCAGGCACAGACCTCATGGTCACCATACAGCTCCTCCCACCTGGAGGAGAGGAGGAGGACAGGTGAGGCCTAAACCTGGCATGTCCCAGAGCACCCTCAGCAGGCTCCTTGCAGAAGTACCTCTTAGCCTCCCTGTTGTAGGTGCAGGACTTGGTCCCTGGTGTTGCTTTAGCAGGAGCCACAGCCATGACACAGTGCATGTACAGCTCAGTCACTTCATGCTGCAAGAGGGAAGGTCACAGCATTAAGGGATCAAGGCCAATAGAGGGACAGAGAAAGACCTTCTGCCATCAGTGAAGGCAAGTTGGCAGCTCTAGGCACTACAGCTGCCACAGTCTGGTTCACATCTAGATCATGGATGGAAAAGCAGACAATGGATCAGTAGAGCAAGAAGGCTGAGCAGCCTTTGAGAGCAGTACCTTCCTGGACAGCTTCTTCTGGAAGAGGAAGGCATCAATTGTGAAGCGGAGCACATCCTTCTGCTTGGAGGGGACAAACCTGGACAGGCAGCCATCTGCCTTGCTGTCCACCATGCACCTGGGGACAAGGACAAGGATGAACCCCTGCAGGCTCTCAGGGCTCCTGCCCACCTCCCCTCCCAGAAGGGGCCGGACCCCAAGTTGTCGATCACGGGGAAACGGGGCTGGGAGTGCTGGTCTGGTTTCTCCGTTACGTAACACGAGTGGATGTACAGCCTCTGCTCTGCTGTGGCAAAGTAGGCAGTGGCCTGGAAGTACATGGGCTGACCCAGGAAGTACTCATCCTTAGGAGAGAGCCGGACCCAGCGGGCTGGAGAGAGAGAGGCAGCATAACACCTGCACACAGCACCCCCTGCAGGCAGGAGGAGCCACTCACTCAAGGAGCTTACAGTTGGTGGTGAGCAGCACAAAGCTGTGTTTGTTCTTCAGGTCCTTGAAGAAGGTCCTTCTCCTGGCCCACGTGGGGACATAGCCAACCTTGTAGGAGTAGTGGAACCTGCAGAACAGGGGGGGATGAGGGGCATCTGGACACTTTCCTAGCGGCTTCTCAGCAGCAGAGCCCTGCCTACCTGTTGTAGGAGCACTTGACCGGCACAGAGAAGGGAATGAAGCGATGCACAGGTGCACTGGAGGAGGGCGGGGCATAGCGGAGAGTGTTGGAGTACACCAGGCGGCCCTGGACAACCTGCAGGGTCACAGAGGAAGGGATATTCCCAGGAAAGGCAACCCCGACACTGGCCCTACAGCTCACGTCGATACACTGCCTGTAGATGAAGACCCGCTTACCGATCGCTCGGTGCCGCACTCGTGAAGCCCGTAGATGAAGTAGAAGTAACTGCGTGTGGTTCGGCTGACGCTGCAGTTGCCCAAGGTCACCTCCGATGGCCGACAGCTGAAGCCGAACAGGAGCCGACTGACCCTCACGTACATCCTGCTGGAGTCACACCACACAGCCACTCCTCGGGTGCCCCCGATGGCCGGGCGAGCCGGCTGCCGCCCTCGCTGGGGAGGAAACAGGACGCTCTTGATGTAGGCGGGTAAGGGGCGGCTGCCGGCTTCGGGCTTCATCTTCTCCTTGTCGAAGTAGGGCGAGTACGCGTCTCTGGACACGGGAAGGCGGCGAAAGTCGGGAGCCAAGGACTGCGAGTCGTTCTCGCTTGCAGACAGGTCTTCGGAGGGCGCATCTGCCAGGTTCAAGTCCTCCAACTGGGCTGCGTCTTCAGGAGCCGGGAGGTCGGCCTGGAGCGCCAATTCCCGAGAGTCCCAGCCAGCCGGCCCGGCGGAAACCAGTGCGGGGAGCCCGGCCCCTGTGCACAGGCACAGCATAAAGAGAAACGAGCGCATCGCCAAATTAACGTCCCGCTCAATTGCTACAGGAGTAAAATAAGTAAACCACAAAACTGTGTTGAAGCAAGAAAGCATAAAGTGTGAACGCGGTGACTAGGTTTTTATACTGGCAGGACCTGTTACCGCACACCTGGTCACACAATCAACACAATCAATTACATACAGAGATCCGGATTGTTCTCAGCGTCTAATTAGAACCTGATTTCAGTCTGAGGCGGGACTCCGTGAAGCCGCCTGAACATTTTCCCGTGTGTATCTGACCTCAGCGGAGGAGTTCCACGCAATTTCGACAGAATTAAATCACCCACACGTGTAAAATTTGCTCAGATTAATTTATTGTTCAATTAGTTTCTAATTTCCGTGGAAAGTGTGTTAAACTCGCTGTCAGACAGAGTACGGAACATGCGACACGTCCGTCCACACTTTCTTTTATCGAGGGGGCTGTTCTATCAACACGTACCGCAATGAAAATAATTTTACTATTTTTCACGTGTAATTCCATGTCATATTAAAATGTGTAATACAAGCATCTCTTTGCTTCCCAGTAAAGAAATACTGATCAGCTTTTGACATGATCTGATAATAATTTGTCTGATTTTCCAGAGATTGCTTTTGCTTCGCAGCACCGAGAACCTATGGAAGCCTGTTTCCGCCAGGGAGTAAAAAAAACGCACTATGGTATCTCAGAATTGTGACTTAGAATCATAGAATTGCGACCTAAAAACTCAGAATTTTGACTTTATCTCTCACATTTGCGACTTCGAAAAGCCAATATTTCATTGTCTGACCTTTTGTTATTGTAACGAATTCGGGTTCTAGGGCTTGTGCCCTCGCCGCTCCCACCCTACTTCGTGCCTCACTCTATTGGCTCAAACCCAGGTCTTGCTAGCTAGAACCCGAATCCGTTACAATAACAAAAGGACAGACAATGAAATATGGGCTATTTCGAAGTTGCAAATGTGAGATATAAAGTCGGAGTTGTGAGTTACTAAGTCGCAATTCTGAGTTACTTAGTCGGAATTCTGCGATACCATAGCGCGTTGTTTTGTAACTCCCTGGCGGAAACGGGCTTTCATACATTTCAATTAGTCTGATCAGTGCAGGACAAGTTAATGTAGAATCATTACTATGTCTGTCTCTTGTTTGTATAGAAATGAATGTCTTTGACAACTTAATGTTAGTTTTTAATTTAGTTTTACGATGTAGGTCATGTGTTAACATATGCACGAGCATACGAAATGTCTCACTCCTGATTCAGCTCATGCTCCATAGGAGAGAAGAGATTCCTCCTGCTTCTCGTACAATCATATCAGAACAGAAGCCCGTGTCGCCCAGCTCTGATTCAAGAGCGACTCGCATCTTCAGCCCTTTTTTTATTCGTGATCCTAATTTTCTTTAGTTATGATCAATATTGAACTTTTTCTAAATAAAACGACAATAATCAAACATGCAGGCAGACTTTTAAAAAGTATTAGGAGCTGACAGGGTGCCCCTTTGGAATAGTTGTCAGAAAATGTGAGAAAAGGAAAGGTACGTAAGCTCTCACACACAGCATTAGAGATTGGCATCTGATGGAAAAAAAAATAACTACCTATCTCCCCAGCATTTAACGGTGCTGTTGTTTTGATTTTACATATTGTTAGCATTTTAATGAATTGTTAAAAGATTGATACACAAATCGCTAAATAAGAAAACGTAAAAACCCTATCTGTAAGCAATTGGCCATTCATATTCCTGAATTTTAAATCCCTGTGTTTTTCTGTATCCGAATGCCTGGTGCAGCTAATTTGAAAGCAGAGTCTACCATTTACAGAAGCGTATTGTTGCCACCAAGGAAAAAAAATCCTGAGTTTACAGGAGTAAAGAGGAAACAAATGCAAACACCGTTTAGAAAAAACACACACGTCTCAGGCCTTAACCATGACAAGGATAGGATTTGAACCTAGACGAGCAGAGCACAATGAATTAGCAATCCAAAAAGTGACTCCTGTTTAACTTTCTTTTCGCTTGCTCGATTTGTAGTACGCTCCTAAATCCTTACAACCGATAAACAAAACGGCTTCATGTGCCACAGCATTCTGCTGCAGGTACGGTTTGCACCGTGTATTAGGCGAACCCGAATTAAATATTTCAAATATGTGAAGAATTTCATGAAACCTGAAAAAAGATCACAGCCAATGTCAGCAATTCAGAGCCTGTAGGCAGCTTCAACAGAACAAAACGATCTGAAGCCGCAATAATTTCATAGAGTGTATTATGACACTCTAACCACGTTGTTGCTATTACTGCTACTTCTGCTGCCGTTGCTTTAAACTCTACTCAGCGGGCAAGTAATGTTGTACAAAGAATAGACTACTTTGAGCCGTCCAAATTCCATTATGTGAATTTAAGCTTTTTTTTTAATTAATAACAGCATTAGTAATACAATGCGTGCTCAGAAACCTTACTTATTAGCTTATGAAGCAATAGTGTTTCGACAATTTGCGGTCTTCAAAAAGTAAACGCTGAAGTTTTTATACTTCCTTGTGAGCAGATCACCTTTGATTTAGAAAAGGAAAACTTACTCCTCTGTTGCTTTCATTGCAATATCTGAATCGAGACCCAAGCGCTAAGAAAGCTGAAAAACGCAGAAGTCATAAACGCGATTTTAATTTAGACACACATTTTCTAATGCAGCCTTCATTACAAGACAGTCTATTTCTCGAAAGCGTGTTATGTAAAAAAGAGAAAAACGAAAATATATGGATGACAATATTTAAAAGCTTAAGATTTTACTTTTGAGAAACTGTCATTTTATGTATCTAGACGCTTTTCAACCACTGCTTTTAGAACTTTGCTGTGCTTCCTGAATCATTTTCAGCGTTATAAACTGGGTGTGGAAGTAGCGATCACTTTGTAGAGCAGTTGATAGACTGGAGCTGTTCAGACTACTCTTGTTATTTCTCAAATGCTTCCATCATTTTTCTTTCAGGCTAGGACGCGAGTGTGTACATGTATTTGGTTTTCGTTTCACTGATTCCCATTGAAGATTTGTGAATTAACAAGGAAAGAATCAGTTGCCTCGGAAAGCAGAAGGTTTGGTTCTCAACGATCTTGAAGACACGCCCATGTAGAGCAGCGTGTGATGATTCGTACTATAAAAGACCAAGTGCTCAAAGTGACGTCTGTGTTTGCCGTTGAAACTTTTCATCTCGGGCGCACTTTTAGAAAGCAAAGATAGAGCAGTTGTGTTGAATCACACTACGACAGCTGTCAGCAGAGTGGCGCAGCAGAAGCGTGCTGGGCCCATAACCCAGAGGTCGATGTATCGGAACCATCAATTGCTATACACACCGTCAGTCTAATGAAGTGAATTTAAACTGATCTTTTTCTCTCGTGTATGTGCAAGCTTCACACTTACTGTATTCGTTAATCTTTACCAATAGCAGATGCCCAAATGTATCTTTGGTTGTTCTGCGATCCTTCATAGTTTCCTCAATTCCTTCAAATGAACATCCATATCAAAGCAATTATATATATATATTACAATTAAGGTACATATTAAAAATATCAACGCACATTTCTATAATGCTCATTTAATAATGATTGTCAAGGATTGTCAAGTTCTCCAACAAATCTGTGTTCTAATTTTAAAATATTTTTGCTAAGGATACAACGGGTGTATAAATGAATTCTCCCAACAGCCAGTTAAAGAAAAATTCCACACGTGAGGATGGTTTTCTTGGACATTGACTTAGGTACTGAATTGTTTACTTGTTTTAGTTGCACACGAGTAAAACACGAAGATTTCCTGCAACATTCAAGAGGGTTTGCGAAGAAATCCCTTCAATTTTTAGCGGAGATTATGTTTACATCATCACAATCTGAAGCACGTCCCTGAGTGCGTTTGACCCACCAGCCCTTTGTTTAACAGCTGCAGAGGGACACATTCCCGTTGCTTTTCACAAATCACTGGCATTTTTTTGCAGCATTTCTTCTGTCCTGAGAAGCAAGATTTGTATTTTATCTTTCAGAAGTTGTATGAATTTCTTGAAGTTCAAAAACAACTTTTTCCTGAAAAGAAATGAACACTTGCTTCAAAGTAAATCAAGACGTATGTGTCTCTTGCTGTGTGTGCTCGTATCTGTCCATCTCTCTCTCCTCTTCTCTCTGGCAGTCTGTGTAGAGTATCTGAAGGGGATGTAACACCACTTGGAAAAGAAGAAAAATTCTCAGGAAAAATTCTCAGGAAAATTCTCAGGCAGAATAAAAAATCATAATTCTTTTCTCAGTCAGATTCATTGCTCAGACTCACACTCAGACAGGATCTCAACTCCGTACTGCTCTCTATCCTCACAATCCAGAACCAGAAGATATTCAGACAATCAGTGCTGCTACATGAACAATATCAGACAGAACAGCCTGGACTCATGTCACATTTCCCCCTTTTATCCTTCCTCCCAGCCCTCTTAGAGACATAGAAAAGCCCCTGGTTCTCCTCTCTGTGAACTGGGCTCAGGGGTCACTGATCTGGCAGTTGTGGGCTCTGTTCCAGGTTGAAAGCAAGAAGGTTCTATTAACGCTTTCCAGGACTTCCAGCCCTTCAGTATTACTTTCTTTACTGTATGTCAGCCTCCCAAAATGTTTATAAATGTTTTATAACACACATGAGTGTGGAATTATCTTATTATTTATATATAGTATTTATGTAATAAAACCCAGTAGTGACAATATGATCAGTATATTGATTATTTGTAGCCGATTGTCCGATGGTCGTGTCTACAATAGTGACCATTTGACCAGTCTGTAGCTCTGGGCAGTGGGATTCAGATCACACAGAAGATCTGTCTGTGTGTGATTCCACACCAGCCCTGGGATTCAGCTACTCTCACAAATGTCTCACAGACTGTCTTATAAATTTACAATTAGATGAAGTCATGTAACAGTTTTACAGATAATTTAAATAATCAGACAGCAGTTTTGGCAGTGGATACATCTCCACATGGGGGAAAGGGACAGTAAAATAGTAAGGAAAATACAAAAGAAGAAACTGAAATATATGCGCTCACTGTAAAGTACGAAGAGGTGGTCAGACAAGCAAAACAGCTTTGCGGATAATGTGAAGTGACATTGTTTTGTGTCAATCAGCTCACGGATTCAGCTTCATGTGCCTTAAGCTGTGCATGCCTTCATGAAGACTCTCTTTAAGATGATTGCACCTTTCATTGTCAAATCGCCTTCTTTGGATACAAAAGTTGCACCAATACTAAGAGAAAGGATGAGGAATGGCTTTTATCAAGCGATTGCATTGTTTGTTTGACTGAGGATCCTTGTGTGCTGAACTGGCCTCTGGAGAAGTGTAGTGCAGTAAAACAGAAGGTTTGTGTCACTCAAGATTGTTACAGAACAGAACAATACAATTACAATACTTTTGTGAGAGTAAATATTACTGGTGCATCACAGTTCTTATAATGGTGAAAACAGGAGCACCTTCTCTACATTTTTGACTGAAGTATTTAAACGGAAAGAAATACTATCACTATGCAATTCATAAATGCAATTGAGCTCCTATAAAAGTTCTAGTCTGATGAAACAATGTATAGAATTAGGTGACAATATCGGAATTCATTCAAATGCACAAGATTAATTTTCAGCAACAAAAAAAGTGCTCGGAAATATTTTACAAGAATGAAACCTTACATTCACCTAAATAAGCATTCACCCTCTACATTAGCAGAGAACAGTAGGACAGAAGGTTAGTGTCACTGGACACTGCATCAGAGAGGCCGATCTCTTCTCCCTCATTATGCAGGCTTACCCACTCATGATGAACTGTCCTCCAGCGATACTCAGCTGCCATCATCGACTCAGACATGACGTTCATGTACATATTATACCTTAATATGGCACTGCGTTACAATAATTTGATCAAAACAACTGGTGAATAAATAATAATCAAATATTTTTTCCTTTCTTTTAGTAGCTAAAGACCAAAAAAGAAGCATTTATTCTTTTCCTCTCCTACCAGCCCTTACAAGTCACCCAGTTTTTAGTTTAGAGCTGGATTAAAGCTCCAGTCTCTTTGAGGGTTGAGTTGGAATCCCACAGCTGCCAAATATCTCCAACTATCTCAGTGTTAAGAAGCAAAAAAACTCACATTTGCTGCAGAAGGAACAGGAGAATTCGTGCCATTCAGCCTTATAGCGTGATGTCATTTTCTCATTCTCGTTTTTAGATGCTTGTGATCGAATCTATGATCCTTATGAGTGTGGTCACCCTCCATAAAGGTAGCACAGATACAACGTGCCACGTTTTCAGAGAATCACATTAATTACAGGTCAGAAGAAGGCGACAAAGTGTCCGCTAGGCAGTCCAGCGATTTCAATGGTGTTCTCTGTTGTTTAGGTCCAGAATGACACCCGTTACAACCAGGAAACACACAGTGTCAGGCATCAAAAAGACTTCCCAAAACCCTGATCCTCTCCTTGATCCGGTGATGGCATCCAGACATTTCCTGCAACACAGCCAGGATACGGTCTTCAACAACACGAGTGAAAAGCTAATTCCCAACCTTTGCAATCCTTTGCAAAGAAGGACCACATGTGCTCAGTGTTAAATGCACTGTTCATTATTAATAATAATAATAATCTTTACATTATATAGCGCTTTTAAAGGTGGCTTTTCAAAGCACTTTACAGAATGACAACAATAAAGTTAAAAAAATACACAAGATAAGCAGGATGAGAATACACAGTTAGAGGAGACAATAGATGGTGGTATTAAATACAGTAGGAACAGAGGGGTAAAGAATAGTGCATTAAAAGCTCTTCTAAAGAAGAGGGTTTTGAGTCTGGATTTGAAGGAGTTTAGAGAAGGTGACTGATATCCTTGGGGATAAAGATCCAGAGCTTTGGGGCAAAACAGGAGAAGGCCCTGTCACCCATAGAGTGTAGTCCAGATGGACTGGGGGACAGATAGGAAAACACAATTAGAAGAGCGAAGGTTGTGAGGTGGGGAGTAGGGCGATAACCCAGACAGGTACTGAGGTGCCAAGCCATGGAGAGCTTTATAGCTGAGCTTGAGGATTTTGAAGTTGACAGGAAGCCAGTGCAAGGACTCCAGGACAGGAGTGATGTGATCACAGTCCAGTGCTAATTTCTTTCTTGTGGCTGCTGGTTCATTTTCAACTGTGGACTCTTAAGAAGTCCTGTATTTGACTTGATCAACACCAATCCCTAGAGGATTTAGAAAGGTTCAATAAAAATGATACATGACTCTGGTGGGACTCAAACCCACAACCTTTGAATGACTTCATTCTATCAAGGCCTAGAAGTCCAACGCGCTCTCCATTGCGCCACAGAGCCAGCTGTATGAAAAAGTGTTTGCCCCCTTCCTGATTTCTTATTTTTTTGCATGTTTGTCACACTGAAAGTTTTAGATCATCAAACAAATTGAAATATTAGACAAAGATAACACAACACAAAATGCAGTTTTTTAAATGAAGGTTTTTATTATTAAGGGAAAAATTAAACCTACATGGCCCTGTCTGAAAAAGTGATTGAGATTTATCAGTCTGGAAAAGTTTATAAAGCCATTTCTAAAGACCAAAATTATCCCAAGAGCACAGCGAAGACTCATCCAAGAGGTCACAAAAAACCCCACAACAACATCCAAAGAACTGCAGGCTTCACTTGCCTCAGTTAAGGTCAGTGTTCATGACTCCTCTCCTTAAACTTGAAGTTTAAGGGGAGGATTTCTTTGTCAATTCAATTAAACGTTTCAGAAATGCTATTGATGTGTTTCACACGCAGCACGGGCTCTCCTTTGCTTACAAATATTTTTTTTACACCAATTTACTCAACTACGATTTTGCTGAGCATTTTGTTTGCTTGCTTCCTATTGTATACTGCTCTGATTTCTGTATTGTTCAATTTCCCTGTTGATTTTAATTTCTTGTTTTCTAAGACAATCAGACCAGCTGTTCTGACCTTACCCTGCACTGGAGCCACTCTTTTCTTTCCAAAGGCGTGGAGAGAGATACTACTGCAGGTAACACCCCATGAGAAACATCATGAGTTTCTGGAAAAGCTCTCTACCTGCCCGCTCCCCACACCGACGTGTGTGAGCAGGGATTTAAAGGGACATTCTGAAGTGTAGAAACATTTTATCGTTACATACTTTTTCTGTGCAGTTAGTTCTCCTTCAACTCCGCCCGACAACAGAGGTCGTTTTTAATACAGGAGTAAAGGCACACTGCACATCTGCAAAACATCACGTTAAGGTTTAGGGAGAGCGACATCAGTGATTGGAAGGTACAGATGCAGCCATTCAAAGTGCGCAGTACAGACACATCCCGGAGGTAATTGGCTACGGCGTCGCGCATTGTGACGCGCGATGACGCAAAATACCGCGGTACATGATTGGTTGACCGACAGGGGCACTCGTAGTCCGTTGGTCGGTCGTAGAAAGATTTACAGTAAATGTCTTTAATGTGCACATTTTAGCATTGAATATTCATATGGAATTTTACCACTGAAGGGAAATCTTAGTACCTGAGCATAAAAAGAATAGGAGCATACTGTAACGCGTGTGAAGGCCATAAACGATATTAATTTTGGAACATAAACATACAGTATATGGCTGGTCTCTGTACTTTAAATAAAAAATACACACCAGTATTCCATTTCTCCCTTAACATTTTAAGCTTCGAAGTCTTTAACTAATGTGATACTGGAGTCAACAAGCATACTTTTAGAATTTGATTAAAAGGGAATATAATATGGAATTGCGTATCTAAAGAAATTAATAACGATATAATTATATTCATGTACCGCAACACAAGAATAGTACATGCTGTACATTGTCTGTTGATAATGTTTCTGTAGTGCTTTTTCAGCACTCTGCATGTGACCTTGCTGGTGGCACTGTGGGTTAGGCTCCTGACTCCTACCTCACATGCTGTGTGTTTGAATCCTGCTGGAGTCATGACTTTTTTTTCAACAAACATTTCTTTGAAAAAATAAAACATTTCCCTGGGTCAGAGATTAAATAAAACCTCACTCGCACCAAACAAATTTATATTTCTAAATATCACAACATGATCGAATTTAAGTCATTTTAATAACAATGAATAGTCACCTATGTGTTACAATATAAACATTTATATTGATTTAAATCGCGTTTTGATTTAAATCACAAACGCAGGTTTAAATATATGTGTTTTTTGATTCACAATCAGACAAATGCAACATAAATTGATATCTTTGTCTTCTAAGTATCTTAATAAACTTTCAGCATAGCATTCTCCCCATTTAGATTTATTTTTCTTGGGATCCTGGGATCAAACATGGAAAGATTAGATTGTAATCGTTTTTTTTTTTAAATACATTTTAGAAAAGTGTAATCTATACTAAAAAGTTGTACACCACCTGCTATAAAGATACATATTGTGATACTTTCGGGTTCGGATAGGACAGACACGAGAACTCAGACTTGCGGAGTTAAAGCAAGTTAAAGCCTTGATTTTATATATCACCTTTAAAAGTGGCATCTCAAAGCAAAGTAAATACCCAACACTGATTGTACCAATCTGTCATGCTAATAAAGCACCTTGAATTGAGATAGAGAGAGAAGGGGAGGGCGAGCAAGCGAGAGAGCATAGCCAGGACAGACAGGCAAATAAGATACACTCCACAGACATTCACAACAGCGACATATCATAAAACATTTGCACATATAGTTAAATTATTATTTGTTTTTCAGGAAGTTAAAAAAAAAACACTTGAATTACTTATCCAGTCTCTCGAAATAAAATTATTTTTCAAGCAATGCAACTAACGTCGGGCAATGTGTCTTTTTTAATCCAACATTGACAGCCACATCTTAAATCTTGTCAGTCAGCTCTTTTTTCTCTATTTGAATTGTGGCAATTCAAACAACCTGGGATAACAAGTGGTCTCAAAGTCACAGAGCTCACAGAGCTTTCACAACAGATGACAATTCCTTTAGTCCTTCCTTAGTCTTCCTGAAATTGTCAGATTATGAGTGAACAAAAACATTTTATTAAAAATTTAATAAAAAATATTTTTTAATCGCGTATCTAAGGAAATAGCAGTATAACCTTGTTCATGCAGTGGCATGTTACATTATTAATTTGGGTGTCTCCTCTTGCCAGAAAGCTCTAAATTGCATTTTGAGTGCGGTTTTTGACTTTTTTTAAATTGGAACCCATAAATAAAGCTGATACTGTTTAGACTTTTAATTATTTTAAACTGTATTACATCAGCACAATGCAACGTAAATTGCAAAAATGCACTTGGAATCTGTCCAAGCCCTGCTTTGTCAGGCATTTTCTTTTACTGTAATGGACATAAAAACTCCCTTGCTTTTAACAGAGCGTTTCATAATATCTAACTACGAAAATTATTTAAACTGCTACACTTATCATTCAACCAGAGCTCGAAATATCACAAGGATCCTCAAGAGCACAGCAAAGACTGTATTAAAAGTATACTAGTGACAAATTAGTATACTTTAGTCTTTTTTTCTGATACGGGGAAAATCTGATCATGTTTCTCTATAACAATAAAAAAAAACATTATTTTACATATCACCTTTATGTGATATCACCTTAAGGACAGCACATACAAGTGTAAATTGCACAATGGACCACGCATATAAATTTAAAATAGTCTTCTTTAGGTGTGAGGGCAGGAGTGGATCGCAGAAGGCATAATCAGCAAATTAGGAAAACAAAGAACAGGACAGGTGAGACGTGTATCCAGAGAGCGGGTGATCAGAAAAAGGAACAGCTGTTATGCCCAGGTTTTACGCTCTCTCTGCTGAATGAATAAAAGCATTTTATTAAAAATTATTAAAGCGTTTGTCTGGGTATTTACTTTGTAATCTGTGGTTTCCATCTACTGTATTGCTTTGAGATGCCACTTTTAAGGGTGATATGTAAAATAAAGTTTTTTATTATTGTTATAGAGAAACATGACCAGATTTTCCCTGGTTCAGAATAAAGACGATTAAAATCTGTAATCTTTCCACTTTTATGTCATCGGAAAATACAAGAAGTTTCTGCTTTGTGTAAGGATTGTATCAAAAAGTAATCTAACTGGTGAGAAAGCTGTGCTGCTCAAAGCGCTTTACAGGATAAAAACAATAACAACAATAGTGTTAGGCTGGGCAAACGATTTTTTTAAAGAAATACAAAATGAGATATAATGATGTGTTCCGGCTAAGACATTAACAAGTACAACCCCCCTCTCTGCGGGAGTGCTGGCTGTGACGAATTAAACCGGTTTCACAGGTATTTTCAAAGTAGAAGGGGGCAAGATTTCCAGCGAAAGACACCTCCCCCCTCCAAAAGTACATTACTTACTAGTTAAGAAAGCTAGGCTCCTCAATGAAATCGCTTTAACATGCTAATGCGTTGGTGTAACAGTCCGGGCGTGGCAAGCTTCTAATGTCAACCCGACTACGGCAAAAGGAACCCTTCTTTCATTGGAAGACAATGAACATATTCTAGCCCTAACTGAATTAATAGCAAACATGGTTTACATAAAATACATTTTTCCAAGAAAGTTTAGTCTTTGTCACTAATGAAACCACTAAATAAAGACATAAATATATTTTCATTCCTTCCAGAGGAGCGCATGAAAACGAGTTTCCATCTGCGCCATTCTCACTCCTTCTCTGCTATTGTCACAGCTCCTCCTTGTGCACGACCAACACCCATGGAGTCGGTTCTTTCAGCTTTACTAATTAGGTTTTCAAGGGCTGGAAGTAGGGCACAAGACACACGAACACTAAAAGCATCCTTATCTGCTTTCAGCTGCGAAATGTCATTCGTGGACGCTGAAGAATTTGTTTCCAAGGCAGCGGTTTCAAGCAATTTTGCGCTTTAAAAGTAGAGCAGTGCGTTTCCATTTTTATGCAGGCACACGATGACATAAGGAGATTGTCGTAGTCAGCAGGACTTGAACCTGCGCGGGGAGACCCCGATGGACTTCAAGTCCATCGCCTTAACCACAAAAACACAGCAGAACTCTTCAAACCAATTGAAGTCCGATTGAACCGGTCCACCAACCTGTCGTTCTGGGGATCCAGCGGGGTGGTCCGCGTCTTAGAGATCCCCAGGCGCTGGCACACTCTGGCAAAGACCTGGGATTCGAAGTTACGCCCCTGGTCACTGTGTAATTCCTCCGGCACCCCTAGCCTGGCAAACATCCCCTCCAGCAGTGCATCGGCCACGGTGGGGGCACTCTGGTCCGGGAGGGCATAGGCCTCCGGCCACTTTGTAAAATAGTCCACCACCACCAGGACATAGCAGTTTCCAGCCTCAGTGCGCGGAAACTGGCCCAAAACGTCAACCCCCACCTGCTCCATAGGAGTCCCCACCTGGTGTTGTTGGAGGGGGGCTCCTTCTGGGCCACGGGCACCGCACACGTTCAGCAATACCGCTCCATGTCCCAGTGGCAAAGACCCCAATAAGAAGTTTTTTTTACAGCCGAAATGCCCCACGCCCGGCTGGCCGTGCACCACTCGTGCAGGACCTCCATCTATCACACCATCTGCCCCTCTGGCTCCTTAAAGTGGAGCAGCCAGGTGAGGGACACATGGTCGGTCCTCAACTGGAATTGGGTCCTGAACAGGCACGGCCTGAAGTGGCGGACCGCCACCATCACCGCCAGCAGCTCACGACGGGTCACGCAGTAGTTCCGTTCAGCCTTATTCAAAACCCGACTGTAGTAGGCAACTACCTGCTCCCCATCTGGCCCCTCCTGCGCCAACACCGCGTCCAACTCCGAGACACTCGCGTCGGTATCCAGGATATACGGTAACCACGGATCGGGGTAGGCCAGCACGGGGACCCCCACCAGAGCTTCACGTAACCGGCTGAAAGCCATCTCGCAGCCCGAGTTCAAGTCGAAACGGCGGCCCTTATCGGTGAGGCGGTGCAGCGGGGGAGCGATGCTGGCAAAGTCCCGGACAAACCTCCGGTAATACGAAGCCAACCCCAGAAAGCTGCGCAGCTCCACGACGGTGCGGGGGGTCGGCCAACCCCTCATTTAGGCGACCTTACCTGGGTCTGTAGCCACCCCTCACAGTCCAACAACATGTCCCAGGAAGGTCACCTCCTGCCTCAGGAGCTCACACTTGCGGGGATTGAGCCTCAGGCCAGCACGGCGTGGTCTGGTCGAAACCCTGGGCATGAACCAGCAGATCGTCCAGATACAGCACACACTGGTTCCACGGGACCGATGCCAGCACCCTCTCCATCAGCCTCTTGAAAGTAAACTGCCAGAGGCTTCGAGCGAGTGGTACCTGCCAGTAGCCACAGCGGAGGTCAAGGGAGCTGAACCAGGTCGACCCGGTGATGTAGTCCTTGGCATCGTCTATCCTCGTCAGGGGGTAGGAATCCTTCCAGGTGACCTCGTTCAGCTTGCGGTAGTTTACGCAGAACCTCCACGAGCCTTCTTTTTTTTGGACCAGTACAGCTGGCGCCGAGGGCTCGCAGAGGGCTTAATCACTCCCACTGCGGCCATCTTCCGGATCTTTTCCTCGGCGGCGGTCCGCTTGGCGTGAGCCATGCGTCCAGTTGGGATGCGGATGGCAGAGGGTCTCCAGTCTCGATGTCGTGTTGGTAGAGGTCCTCAACCCCGCGCCTCGCTTCCACGCAACCGCCGCCGCCGACTCAGGGGCAGGATCCGGCACGCTCGCTCCCCGGCTCACAGGCCCGGTCTGCCACCGCCGCCACTGACTCTTTTTCCCCCGGCTCCGGCAAGCCCATGTCCCTCAGCCTTCGCCGGGTCTGCCCTCCACCTGGTGAAGTTGCTCCCCCTGCCACACCAACTCCTGCCGGCCCAAGTCCAAACTGGCCCCCACTCGCTGCAGTAGGTCCAGCCCCAGAATGCAGTCCTCCTGGATGGGTGCGAGGTAGCAGGGGTGGCGCACCATCGCTGCACCTAGACGAAAGGCAAGCACCTGTTTTCCCCGCACTACGGCGAGCTGTCCCATCACAGTCCTTAGCCGCAGGCTGGAGGCCTCTCATCCTGGGGGGTTGGTGCCCTCGGTGTCGGGGAGGATGCCCGGCCGGAGTAGGGTTACCGATGAACCCGTGTCGAGCAGGGCCAGGCAGGGTTGGTCCTCGATTCGTTTCGGCACTGGAGGTACAGGCTATAGCCGACTCGCCCCACAGTGGTGTGAGGGGTGCCGGTCTTCACAGCGCTCTCCGGAGAGGGGGTTGAGGTGTTCAAGGGCGGCCGTCCCCGCGCTGAGCCGACCCGTTCCCGTTTCCCGACACTGATCGCGGAGTGCGAGGTTTGGGTGCCCAGCAGAACCGGGCTCAGTGTCGTCTCTTCCTGCTGCGGTCGCAAAACAGCGTGCGGGGCTGTTCCGCGGGGGTTGCTGCACGGGCTGGCTTCTCTTCCCCCTTGCTGGACTCCTCCGTCGGTGTGGGAATCGCTAGTCAGCTCCGGCAGGGAGGGTATCTTCTCTTTGGGGCATCCACTGGGCGGGAGTAGCAGGCAGTCGCCCCAATTCTACCGGCAGGACCACTACTGGATAGCCCTGGTAAGGGCTGTGGCCACCTGTCGCACCCAGGAGTTGCTCAGGCTCCCTATGTGCGCTGCCGATGGGTTCTGTCTCTTTTAGAGTCAGACAGCACTTGACAGAATCGGCTAATGTCTGCCAAGATTTGTCCATCCTGCCCGCTTCTGACACCAATGTAGCATTTACAGGTTTTTCTCAGAACAAAGGACCAGTGGAGACGCAATTAACAAACCAAGCAATAGCTTTATTCTTTAACAACCACAAAACCAAACACAGCATATACATGCACATGAGGAGACTGACAGAACACGTACACATCTTTAGGGTGGTAATTACTTAACAACACGCTATATACTTATAAGACTACACAGGGCACTAGAACTACTAGGACATTATTTACACAGGTAGGGTCAGCCGCTGGTCACCGTGCTGACCCTCAGACTCTCCCCGGCTACAACTCCCAGCATGCCCAGCGGTACTATGCACGCCTAGGGGCGCTTCCTCCTCACCACCAGGCGAGGGCGTTACAATATATATATATTTTTTCTCTGGTTCTCAGCAGTATCATTGGGCTGAACTCCAGTTAAATGCTTGTCTTAGAAAGATCAAAAGTGAGCGATGGAAGATGGGTGGAGATTAATGGAAGTTATAAAGGCAATGGGTTGGCTCTGCTTAAGCTTCATTCAGACCTTATTAGGGCAAACTCTATGGGTCAATTGCATCGAACTGAAAGTAGCATACTAACAGGAGTTCAACCCGTGCTTAGAACGCAGATGCCGTCTAAACTTGTGCTCCACCTTAAGTCCAATTGCAACAAACTTTCCTGCTGTGCTTAGTCCGCAGTGCCGAACTTAACCTGTTCTCAATTGCAATGAACACAAAGTAATAACTGCAGCACTCCAGAGTAACTAAAGTAGCGGACTAATTTAAACTGTCTTCATTTGGCTTAGCACCGTACTCGGTGTAACGCAGGATTGCATTAGAAGGCTCCCAAATATAGTGGAAATAATCCGTTGCTTGGAAATGTATTGGAATATTAATTAAAATTGCTTTACACTCATACCATATTTATTAATAATGAAGTTTATTAATGTGTGTATTTACAGAAGTGTCATTTACTATTTATGTTTAATGTCAATCATTACTAGTAGCTGTGAGCTTTAAGATATGCTAGGAAGTGAAGAGAACAGAACAGAGCAAATGGTTATATAAATAGAGTGGGAGCTTTTAATATGTTTTATAAAATTTGGGAGTCAACTGAATAGATTTGCTAAGTATTTTATTGTGATGGGTCTCTGTATTTGTGGTTATCAGTGGAAAGCAGGGATAATAAGGAAATGGGTGGCACCCAAGCACATGTTAAAGAAAAAAACTTGGCTTCTTAAAAGTCATTATGATAGCCACAGGACAGAAGAGACAGTGCACTGTGGTCCAATAATGACTGTGTTGAAACAGCCAGAGTGTGCTGCATGCCATGGAGATGGAAAAGGTAGCTCATCCCAGTCAATCGCAAGGTTGTGTAGGACTGCACATGACCTGATGATGATGGTGCTGGCTCTTGATGGACTGGTATACAAACCAAATGACAGCCAAGCAAAGCGTTAGTTGTTTTACAATTCCGAAAGATTGTTCAAAGTGGCTTCTTGCATTTTTATGACTCCTGTTATAGTGCTTCTCTTGTTATGTTGTAGGATTGTGCACAGGTGTCAGAAGATATAGTCATAAAGAATAACCACAGGCAAAACAACATGCCAGCTTGCTCTTCCCTACTTTGAAAGGAAGATATTGGAACTGATTAAAGAACTTAACTTGAAATGTAAGCTCCTACTGACACAGGAGAGAGAGTTCTGAAAAGTAAGCACAAGGCACACTGTGGATAAATAAATGTATTAATTTAAAAAAAGAAATACTGAGAAGGTCAGAGGAACAATAATTGTTGTATTTATTTGCTCAGGTAGTTTTATAAGTTTAACTTTCAGTAAAGTTCTGTTAAAAATAAAACTGGTCATTAGTTGGCGTCTTTTGTAATGATTTAGCAATAGTGACATGTCGGCTTGTTCGACTGGAGTGTTAGACAAAATTAATACAGTAGCGTCCTGTCTCAAGTGTACAGCTGCAGTTCTCGTTTGTTTCGTGACTAATTGCAATTGCATTAGTCTGTGTAAAAAAAGACTTCTGCAGCTCCAGTGGTGCGATCGAACTCATGCTGAGATTTAGTTCAAGCCTCACCTGGAGCAGTGTGGCCTATATCTTCAACTATTTAAACTAACTGACCAGTTTAGGTCCTGTTAAGTATTTGCTGGAGATCAGGTCTAAATTAACATGAAAGGAACAAGTAAAGGTTTGTTCCTTGTCAGACCTGAAGAAGGCTCCAAAGCTCAAACGTTGTTTGCTTCTCTTTTCAGCATGGAATAAAATTTTACTTGTTCCTATGCAGTCCACACATGCTGACACAGCTCCCTACTTAAATTACCATCAGCAATGGACCTCCAGCAGACCTATACACAAATATATGAGAGAGGTCTACTGAAACGAGAGGAGCACGATGGAGTACCGAAGACTTGAAAAAGCACTCACTTTTCTGTGTTTTTGTTGTTACCCAGATTTGTTTTTAATGTTCTTTTTCTCTTTGTTTTGAAGTTGTTCTGTTTTTTTTTCTTTTTTGTAGGTGTTAGACTACTACAGGGATTTACCTAGGTTCTATTAAGACTTCTTTTATCAAAACATATTTTATTAATTAAAGCGTGATTTCTTAATAATGAACTTTAATGTTATCTTTATTAGTAGCTGTATTACAGGTAATGCATGCACAGCCTTTATTATGTTATAGTGAATTTTCAGGTATCCCATGGAGGGAAGAGAACTGAAATTAAGGAAATACTTATTTAAAGGGGTCTTAAAGTCTTAAAAGTGTTCTGTCACATCTGGGTGTTAATTGAATAGATTTGTTGTATTATTTCATATGATTTGACTCTACACTTGTGTTTCTCAGGAGACAGCAGTAATATTGGGGATTTGCGGGTACAGATAATAAATTATACTATACAAGTGTAGAGGTTTGATGGGTTTACTGAGACAATTATTAATTGTAGCAGTAATCACGAGGTTGTTCGTTGTGGTTTTTAGAAAATCAATCGTCAGAACAACTAACAACGCACACACACGGGTTCAATACACGAGATACATTTATTCATATAAATTGTGCACCAAACATATACTA